>NC_056741.1:1509991560-1510347646 GCF_019279795.1 Protopterus annectens
TCCCACTTGTGGAGACACAAATATCCCTAAATCCTCCAAAACAGTTAGTCACCACAGATGCCTTGGACTTTTCTTGGGGAACACTTTCAGGAGGGACAAAAGTCCAAGGTGTTTCGGATACCAAGGGCAGATACAAGCAGATAAATATAAAAGAGATGCTTGCTCTGATCAAGGCACTTAATTGTCTGAATCATCTTTGGTCCCCTGGACCTTTTCAAGTTGTTACAAACAATATCACAGTCATGTGGTACAAACAAGCAAGGTGGAACTAGGTCTTACCCCCTTTGTAGACTAGCCATGTTAGCTTCACAGTACAATCTCACTCTACAGGCATCCTACATCCCATCAGAGCAAAACTGTGTTGTAGGCAAGCAGAGCAGGATAAAGGTAGACCCTCATGAATAGAAACCAGGTCAGGGAGTCTTCCAAGATTTGAACGATCTGTGAGGAGTTTCTCACATAAGTTGCTTTGCCTCCTCTCTGAACAATCAGATGGCAAAAATAAAACTTGCTCCATTTGAACCAGCTAATCTGGCAAACTTGAGGTTCATAACATGGAAATTGTTTTACTGATTGCTCTAACCGTGACAAGCAGAGTATCTGAGTTGCAAGATCTTATTGTGAGCCAACCCTATCTCATTTTCCACAGACAGATTTTTATTTTTTGAGAACTACTCCTTTTTTTAAGCTTAAAGTGGTATCTGAGTTTACTTTAAGCTAAACTATTAATCTCCCCATTTTCTTTACTGAACCTAAAAATGAGGGAGAAAGGATACTTCATACCTTAGATGTCCACATACAACTCTGTTACTATCTTAACCGAACAAAATCTTTCAGATCTGCAGATCAGCTACTCATTTCTTGGGAAGGTTAAGAAAAGGGACAACCTGTGTCAAAACAGACTATTTCTAAATAGTTGTCTATTCCAGACAGGGTTATGGCCCACTGAGCCAGGGTCATAGCTTCATCTATTGCTTTTTGGAAAGGGTTGAATTTTAGAAGTATTCTAGAAGCAGCAACTTCGTCATCTGTAAATACTTTTACAAAGCACTATAAACTTGATTCCTTCTCTAGGTCTAGATCAGACTTTGCTAAGGTCATTCTCCAGGGACTCCTGGAACTTCTCCTTCTAACTCCCAAATGCACTTTGCTAGGATAATCCATCCATATAGCTAAAGCTACTGTGGCAGTGATCAATAGGATGAACATAGTACAGTTGTGTAAGTAAACTTAACATAACAGTAGATGTTTGAATGATCACTGCTGCCTTAGCCGCTCCCACCACCCCACTTTGGTGCTTTTTGATTTTGCCAGGGTGTATGTGTGTGTATGTGTGTATATATATATATATATATATATATATATATATATATATATATATGGATCTACTTCATTTGCCCTAACTTCTGATTGACCGACACCCATTTGCCCGACCCCATTTGACCGAAATTTAATTTGACAGAAATTTCATTTGACCGACACTTCATTTGACCGGCAAGTATTATTGGCAAGTAAATGGGATATGCCCCCTTCCCCACTGTAGTGCGACCCTGGAGTTAGAATATATAGTTAAGGGGGTGTGGGGGGGCACAGCCCCCACAATGGGGGGTGTGAGGGGCAAAGCCCCCCAGTTACTTTTGTTTTACTAAGCAATATTAAAGCAAAACTAAGCAATATAATATGAAATTAAGTAGGGGGCTTTGCCCCCCACACCCCCCTAACTATATATTCTAACTCCAAGGTCTCACTACAGTGGGGAAGGGGGTATATCCCATTTACTTGCCAATAATACTTGTCGGTCAAATGAAGTGTCGGTCAAATGAAATTTCGGTCATTTGGTGTTGGGCGAATGGGTGTCGGTCAATCGGAAGTTAGGGCAAATGAAGTAGACCCATATATATATATAGGTTTACAGTGAAAAGGTCAACGTTGACATGTCCGGCAGCCAACTCCTCGAGCATGGTAGGAGCGACAGTTGGAATGTCGACGTTCACGTGTACATCCGTTTAGAAGGATGTACACAGGGCAGGGATTTACAGCATTGCTGTGAATGGGGGATTTAGAAACTTTGACAGAATTTGTCAACTTTGTTGCGTCGACCATACAACCTACTTAATATGTATGAGTCGATGTTATTTGTCGCAGAAATCACCTTTCGCGTAAGTGATTTTCTTGCTTTTGTTGGTAAACCATATATATACATATATGTATGTATGTATATTTTTACTCCTAGCTATGACCTCTCAAGGCTCAGCCTCCTTCTATTTTGCATGAAAGCTCTTGGAATTCACAAACACCAGCAAAAAACTGTAAAATCCACAATAAAAAGTGGCATGACCCAGACACAGCAACTAGTCCAACTTCATTCACTAAAACAACCATGATTAGCACTTTCGTCTGTGATAAACAGACTTTATCAGATGAAATACACTTGGATACTCATCCCATCATCATGTGACTGCCAATGTATCACATTTAAAGATTCTGTTAGTATTATGTGATGCATTATACAATGCTTATAATTGTGTGTGGGCTCTTTAAATGTGCAGCCACGAGTACTGCAGGGACCTAAAGATGGCTATGTAGTTTTAGTGGAGAAAAGGTCCCACAGCAGGGTTTGACTAAGTTAAGAGCATTATGTCAGTGTTAAAATATTTGGTGGAATTGTCATGCCTTTTACTTAATAAAACATGGTTACTATAACCAAAAATATATTTGAATTTTAAGGGAGATATAAATAACAGTTATTACCCACCTGGTTTATTAAGTATACTAGATTGTTGTGCTAGCTTTTGTTGATTTGACAGACATGTTACAAAATCTCAGGATAAGATACCTTGCTGTGGTTGGGGCCTCTGCAGAACAGGGAGCCCCCAGTGACCGCAGGGTTTGCTGGTGCTTAAAGCTGACTATGACCACCAGTGTAATATTAACAGCCACTCTGCCTTGTTTCAGTGCAACATATTTACAGTGACTTTACGGAGTTCAGGTTATATACAATGCCATCATATAATTTCAGCCACATTATGCAGGGTACTCACAATTCAATCCAGATAACAGACTCAAACTTCAGGTCACTTAAGCAACTCACGGTTCAGTTCTTTTCCCACTTGAGAGACCACCATCTCAGGTACTCAGCCTGAAATGCACTATAGACATCTTTCTGAATATCTATCTACAGTATTTCATTTGCTTGTCAGAAAGGCCCACATCCCTCACTCCTCATCTGATCCTCCATTTTATAAGAAGAGGATGTGGCCTCCTCCAAGACTGCCCAAAAACTTTAGCTTCACACACCTATAGCTGTCACTACAGAGGAACAATACTGCAGTACGTGTGTGTGTGTGTGTGTGTGTGTGTGTGTGTGTGTGTGTGTGTGTGTGTGTGTGTGTGATTATATTTCCAAGAGTCAGGAAATCCTTCTATCTGGCCCAGTTAATTACCAAGGGGATATCTTCAAGAGCCAAAGTAGTTTTCCTACCCCACCATCCATCCCTTATCAGTCCCACGACTGAATACAATGCCCGTTTTGGTATGTACAAATCCAAGTACATCACTTAGCTGGAAGGGCCCCAAAGATTTCTAACCAAGAAAATTAAGGGTCTTAAATTCTTCATCTATCCTGAAATATTAGCATGACTGTCTTATAATCCATTGCCTTCCATCTGCTCCAAGGGGAACTATGTCTAGCTTTTCAAGACATGAAAGCCCCAATCTTATTTGATGATCTATTTATTCACAAACCCAGTGCCTCTGCAAACACTCTCACTAGAGACCTAAACCTAAACCAAACATACAGAAGACTAGTTGGAAGACTGTGTTCATAACACAGTGTATTCCAAGGCTATGGAATACATTGCTACTACAGGTTAAACAAAGTACTACTTCGGCTATCTTTAAGACTAGCCTTGATGACTGGATGGGTAGAAACAAATTTACACAGCTTATCTTATGAAGGCCCTACTCAGTTTGGGAGGTAAGCATTATTAATTACTTTACAAGGGTGGCAAGAACTTTTAACTTTGTCTACTTAAATATGTATATGGCTAGGCATATTATGTTCCTGTTTGATCATTTGCCTAGCATTATTCCTATGTTCCTATGTTCCTCAGTCAGACACCCAGCGTGATTGCTTTCAGCAAACATATAACCCCAGGAGCACATTGCTGCATCTCAAGTTACAACCATCAGAGGATGCCAAATTAAAAAAAATATATATACTGAGTTTTGAGTCCCCTAATGTGAATGGTTGATTTGATGCATTTTGCTAGTTCACTGATTATTCTTAGACCTAAGTATTTGTCAGTGCTAAGTACAAGCTTTATTTTTCCTCTTACTATATATGGAGATACAGTGTGCATACCTTTGTGCCTTACTTTATACACAATGTCTGAAGAGATAGTTTTGCAGAAATGCTTTTGTGAATATCAACTTTCTCTAAAAGACATATTTACTGTATATGTTTCATTTAGTAGAATTACAATTCTGATTGTTGAAGTCGATTTAAGGGGTGGTAATTTAAGAAATAGAGTACAAAGGAAAGAATCATTGTGGCAGTTTAGACTGGGGGCTGATAATCCGCCAGGCTTAAATGAATCTATTAATATTAAGTGTTTTTTTAGTAAACTGTAGATAGAAAGTACATATTTTCATATATTTTTTTATTTTATTTTGACATTCTGGTATTCTATATATTATAAAATGTTATAATTGTATTATTTTAATTAATTTAATTGCCTTATTGCATTAATTGATTTAATTATTTAATTAGTGTGAGTGGGACACAATTTTTGTATATAAGTGTAGTAAATGTTTGTATTTCTGAAGAAGTCTTTGAGATAAAAGCCTTGAGTAAAGTTTTTTTATGCTAATTCCTGGTTGGTGTCTTCCTCTGTTGCTCAGTGTTTTATATTTATTTATTTGGTTGGTTACACATTATTTATTTCATTTATGACTCTGCTCTGTGTGTTTTAACAGTGGATCACAGTTTTACTGCAGATTAAGTTATTTGAATGTATTGTGGAGATTTTTCTCTCTCTGACAAGAAAATATAGTTTAAGTTGCTATTAAATGTAATTTTATGGCAGTCTAATGTGGTTAAGTGTGAGGAGCTACTTTTTAACACTGGTTTGACACATTGGTTGCTGTGGTTGTTGGATTTTGTGTACTGGAAATTCTTTCATTTCTGTCAGTTGTAAAAGAATTCTGAACACATTTCAATCTTTTTTTTTTTTGTGATAATAGCACAGTTTAGTATAGTTTAGTTGTGTGAAGACATACTTATTACTAGAAACTGTAAATGCTTATTGTGATACATTATCCAATACTCTCAGTTTATTATTTTGGCTGGTGTTATCTTTCCTGACTTGATAGATCCTAACTCTGGTATCCTCTCATCAACTCTGGCTGCACTTAAAAAGAAGAAGGAAAAAAAAAAAAATATATATATATATATATATATATATATATATATATATATATATATATATATATGCCTCAGGCTGTGTTTAGTGATTCTGTTGGGGCCACTGCTTGACCTGAAGACCACTTACCTTTTGCCCAGTCTCCTTCTGGTGTAGCTTTGCAGGCCACTATGAAAAGGGGTTAAACACATCCTCTAAGACGGTTTCATTACCTGGCACGGGTATGGGAGAACCTATCCCTTTAGGTGCAGGAGTAGTCCAAAGTAAGAGACCCCTTGCCAGACATAATAATCTGTCCGCAGATATTTTATCTAGTAGTGAAGTTCACAAGAAAAAGAAACAGAAGCTTCATCATACAGCTGATAATCAGATTATAGCTGTTTATAAGGCTGATGTGGTTTCCTTGGCTAAGTGTGTTTTGCAGACACCTGATTCTGGTGGCTATGTTCCCATACATAGCTCTAGTGCTAGTTTTGTTTTAGAGCATGATGAGTAATTTGATAAGGACAACATTTTCTAATTCACACCGAGTCCAGTTACTCTGATTCTTTGGAAGGTGAACTAGAGTCCAACGAAGTGTTAATTTTTCCTTGGATGATTGCTAAATTTAGGGATGTTTCTGCATGGGGGCAGTTGGGAACTACCCCACAGCTAAACAGAGTATATGGCCTTATAGAGGATCAGATGTCCAATTCTTTGGCTATTCTCTGCTATTTTGCTAGCCTTGGATGATGTCTATAAAGCTGCCTGCAGAATAACAGTATGTATTCCAGCAGTCCCTAAAAAGGATCAGAGAAAATATAGTGTCCTCAGATATTTCAGATCTCTTTTTTCCATTTGACTGCTGACACAGCTGTGGTCTCACCAGCTGCTTTTTCATATAAAAAGTCTTTGGCTTCGTCTAATCCAAAGTCTCCCAAATAAAGAGGGAAAATGTTTAGATCTTCAGGGCAAAAGCCAAAATGATGTCCCTTTCTAGTAATCTAGCCTTTTACAATGTTAAATTATCACGGCTGTATGAGAAATTTATTTTACAGTGTACATACAGTTTGGATGCTTTTGCTGCATCCTTAGCTGCAGAACAAAAGTCTTATATGAATGAAATCATTTCCAATTTGACTCAGGTTTCAAAACTTGCGTGAAGAGAATATGCAGATACAGTCTCAAGAAATGCTGTTGCTTCTATTATATTAAGACAGCATGCTTGGTTTCTTAATTAGATCTTCTCTAATGATTTCAAAGCCAAAATTCTGAATGGACCTTTAAGTTTGGAGTTGTTGTTTGGGTCCTCTGTTACACAAGTTCTCAAACAGTGGGATGATAGAGGCAAATTAATACATGGGGTATCTAGAATGTTTTACTTACCCAAGTCCTTCGCAAACAAGGAGTCTTCCTTCAATGGTTAAAACAAACAAAAATCCCAGCCAAACAAATGTCAGGAGGATAATTCTTTAAAACTAAACAAGAGGAATTCCTTTCCAAAAAGGGATCAACCCCTGCAAAAGAATGACTGTGCTGAGTCGCAGAGCACCCCTACCCCCTCCTGCCCTTCCTTCTCTTCCTCCTTCTCCCAGACTCTCTCTTAACCCTGCAGCCTAGCTACAAATAGTTTCAGACAAATGGGTTCTGAGAATAATTTGGAGAGGATACACTTGGCAATGGACAGAAAATTCTCTCCCTTTCAAGGGGAATTTTCTCATGCCAGACAGAGCTGTTTTCTCCAGTGCTCCATCACATGGTAGAAACAGGGATCATAGCATCAGTGTTTGTGATATGCAAAGGCAAGGATTTTACTACAGAAACTTTTTTAGCATTCCTGGAGACCTGTTCTAGATTTGTCCTTTCTAAACACTTTTGCAAAAGTTTCAAAATTCAAAATGCTCACCTTACAGTTGATCCTAGCATTGTTTCCAGACCACTGTTTCATGGTGACTCTAGATCTCAATGACACATATTCCAATTGTTCCCAATTTCAAGACATTTTTGAGATTTGTTGTATCTGGCTTACATTATCAGTTTTCTACATTACACTTTAGGTTATCTACTGTACCTCAAGTGTTTACAAAGTGTCTGCCCCCAGTGCTTGCCTATTGCAGTACCCCAGACATTCACATTTTTCCTTATTTAGATGATTTGTGCAGATTCTGTATCCAGGTGCTTGGAGTCCTTAGACAAGATTGCATCCCTCCTTTCCCACCTGGGCTTCAAATTAAATCTTCCTCACACCCTCTCAAGGAATTGTTTTTCTGGGGTTATAGACACAATAAAAAGAATGGCCTTCCTACCAGAAGGCAAACTTCTGACTTATTAAGGCATTTTCTCAGATTTCTCTCTTCCTGATGTGGCCTCAGCAAGACAGTTCCTCAAAATTCTAGGCCTCATTGCATCAGTTGTCATCATGATACCACTATTCAGACTACACATGAGAAAAATGTAATGGTACTTGAAAAATTGTCCCTTGGATTTCCAGGTATCGGTACTGGGATTTGTGAAACAGGAACTGCAGTGGTGTAGGCATCAACTGTTTCTGAATCCAGGACTTCCTTTATCTCTTTAGACCTCAGTCCAATCAGTCCAGACAGACTCTTCAGATTTTGCATGGGGAGCAGTGTCCGTGGGAGTTCAAATACAAGGCTTGTAGGGTCCTCAGAACATGCCAACATACATAAATGTAAAATAGATGATAGCAGTGTTTCATGTCTTAAAAGTTCTTCCCTACTTATGGACTCTGGCTTCTCTTCTAGTAGTCACAGACAACATTACCATGATGTGGTACCGAAAAAAGCAAGGGAGATACAAAGTCATGCCCTTGTTGCAGTTGGCAGTTGGACTACAGCATTCTCTGACTCTTCAGGCCTCGTACATTCTGTCAGAGCAAAACACAGTGGCAGACAGACTAAGCAGATCCTAGACAGACCCTTGTCAGTAGAAGCTCCAAGTAGAGATTTTCCAGGACTTCATATAGATCTGTTCATCTCCTTTCAAAACAGATGACTAAATAAATTCTGTCCAAGACATCCTTGCAACCATGTTTGGAAGACAGGCACTCTGTCATTCCCATGGTCAGGAATGTTCCTGCATACATTTCCACCATTTACAATGATTCCCAAGAAACTTCTAAAGATTCAGAAAGAATTACCAGAGATAATTCTGGTGACCCCCTTTTGGCCCAGGCAGAGTTAGCTCTCCCTTTTAATGGAATTGGCCAAGGGCAATTACCACAAGCTTCCTCACTGACTGGATCTGCTCACATAGTATCAGAGGGTCTATATTAGAACATTGAATATTTAACAGTTCGAATCACTAAAGGTCGACCTTTAGTGATCGAACTGTTAAAACATCAAATGTTCAGAAAAAAAAATAAAAACAACAACAAAAAAAACTAAATGGTGTAGGTAAAGGGGGCAAGCCCCCCTGCATTCCCCGCTACTTAAATATACCAACTCCGAGACCCCACTACATTGAAGTAAACAGAAATCTCCCCTTACAGAGATTTCCGTTTACTTGTTTGATATTCTGCAGTTTCGCTATTCTCATGTCGACAATGTCAGATTCGACATTGTCGGCTTTCGAGAATTTAATATAGATCTGTATCAGGGATGAATGATACACCGCAACTTAGAGCAATTGTAACTGACAGCCTAGACGATTTTATTTTGATAACTTTTAGGCACTTCTTCCATGAGGATGTGTAGCGGGTATTTAAGGAGGCAAGAAAACCTCTAACTAGGAAATCCTATACTTGCAGGTGAACAGGTTTTCTAGGTGGCGTCTAGCCAGTAACAAGGGTCCTGAAAGGGTTTTGACTCCTCTGGTTTTAAAATATTTGTGTGAGCTACTTAGAGATGTTTTGTTATATGCTGCTATCAAAGTACGGCCATCTCAACTCATCTGCCCATGGATCCCTCTTTTTGTCTCTTTCTGTGGTCAAACAGTTTATGAAAGGAGTGTTGCACATGAGACCCTCTCAAAGGCAAATTCCTCCTCCCTGGGATCTTAGCTTTGTTCTTGAAAAATTAACCTTACCACCTTTTGAACTTGCCTCTTAGTCTAATTTACAGTGTATTACTTTGAAAACTGTTTTACTCATTGCTCTGACATCTGCATGGCAAGTCCCTGAGCTGCAAGCTCTTATGGCGGGCCAACCCTATCTGATTTTTCACAAGGACAGGGTTGTGTTATGCACTAACCCCTCATTCATATCTAAAGTTGTTTCTGAATTTACCTTGACTCAAGCCATCAATCTCCCACCATTCTTTCCTGATTCAAAAAACAAACTCTATATACATTGGATATACACACAGGCAGCTCAGGTACTACCTTGACAGAACAAAGCCCTTGAGGAATGCTGAAATGTTTGGCACCTATACAAGGGCTTAGGAGGGTAAACCTGTCTCTAAGCAAATTATTGCATGATGGTTGTCCTCTACTATTGTTTTCTGTTGTTCTCACCATGGTAAATCATTTCCAGGTAAGGTTAAGGCTCACTTGACTAGGGCCTTATCATCTTTGGTGGTATCACTTGACTAGGGCCTTATCATCTTTGGTGGTATACTGTAATATATTGTAAAAGGGTGGACTCTAGAAGCATTATAGAAGGATCAACATGGCCCTCTGTTCATACATGCACAAAACAAGACAAACTGGATTCCTTTTTAAGTTCCAGAGCAGGCTTTACTAGTGCCATTTTCTGGGGCTTCCTGGATTCTTATTCTTCCACCTCTCAGGTAGGATAAGCTTTGAGAATTTACCCAAAATGCCACTGAGACAACAGGAATCATGAACATAGTACAGTTGCATAAGTCCTACTTACTTGTAACAGCAGATGTTCAAATTCCTCACTGCCTCAGTGGCTGCACCCACCTGACTGACTGTTAGAAACTTAGCAAAAACAAACAAACTCTCAAAAAAACAAATAAGCGAAAAGATAGTAGATACTTCCTAAAACAGAAATTAATTAAACGTTAAAAATGGTAAAAATGGTAAAGCGCTTTTCATCTACTCAATAGCAGACTTCATCAGACCACCATTTAATACAGAGAATCATTTAAATACTAGTATACACCAACAGTTACTGCCCCCAATCATAGGTTCATAGGTTCATAGGTTGGTACTAGGCTATCAGCCCTAGGGCCTATACAAGCCTAGCCATAACAATTCCCTGGCTATTTCTTCCCACATTATTTACTTTCCTGGACCCCTGTCTAGCAGGGCGACTGACGTGATCCCTGGGGTGAATTTCCTTTCTCCCATCCAATCGTCAAGGTTCCTCTTGAAGAGGTCCAAAGAGGCACTCTGCTTGACATGTATGGGCAATCTATTCCAGAGTCTGGGGAGTCTCTGGGTCAGGAACCTATCCCTCCAGCATGTTTTGTTTATTGTGATGACAAGGTTTAGATCCCTGGTGCGTGTAGCTCTGAGGGATTGGGATTTCTTTAAGTGTAGCATGTCCAACAGCTCTGGGTTTGACATGGCCTTGTATGTTAAGCAGAGATCGCCTCTGAGTAGACGATATGCGACAGAGTATAGCTGGAGTTTTTAAGGCGGTCAGCGAGGGCATCTGCTTTAGGCCTGTGATTCTTTTAGTGAGGTATTTCTGAGGCCTTTCCAGTTGTTGCAGATGTCTTGAGAGGTACATACCAAATGGGGCATTGTATTCTATAATGAGTCTAATGAGGGATGAGTACAGTGGGACAATGACCTCCTTTTTTCTGGATGAAAAGCCCTTCGTGATGAGGTGTGCCACATAGAAGGATTTCCTGACTGTTGTGGCGATGTGGATATCGAAGGTGAGACCACTGTCCACCTGTGTCCCTAAGTCTCTTATCACACTTTCTGTGTTTAGTGTACTGCCACCTATATGGTAATTTATGGATACATGTTTTTTCCCAAAGGGGATAACAATACATTTCTTGGCATTGAGCTTGAGCCCATGTTTCTGGCACCAAGCATCTGTTTCTGTAAGGCCCTTTTGTAGAGTATCCACATCATTTGGGGATTCAATAATGGCTCCCAGTTTGCAGTCATCTGCAAACTTTGTTAGCCAGAGTCCCTTAGTGTTGACCTGTACTTCAGAGAAGTAGATGCCAAACAAGAGCGGCCCCAGGACTGAACCCTGAGGTACTCCACTTGTCACTTGTCTGGAGCTGGATTTGGAGTTGGCTACTTTTACAGTGTGGGTTCTATCAGTAAGCCATTTAGCAACCCATTGGGTGACATAGGAATTAATGCCCAACTTAGTAAGTTAATCTATGATTCCAGAGTGGGGGATGGTGTCAAAGGCCTTGGCAAGGTCTAGATAGGCTGTGTGGACCACCTTACCCTTGTCCATGGCTCTGGAGACTGATTCAAAGAAATCAATCAGGTTCAGGAGACAAGATCGGCCCTTCACAAACCCAAACTGGGTGGGGTCCAGTGTTTGAAGGTTGCCAATGTCTTTGTTTATAAGTTCCATGATAATACGCTCCATGGTCTTGCAGATAAGGCTTGTCAGACTGATGGGACAGTAGTTTCCGGGATCCAAGGTGGATCCCCCCTTGTGGATTGGGAACTGTAGCTCTGCGCCACTCAGTGGGCACGAAACCTGAGGTGAGGCTATGATTAAACATGACACTTAGGTGAGGTGCCAGTTCATATTGTAGTTCATGTAGTACACAGCCCGGGATGTCATCTGGTCCCATGGATGCTGTATTCTTGGCTTTAGAGAGTGCGGTTTGTACCTGTGTGGCCGTTATTACTGGAATTTGGCAATCTTCCGGTATTGAGATGGGCCATTTAGGGGGTGAGAGGGGGGTGAAGTTGGCACTGAATCGATCTGCCAGGATATTGGCAATATCCTTCGGATCAGTATATTTAATGCCATTCTGTTTTAGCTCAGAGCAGATCTGAGTATTGCCATTTAGATTCTTGACATAGTTATAGAATGCTTTGTGGTTGTCTTTGGAATCTTTGGCAATTTTATTTTCGTAACTAGCTTTGCAGGATTTTATGAGGAATCTCAGTTTCTTACTGAGGCTAGTAAGGGAGTTTTTTGCATCCTGGGATTTTCCTCTTTTCTGCAAAAGTTTCTTCCTTTTGTTGTAAAGTTTGTTTATGGCAGGGGACCACCAGATTGGCTTCCTTTTTTTGGATGAGAGCATTTTGGTTCTATTTGGGATGGCACGATTCATGCATGAGTGGATGTGCTCGTACAGTGCCTTAGTGTAGGATTCAGCAGTTGAACTTTCAGTTCCCGTCTGCATGGGTGTCATGGAGTTTGTCACTTCTGACTTGAGTAGCATGAAGTTGGCTTTGGAGAAGTTTTTTATGGTGGTTCCTTTACTGGGGGGTGGGATGTGGATGTTAAGGGTGATTAGCTTATGGTTAGACCTGACTAACGAGGGGGGTGACCATAGGTATGGAGCATTGATTTCCCATGTTGGTAATGACCAGGTCTAGGATATTGGAGCCCCTGGTGGGACTATGGATTAGTTGATCCAGGGCGTTGGAATTTATGAATTCCAAGAACCGTTGCGCAAAGGTGTTGGGACATGAGTAGTTTTCCCAGTTAATGGCAGGGTAGTTAAAATCACCCAGTATTAGGGTGTTTGGTTCTATCTTAATATTTTCCAGTATGTTTAGAAAGGTGTAGTGAGAATCTTGGGGTATGGTGGGGGATCTGTAGCACAACTTCAAAAGGAAATGATGTAAGCATACTGTTAGTACAGAAAATTGTTAAACATACATTATGCTAAAAATATGCAATTTTTGACATATACATATAAAAATTAATATAAAAACGATGCTTATTAAAAAGTGAAGTTAAATATTAATTATTAGTTCATCTACTCAAAGCTTTTAACCTTAAAAGACTGTTAATGGCACATTGTCCATTAAGACCTGGTTTATAGTACAATTGTAATAATAACTGCCATCTTAATTCAGCTTTTTCTAAAAATAAACTCCAGGGTCCACCCCTTGGTTGCTCATAAATCTGCTGAATGGCACAAAATTCAAAATTATGATCAACACATGCCTGTGTATGTTTCACTAAAGCATTAGCTAAATTCACCCTCCTTATGGCATACAAATGTTCATAAACCCTTTATTTTAGCGTTCTTGTGGTTTTTCCTATATAACAAAACGCAGAACATTTTTTTGCAGTTAGCTACATATACCACCCCTTTGGATTTGCAATTCAATTTCTGATGAATATAATACGTTTTACTGTTAATTTCAACCTGTTCACCTTGATACATATACTTACAAAAAGTACACATACCACTTTTTTCATACTCCCACCTTTTTCTTTCCTGTGACATCGTTCAATGAGATTTTTGATATTCCTACCCTTCCTTGCAATAATTTTAATACCATTCTGAAATTTATTGGTAATAATTGATTCCTCATCCAAAAGACTCCAATTTTTAAATTTTATTGATTTCATTTAAAAAAAAAATGCACATTGAATGTAGTTATAAAGGCATTAATATAATCAATTCTCGTGTTTTGATTAGCCCTGTGCAATAATCCATCTCTATTAAGAATAGGTACAAAATAACCATTTTCTCTTTTTTTGTTTTACTTTGAGAAACAATTCATTCAGCGAGTCCTCTGGATAGCTTCTACTCAAAAACATGTTTAAAAGATTCTTACACTCATCAAGAAATTCATTATGTAAACTAATCATCCTTGTGGCACACACCAATTGGCCTTTTATAACCGCTCTTTTGTTAATAACAGGATGGGAGCTTGTATAATGAAGAAAGCTATTTGAATACGTGGGTTTTCTGTGCTTAGTTGAGCTGGGTTTCAGCCTATTTGATTTAGTTGTTGTTGGGTTTGGTTTTTAAATGGTATTTTGATTGGTTGTGAATTTACTTTTGCTAGATGATTCTGGCTTCAGGTACTTTCCTCTCCTTATTTGTGGAAGTGAAAAAGCCTGAACACTCACTCCCTGTGACAGCTGAAGGCTTCCCTCTTAGAATATGCTCAGCAAATCAGCTGTCACAGGAATAGAGAGGGAGGGTAGTCTGAAATTTTGAAAGCTGGCCAGTACTGGGTTACCTTAACAGATGATGGCACTGAGGCAATGAGGAATTTAAACATCTGCTCTTATGGGTAAGTAGAACTTATGCAACTGTACTTTTCTTGAGGTGGGATTTCAAGTAAACCTTGAAAAATCTCTCATTCCATCCAATAGAATAGTCTTTCTGGGATGGTATTTTTTTTCCTCAAGAACAAAATGGGCTCTTAAAAATAATAGTTTCCAATATTTTCCAACAGATTCTTTCAGCAACCAGTGAATTCCTCAGGATTTTAGGTTTAAGAGCTGCTACTGTTCTCATGATCCCTCTTTCCAAACTCCACATGGGAACATTTCAGTACTTTCTCAAATCATTGTAAACTCTACACCAGCATACACTGTCCTTTCAGATTCCATTTCTAAGTTTTATCAAGTGGGAGATCCTTTGCTGGTTGAATCAGTTATCCTTAAACCCAGGCCTTCCCCTGACTCCTCCAACACCTACTCTGTCTGTGACCACAGATTAATCAGAATTTGCTTTGGGATGGTATCCATAGGTGTAAAGGTCCAGGGTTTTTGAAACTATCAAGATAAATCAATGCATATAAATCTCAAAGAAATGATGGCATTGATCAATTCATTCAAATCTTTAAAACACCTTTGGATTCCAGGCTCTCTTCTAGTAATCACAGACAACAAAGGGTGAAAGGCTTAGTTAAAGCTTTCCTTTCAGGCTACCTACATACCGTCAGAGCTGAATGCAGTTGTGGCCCAGCTAAGCAAAACCAGAACAGACCCCCAGCAAAGGAAGTTCCATCCCAGAGTCTTCCAGGAATTTATCCATCTATGGAGAACTTCTTGAGTAAATCTGCTTGTCCCCATTCACAACACAGAGCTAAAGAAGTTATGTTCCACTTTTCTTTGCACAAGGGCTTGGAAGACATATGCCTTTTCATTCCCATGTACAGGAATGTTCCTGCATGCCTTTCCAGTTTTTCCTTTAATAAACAGGGTTCTTCTAAAGATTCAGACAAACTCTCTAATGATAATTCTGGTAACCCAGTTTTGTCCCAGGAAAAAGTGTATGTTTATCATTCCCACTGCTGAAAGAGCCTTTAGACTATATAGGTTGTATCTATCCCAAGACAGCAACCTTTCAGCTTCCAAAAGTACTAGTTTTCTCCTACACTTCCAGTCATGATTGCTGATTGGTCATCCCTGAGAAGGAAAAATTAGCAATCAAGAGCAGAAAATCTTCAGTACTTTCTTGACACCTGCTGAAAAAGTAGCTCAGAGGCTTCATAAGAGCAGCAGCCAGCAATACATCACTACATCCTTTCTGATAGATAAGTTCCCTTTGGGGAATCCTTCTATACAGAAAATGTAATGATTTTATATGTACATTTATTACAGATAAAAATATTCTTTTATACATACATTTATTACAGATAAAAATATTCTTTACTTTTATTTGTCTTAACAGTTCTGGCCCTTTAAGAAAATCAATATCTCCTTAATATCGGATGTTTCCTATCAGGAGCCACCATTTTTTAGCTTTAGCTAATTTGAGAGTTTATTTTGTACTGCTTATGTAAATGTTTGATTATTTAAAAAATGTTTTGTGTAGAGAAGAGTTGTTACTTGGGAAGGGAACACTACTGGTTATTTAGTGCTTGTGTTAACACTGACAATTTACTTGACATTTTTTTCCGTCAGATTACGTTTAATCTAAAGGGGTTTCTGAGAGCAATTTCTTGTGCTGTTTATGCATTACAGTGTTTGGGGGACATTGTATGTGTTTGAAAGTGTAAGTGTGCTGTTTGTGCAAACTCTTTGCCTACTTGCCTTCCAACCAACTCGTTCCATCATTTCTGACTACATCTGAAGCATCCTCGTCAGTCACTATATGGATACTTACCTTCCTCCTGCTTGTCCCACTTCTATAGTTCCTAGGAAAAAAAAAACAACTTACCAGAGAGCCCATGTTGACTCTGCATGATCTGTTGGATGACTCTGTAGTGGCCAGCAGTCATTCCTCAGACCAATCACTTAGCTCTCCAGCTTCCCCTGGTATAGTCCTTTCAGTCACAATAAACCAGCATGTCCTCTTTGACTGTTCCACTGTCTGAACCATCCATGGAGGGCCAGCTTTACTGGGACATGGAGATACACTGGGGGATGCTGTTGGATGTACTCATGGGAAGGGACCTCTTCATGAGGTAGATATTCCTTCTCTAAGTAAAAAAAAAGTTAAACATCTTTTTTTTTTAACAAGAAGCATATTTATTGAATTATCACTTATGACATAGGCAATCACTGATTTATATAAATGAAAACAAACTATATTGACATTATTTTCAGTTGCAAACATTATGCATCACATATAATGTTCTGTATAGCCATTGTCAGTCAAACATTACATAGCTCGTTCAATTCATGCCTTCCTTTAAACCTCGTTCCTCCACAAAAACATTATTCTGCATATATTGTTTCCATAATTCGCTTTTTTCTATGCAATTTGCTCCTACCCTTTTCTAAATATCTCACTTCCTTTTTTTATCTCTGTTAATATACTCACTACTTTTAGTACTGTTGCTTTAGAGTTTAGAGCAAATCAATAAAAAACATTCTTTAAAAAAAAGTATTTTTATTTATATTTTTTGAGCTGTAATACAATAACCAGACTCACTACTCTGTTATGCTATATCACAGTTCTTCTCAGCTCTTTTGAGGCATTTAGATCATGAATGTATTTGCTGTTTTCTCTTCTAGTTGCCTTTCTCTGCTGCAGAAGTTTATTGAGTTTCTTCCATAACTTGAGAGAATATGGATGTTATTTTCTTTTTTTTTTTTTTCAAAATAATTTATTTCATTTAGGTTGGAATTACAGAATATATTAGAATAAATAGAAACATTTTATAAATTAAATATAATAGTACATTTTCCAATAAAGAAAAAAGAGACAAAACAAACTATTTACATTATATACAAGTTCCCTGAGATGAAGATATCTTAAAGCAAAACAAGTTATGACTAAAGATATAATTATAAAAAAAAAGTTAAGAAAGATTATTTTTTCCAAACACCTTTATTGAATTATCACTTGTGACATAGGCAAATTTACATTCATATAAAACTAATCAAACTATATTAACATAACAAACATTATACTTCATAGGGGTCCAAATGGAGAGATGAAAAGTCAGCAAGCAAAGGAGAGTAGTAGTGCTGAAATTGAATTCATCCTCAAGTCTTGGTGAGTACCTGCATGAGGTAGACCCTGTTTTTCACAAAATTTCACAAAGGCGACACTGACATACAGACTGTATTTATATAGCATATATCATGGATAGAAGGAAGTCAAAAACTAAAAAAGATATCTGGGTGCACAAGACTCAGGATAAAAAAGTGCCCAATCTTGGTAGGCGCACTGGTGCCAGGACTGGAAAAAATAACAGTGTAAAATCCTCAAAATACAGAAACATTCCTACAATGGGACCAGGCCAGGCCCAGGGAGAGGATGGCCCCCCATTGTAGAAGGAAATAGCAGTCCACAGACTCCACAAAAATTGATAGGCCAAAGAAGAGCCATAAAGATGACAGAGTGGACTATTGAGGATAAGAAAGAAATTATGTATTGTTATTATTATGCAAAAAGCCCAGAATTTCCAGACACAAGATATACAAAAAGATTAAGAGATACGTTAGAGGAAAGAAAAATACTTCCACAAGAAAAACTGTCAGAAGCTTCAAATAAAAATTTGGGGTCATTAATCCAACAGATTTTTAAAAAAAATGGTATATAGATCAAGAAACTTTGATCTGTTTGGAAAAAGTAGCATCTGAAGAAGTACAAAAATGTAAAACCTTGATATTTTTGAAAACCATAAAAAAGAAATATGGACATGGGAAAGAAAGAGAGATTTGATATGGTGCAATATTTATGCAAAGGCGAAAGCCAAATTAACCAACATAAAGAAGGCAGCCCCAAAGATATTCAAAGAGAAATACAGGCAAAGGCATCCAGATATGGAAAATTTCACATTAAAAAAAAATAATATCACACAGAGGGACTGTAGAAAAGAAGATTAGCAAAGTAGAAATTAAAAAAATAGAAATTGAAGTTATGGAATGTCTGCAAAGTGAAGGATTTGATGTAGAAGTTCTAACACAGGCTACATCACAGCATGATGGAACGAGTCCCCAACGTAAGGAGAAACAGGAAGATCAGGAGACATCTGAAGAAGAAATATGGACATGGGAAAGAAAAAGAGATTTAATATGGTGTAATATATATGCAAAGGAGAAAGCAAAACTAATCAATACAAAAAGAGCAGCACCAAAGATATTTGAAGAGAAACACAGGCAAAGGAGTCCAGACATGGAAAACTTTACGATACAAAAAATAAGAAGACAAAAAGGAAAAGTACAAAAGGAGACCAGTAATGAAGAAGTTAAAGAAATAGAAACTGAGGTCATGAAGTACCTCCAAAGTGAAGGATTCATTGTAGAAAATCTAATTCAGAAAGCACCACAACAGGAGAGAGTGATGGAACTCCAGATTAAGGGGAAACCAGTGGAATGGGAAGCAATTGGTTAGGTGCCATATGAAGATATTTTGGAACCTTCCACAGAAAACCAGTATAAACATCCACTTGAAGCTGGACAGCAAGGGAAGGAACAGGAAACTGTGGAAACTCTGACACAGTTAATGTTGAAGAGTGGTAGGTCAGTGAGTTCTCATATGACTGAGCAACAAATAAAACAGGATGTAATGGAAGAGAATGTGCCACAGGAAGATGTACTAGAGCTTTCTATAGAATGCCCACAGGAAATGGAAAATAAAAAATGTGCACTCAGTTTAGAGAAACCAAGCTAAGAGAAGAGTCGCTTGACGTAATAGAGATAGACATATTAAGATCAATGAAAGAAATAGACTGAAGAAGGTCAATAAAACCCGAAAAGTCAGAAGTTTGATAAAACAAATGAACAGTAATTCAGACTGTCCATAGAGATCCATGCAATATAACAGAAGTAAACAGGAGATATTACTGTGCAGCTAAATTAATACCTGATAAAGTTCTACCACAAGAACACAGGGTAGTGAATGAGAGAAATAGGAGAAATTGAATACCATCATGAAAGTATCAAATAGAGAAAACTATAAAAGAACTAAGACAAGAAGTGTCACTATTAGAAGAGTATAGAAGAGGGAACAGATCAACAAAATACTCAGAAAGATAGACATGATAAAAGCAATGTGCAGTATTAGAACAGATCAAGATCTATCATGCACTATCACAAATTAACTAAAAATCTCAGCACAGGCAGAAAAACTTAGAAGATATGTAGAGAAATATAAAGGAAAAGTACAAAATAATCAATTTATTGATGACTCAAAAACGTTTTATAGAGAATTGGGAAATAAGGTAGAAGGAACTGAAAGACCAACAAGGAAAGAAGAAATAGACACATTTTGGTGAAGTATCTATGAAGATCCTGTGGAACATAACAAAGATACTAAATGGATAGAAGAAGTAAAAGAAAGAATAAGAAGACTAAAGGTACAGGATATGAAATGGGATGGAGTAACAACCAGAGAGATTGAAACAAAGTTAAGAAATGCCTCTAATTGGAAAACCCCAGGCAGAGATGCAGTACCTAACTTCTGGTTAAAAGTATGAACATCTTTGCATGAAGATTTAGCCATGAGAAAGAATTATTTATATGCACACCCCAAACAGACACCAACTTGGCTAACAACAGGAAAAACAATGCTCCTACTTAAGAGTGAACCTGCAAGCTACCCTAAAAAATATAGACCAATAACTTGCCTTCTGATGACATATAAACTATACACTGGAATATATGCTGACAGTTTATAGTCATTTAGAAGAAAACTCAATTATGGCAAAAGAACAAAATGGCAATAAAAGAAATTCATATGGAACAAAGTATCATTTGTTATTAAATAAAGTCATAGTGGAGAACTGTAAAAAGGGGAAGAATGTAAGTATGGCCTAGACTGAGTACAAAAAAGCCTTTGATAGTATCCCACATTCATGGATAAAAGAGTTCTTAAAAATCTATAAGATGCACCCTACACTGATCGATTACATTACAGTGACCATAAAACAGGGGCAGACCACTTTGCAATTAAGCCATGATAAAGGACAACTTGTTATTTCAGGGATAAAAATCCAAAGGGGGATATTCCGTGATGACTTTCTGTCACTGCTGCTATTCTGCCTTACCCTTAATCCGTTAAGCTGTCTACTTAACAGCTTAGGTCATGGCTATAATTTGGCTCTTAGAAAACAACAAAGCGCAAAGACTTCTCAGCTTCTCTTTGTTGATGATTTGATACTGTATAGCTCATCAGATGAGGAACTGAAAGCACAACTGCAAGTTATCAAATTTTTTTCAGATGATATAAGAATGTCATGTGGTTTTGATAAATGTGCAAAAGCATCCCTTAAAGCAGGAAAAGGGCAGCACCAAGAAAACATCTGTTTGGGACAAGAATGTGAAATAAAAGAACTTGAGCAAGAGGGAGCATATAAATATTTGGGAATTGATGAAGGATCAACAGTAAAACTTGAACAAATGCAAATAAAACTTAGTAAGGAGTACTTCAGAAGACTTAAATTAATCCTGAAAACAAATTTGATATCTAGGAACAAAATCCAAGCTATAAACCAATTTGCTCTTTCTATCCTAGCTTACAGTTCTGGAGTGATTGACTGGCTCAAAAACATGCTGGATAAATTATACAGGAAAACAAGAAGGGTGCTTCATGCTCACCAAATGATTTAGAAAAATCAGTGCATACCAAGATTATATATATTCCCTGTTCTGAAGGAGAGATGGGCCTCCTTGAAATTGATTACATGTATAGATCTGCAATCATGGGACTCCACACATATCTGCTGACCTCACAAGACCCAAAAGTAGTGAATGTTTTGAAACATGAAGAGAATAAATCTAAGATGACTTCCCTGCTTAGGCTAGCAGAAGCATATTGGCATCAAGCAGGAATGGAAATCAAACCACAAGTAGATAAAAATCAGTCAGCAACTGAATGTGCTAAAAAAAAGAAAGAATATAAGGTGAAGGACTGGATGAGAAGGCAAGAAATGTGGAAAAAGCATAAATATAGTTGTAAGTATAGAAAACTTCTGGAAGAACCTCATGTTGAACAGGAATGAATGCAGGAATGGTTAAGGAGAGATGAAGCTAAACCAAGAGATGAAAGGTTAATATAGGTGGCCCAAGATACTGGGCTACATACAAGTTGGTTTACAAAGTCCATTGGACATGTGGGAGAATGAGCCAAAGGGGACCACTGTAGGTTTTGTAAAACAGAACTGGAAACAGTTGCATACTTCGTTGCTGGTTGTGACATAGTAATGGCAGAAGGACTGTATACTGAAAGGCATAATAACGTGGTGAGACTGGTGCACTAGGAATTGTGTAAACATTATGGTACTGAAGTGGCTGAAAAACAATGGAAATATGAGCCACAAAGCATCATAGAAAATGATGAAGTCTGCATCACATGGGATCGCCCATTACTAACAGTTCAAAAGATAAATGCTAGAAAACCAGATATAGTGGTCCAGTAAAAGAAGACAAAAGTAGCATTGATCATTGAAATCACCACACCCAGTGACTACAGTGTTCTGCATACAGAGAGACACAAAGTCATAAAATATCAGGATTTGCAAGCAGAAATGAGAGCAATGTGGAAGAAAGATACCCAGATAGTTCCAATAGTAGCAGGAGCAAAGGTTCTTATAAAAAGAAGTCTACAATCCTATTTAAATATGCTACCAATACATGTAACTGCATACAAATTGCAGAAGGAGTCATTACTGGGCACATTGTGGGTGCTGCGAAGAGCACTTTTGGCTGACATCAAAGAGTGAAACAATACTAATTTCATGAACTTTAATCATACTTTGACTTAGGAATGGGGTCCATTCCCATCATGGTATTAGAAATCTAAAAGATTTGGAGAAATTGAAAGAGAGAGCACATATATTGGTATATACCTTATAACCTAAGCAATATTACATACATTATTCAATTCTTGCTTTTTTTAAACAAAAAACATATTCATTAAACCATCACTTACTACACAGGCAATCATACATTTATATAAATGAAAATAAACCACACCAACACAATCCTAGTCGCAAGCATTTTACATCACAAACCATACTGATACATTCCCAGTTGCAAATCTATCTCACTCAAACATTACATAGCTCATTTAAGTCATGCTGCCTTTTAGGTCTCATCCTCCCTTGAATGTATTGTTCCCACAGTTCCCATTTTTTTCCTATATAGTTTGCTCCTGCCCCTTTCTAAAGATGTAAATTCCAGTTTTATCTCAATTACTATATTCACTACTTCTAATATAGTTAGTTTAGATTTTGATTTCCATTTTCTAGTAATTGCTCTTTTTGGCAGCCACCATTATTAGACACAGCAAGGCCTTAACATGTCTAGGCAATTCTGATTCTGTGACATAGCTCAGAAAAATCATCTTCCTTGTCAGACCAATTTACCCACCCAGCATCTCCAACAGTGCATCCTGCAGGGAATCCTTACAGTCCTCCAACTCACTACACTCCCAGAAAATATGTTCCCAAATAACTCTTTCTTCTCCTTCACACCTTCAACATTTGCTGTCTACCTGAGGCAAAATTCTCTGGAGTCTACGTTGGGAATAAAAATAACTGTGTAAACATTTTCAGGCAAAAATCCTAAATCTTCTAGATTTTGTTGAATATTTGGGGGACATACATATATTCTGTTATTGTTTCTTTGTGAATTCCTTATCCAGTCTCTCTTTCCAATCCTTTCTCACCTCCTCTGATTGATTCTTATAGTTATCGTGCAGTATTTTATATGGTCTACTAATTATTCCTTTTTTTTAATTTCAGTTTCTGTTCTAGATTCTGTCAAAAACTCTGCCAGTATTGGTCTTTCATTTAGGACCCCCCTATTTCTTTCTCTTTGCCAATACTCTGCTATCAATCCCTGATAGGGAAGGCAATCTCTAACCTGCAGTCCAAATAAATTCTTGTCATCTTCCCATTCTATCATCTTTCCCTGTCCAATTATTTGCTCCTAATACCTTGGTTCCTTTGCCAGTTTTCTCCAATAAGTTCTGATCCCCTCTTGCCTATTGCTTGTATCCCTAATTGCTGTCATCCCTATCAGCAGAATCTCCTTTCTCCATTCTCATTTTGGGTTAGTTCTTAGAATACTTTCTGCTACTTTATGGATATAATATTCTGTATGATTATTGTTGTTCTCCTTAAAGGCCTGCATCCAAAATCCAAGTCTCTCCTTGTTTCATGAGCTTCCCCCCGTGTTTCAACATCATCCATTTTCACTTTGAAATATAGTTTTCTGCTTGTGCTATCTATAGGAATATTAACTGTGTAGGTCTGAAATACCCCTTCAGATTGGGTAATCCCGATCTGCCCTGTTCTACTGAAAGAATCAGTTTATCCCACTTGACTCTTGCTGTCTTCCCCTCCCAGATAAAGTCCTTCAGCTCTTTATTAATTGCTACCCACAACTTCTCTTCTGGTTGATAAAAATATGCCTGACATGTGTATAAGACTAAAGAGACTAAAAATAGTTTAACTGCTTGTATCTTACTATCCATATTCATATAACGAAGCTTCTATTTTCTCAGTTTTTGTATTATCTTTTGTTTAGCCTCTTCCCACATATCCTTAGCTGCCACACTAGAATCATTTTAATGCATGCTCCTAAATATTTCATTTTATCATGTCCCCAAAAATATGGGTATTCCTGAACCAGTTCATGTGTGGGTACATAATTTACCGCTATTGCCTTTGCTTTACCTTCATTAATTTTGTATCCTGAAAAGATCTGAAACTGCCTTAAAATGTTCCAAACACTGGAATGTCTTTTTCTGGTTTTGTCAGATACAAAATAATATCATCTGCAAAGAGAGCCAGCTTTTCCTGACTACCGTACCAATTATCTCCTTGAATTTCTGTGTCCCTTATTTTCTTTGCCAGTGGTTCTAAATATAACACAAATAATAAAGGGGAAAGAGGACACCCCTGCCTGGTTCTTCTACTCAAGCAGAAATTATCAGAGTGAACCCCAACCCCTTTAATTTTCACCTCCGATCCCTCATATATTCTTCTAATCAACCTTATAGTTTTTTTCAGGAAATACAAATGCTTCCATTGCCCTGCTCATAAAATCTCAGCTTACTCTGTCAAAAGCTTTCTCTGCATCAAGACCCACCAACAAAAAATGGTATTTTCTTACATTCTGCTTCTCTCTGGATCATCAATGTTCTATTATGTTGTCAAATGTTTACCTCCCCTCCAGAAAACCACATTGATCCATATCTATCAGTTTTGACATTACTTTTGCCATTCTTTTAGCTGTTATAGACATGAACACTTTACAGTCATGGTTTAGTATTGAAATGGAACTGTATGAAGCTGGATCTGATGGATCCGTATCCTCTTTAGGTATTACAGCTACCGCTGCTTTCTTCCAGGACAGTGGTAATTCTCCTTCTCTTAAGATATTGTTAAAAAAAACCTTCCAGATCTTTATAGGTTCATAGGTAGGTACTAGGCTATCTGCCTGAAGGCATTTATAAGCCTAGCTAGAATGTGTTGGCTTTCGCCGCCCCATTAGATTAGTTCCCTGTGCCTCTGTTCAGCAGAACCACTGAAGTGATCCCCGGGGTAAACTTTCTGTTTCCCATCCACTCGTCAAGGTTTCTCTTGAAGAGTGTTAGCGAGGAGCTCTGCCTAATGTAGATTGGAATCTTGTTCCAAAGCATGGGAAGTCTCTGGGACAGGAATCTATCCCTCCAGCATGTCCTATTTATTGTTGTGGTGAGGTTTAGATCCCAAGAGCATGTGGCTCAAGGGGATATGGTTTTCTTTAGGTGCAGCATGTCGATCAATTCTGGGTTGGACATGGCCTTGTATGTCAGGCAGAGATCACCTCTGAGTAGGCGGTATGCAACCGAGTACAGCTGGAGTTTCTTCAGTTGAGCTGCATAGGGCATCTGTTTGAGGCCAGTGATCATCTTGGTGAGGTACTTCTGTGGTCTTTCCAGCTGTTGCAAATGTCTTGTAAGGTACATCCCAAATGGGGCATTGTACTCTATGATGGGTCTGATGAGTGATGAGTAGAGGGGCACAATGACCTCTTTTGATCTGGATGTGAACCCTTTTGTGATTAAGTGGGCCACATAGAAGGATTTTCTAACCACTTTGGCAATGAGATTACCAAAGGAGAGATTACTGTCTACTTGGGTCCCCAGATCCCTTATTACGTCTTCCGTATTTAGGGGACTACCACCTATGTGGTAGTTTGTGGGTACTTTGTTTTTTCCAAAGGGGATGACTATGCACTTTTTGGCATTTAGCTTGAGGCCATGATTTTGACACCAGGTGTCCATCTCAGTGAGAGTCTTTTGGAGGATGTCTGTGTCAGCCAGAGTGCCAATTATAGCCCCTAATTTGCAGTCGTCCGCAAACTTGATCAGCCATAGTCCTCCTGTGCTTGCCTGTACCTCTGAGAAGTATATGCCAAACAGGAGGGGTCCTAGGACTGAGCCCTGGGGAATGCCACTTGTAACTGGTTTAGAGTCAGACCTAGCTCCCGCAACTTTCACCATGTGTGTTCTGTCCATGAGCCAGTTGGCAACTCATCTTATGTCATAGGGGTTTATGTTCAGGCTGGTGAGCTTGTCTATAATACCAGAATGGGGAATGGTGTCGAAGGCCTTTGCGAGGTCTAGGTAGGCTGTGTGTACCACCTTTCCCTCATCTATAGCCTTGGTAACTGTCTCAAAGAAGTCCACCAAGTTTAGGAGGCATGATCTGTCCTTAACAAAGCCAAACTGGGTAGGGTCCAGTGTTTAGTGGTTCCCAATGTCTCTGTTAATGAGTTCCATGATGATGTGCTCCGTAGCCTTGCAGACCAAGCTAGTCAGGCTTATAGGGCGATAGTTTCTGGGGTCTGTTGTGGCTCCACCTTTGTGGAGCGGAATAACCATTTCTGTGTGCCACTCTATGGGTACGTAGCCTGTGGGAGGCTAAGTTTTAACAGTGTGTTTAGGTGAGGGGTTAGTTCATCTTTGAGCTCATGTAGGACGTAGCCTGGGACACCATCCGGTCCCACCGATGCTGTGTTTTTGGCTTTGGAGAGGGCTGTTTTAACCAGAGTGTCTGTGATTTCAGAGGCTCTACAGTCTTCTGGTATGGTTATGGGCCCTTTTGGGGGAGAGAGGGGGGTGAAGTTTGCACTGAACCTGTCTGCCAGGATATTGGCGATGTCGGTCAGTTCAGTGTATTTTGTGCCATTCTGCACTACCTCTGAGCAGATCTGAGCATTGCCACTTAGTTTCTTGACATAGCTAAAGAATGCCTTGTGGTTTTCTTTGGAGTCCTTGGCAATTTTTCTTTCGAAGATACCCTTGGATGATTTTATGAGAGATCGTAGTTTCTTGCTGATACTGATTAGGGATGTCTTCCCTTCTTGGGATTTTACTCTTTTCTGTACTAGTTTCCTCCTTCTATTGTATAGCTTGTTTATGGCAGGGGCCCACCAGACTGGTTTCCTTTTCTTGGAGGAGTGAATCTTGGTTTTGCTTGGGATAGCACGATCCATGCATTCTTGTAGGTGCCCATAGAATGCATTAATAAAGGATTTTGCAGCTTGGACAACGTTATCCTTTAGCATGGGGGCTTTGGAATGTTCCACCTCGGTCTTGAGTAACATGAAGATTGCTTTTGAAAAGTTTTTCATGGTGGTTTCCTTGATCAGCGGTCTGGGCAGAATGTGGATATCCAGAGTGATTTGTTTATGGTCAGATCTAACCAGCAAGGGATTGACCTCCAGTGTGGAACACCGGTCACCCATGTTGGTGATGACCAGGTCCAATATGTTGTCACTTCTGGTGGGAGGGTTGACCAGTTGATCCAGGGTGTTTGAGTTTATAAATTCTAGGAAATGTTGGCAAGGGAGTTAGTACTTGAGTAGTTCTCCCAGTTAATGTTTGGGTAATTGAAATCACCCAATATTAGGGTGTTTGGTAGGACCTTTATGTTTCTCAGTGTTTCCAGAAATGCGGAATTTGGGTCCTGGACATGGTGGGTGATCTGTAGCAAGCTACAATTTGAATTGCAGTTTTGCCCATTGTTAGTTGCACGTGGATGATCTCTGAAGCATCATGCTGTGCCACTGACCTGGAGGTGTGGGTATCCTTGATGAATATGGATACGCCCCAACCTTTTGTATTTCGGTCCGGGTTCTGTGGACAAAATGTATGGTATGAGTTGTAGCCTGGTAATTCTGGGGTGCTCTCTGGAGCCTTAAAACAGGTTTCTGTTACTGCACATATATCGATTTTCTCCATACTGAGGAGTGCCTCGAGTGCATGCATTTTGAGGTTTAGACTTCTGGCATTGAGTAGCATTACCCTCATTTTTTTGTTACTTGTGCTATTTATGGTGGTGGGTTTGTCTTTTGAGCCTTGCCTAAAAAAGGCACTATGGGGGTGGCAAGAGCCTTGGCCAGTATTCGAAAGCCTAAGGGTGACAGGTGCAAGCCATCTCTAGTGAAGCAGTTGAAATTGATAATTGTTTCTTTATACCGTGGTATTATTCTTGGTGAGGGCAGGATGCTACTCAGGGTCAGGGTCATACCGGCCTGGGCTACGTGATCAGAGAGCTCTTCCATGTCTCCTTTCATGTAGTCCAGGGAGGTATGGCTCAGGTCATTCACACCAACATGGACAATGACAGAGTCATATTTGTACTTGTTCTGGAGTGACATGAGTGCTTGTATTATGTGGAGGATCCTGGAACCCGACAGGCAGCTAACAGTAACCTTCTCCTTGTTCAGCCTAGTGAGTGGGATGTCAGTGTGCCTGACTATAGAGTCACCTATTACTAGTGTGTTGGGTATGTTATTTTGCCTTAAGGGCTGTGATTGCGTGGCACACTGGTTTTGTAAAGTATGTGTTTCATTGTTTGTCTTGGTGGGTGGAGGTTGCTTGGATGTCTGCTTTGAGGTCTCTGTTGCTTTTGCAGATTTTTATTTAGAGCTTCCGAGTATGTTTTCATGTATTTATGTGTGTTTTTGCCAGTGCTGGTTTAATGGGTCTGTCTGAGACTGGTGGTGTGATGCAAGTATTTCTCTTCTCCTCTTGACTGTCTAATCCAGTCTTGGGTTGAGAGAGCTTAGCCTCCAGTTTGGCTGTATAATTGCATCTCTCGCATGTATTTGTGTTTAGTGGTAGGAGGAGAGGGTTGTCTGAGTACATGAGGCAGTTGTAACATTGCCTCAAAATGCCCAGATTCACCAGTTGGACTGGAGAGTACACCTGAAACTGTTCTTTGGACATGCCTGGATAGGTACAGTGAACTGTTTTACTAATTGGCTGGTAAGGTCGAATAGAGAGCTTTGTCCTTCTGTACAGTATAGAGGGGTCTAATGCTAGGGTTTATAAGTACTTGCTATGAGTTTTGAGCAAGTGACGGGCTGAGAAATGAATGGTTTGAGTGCTTAAGTTGAAAGTTTGTCTAGTTCCAAGGGAAAAATTGAAGAGGAGATTTTGTGGAGCCGGGAATAGTTATACCCTAGCTAACCAGCACTGCCCGGCATGCAAAACTGGGCAAATGCGGTTTTTATGGCAGAGAAATGAAAGAGATAGAAAGTAACCCAAAATGGCCAATAAACTACTAATTTCTGGGCTGAAACCACTCCTCCAGGGACAGATAGGCTGCTCAAATCTCCCCTCTCTCACAGGTGAACAGAGAAACTTCCTTCTATCCAAATAGGGTATGGGCAAACACAGAGACTTGTAACACAGCCCTGAATTCATCACTAAACTGAAAACTGGACTATACTATCTTAGAAAGGTGGGAAACAAGTTTTTTTTCTTTTTTTTTCAGAAAATAGAGCAGATACAACCAAAAAACACTTTAAATGCACAGAAAAAGGATACTTATTGTTCTATATCTCAGATCAGAGTTGTAGTCAATGCCCCTAGTAGTAAAGTGGGAAGAAACACAAATACAGTAAAAGCAGATGAATAAAGTGCAATTATGTATATATATATATATATATATATATATATATATATATATATATATATATGTGTGTGTGTATAAAACAATAGAAAATGAACAAACTGATTTAAACAAGTTACACAATTAACCAGAAAAAAAGCTCAAAATTGAGCCCTGTTTCAGCAGTCTTCAATCAGACAAGTTCTAACTGTACACTCCTGCCACAAAGGTGCAGGGGAACCTTCTCCAAAAAAAGATGGCCTGGATTAGTGCTCAAGTTATACAAACAAATCTAGATTTAGCAGGCCTGAATCTGGTCTATGTTATAGCAACAAGGTGCACCAATTTCAGAAAGAAACAGTTCAAATAAGCAGGCACAATAAGCCTGTGACCAGAAATTCCCAGCTCAGAAGGGCAGAATCCAGCCTCTCCTCCCCCAAGAGTGCAGACCACAAACCTTCTTAATGTAGAATAATTGGACTGAATCCCAAATGCTTAAACCAGAACTAATGCACTTTTAGAATAGCAGACACTGAGCCTTCAATCAGCAATTCCCATCTTAGAAGGATGTAAGCTACCTGTCCTGCCACAACAGTGCAGACCACAAACCTTCTTAATGTAAAACAACTGGCATGAAGCCCAAGTGCTTAAACCAAAAGACTTAGAATAACAGTTACAATTTAATCAGGCTACTACCAAGCAGTAATAAATGCAGCAGAATAAATAAAATTGAGTAATTTTAAGAAGAGGCAAAAGCAAAATAAAGTAGGAGGAACCACAAATACAGTAAAAGCAGATGAATAAAGTGCAATTTTATTTATTTATTTATTTTTGTTAGTAAAGTGCAAGAAGAGAGGAAGGAAAAATCTAAGTGGGTTGGCCTTCTCAAATATTTTCTCTGTATTAAGTAGGAGGAAACACAAATACAGTAAAAGCAGATGAATAAAGTGCAATTTTATTTATTTATTTATTCTTGTTGGTAAAGTGCAAGCAGAGAGGAAGGGAGAATCTAAGTGGGTTGGCCTTCTCAAATATTCTCTCTGTATTAAGTAGAGTGAACACTAGACTCAGAATATGATCTCACTGTACTCGGTTAAGTGAGCAAATGAGATGGACCCAGGAAGAGTGTTCTAATACAGACTTACAGGAGGGGCAGGCAATTCCAGAGCCACCAAACACTAACACCAAGACAAGAACAGGGTGGGGTGGGGAACTAACTGCAGAGAGACACACAGCACACTATTCAGTAAAACAATTAGGTAACAGAAAAAAATAAAATACAGTACTTTTAAAACTGCAAGTTTGCACGTAGAAGTATAAAATACAGTACTGCAAGTTTGGACTTAACTTCAGCTTCTAATGCAGGTGATTGTAACCAACCAAGTCATTCAGAAATTGAGCATAAAATGAATTCTCAAACTTTGTGGCTAGCACTTAATGTACAGAGGAAACCATCTAGGCTAACAGTTAAATATCAGATAACAAAGAAGCAAGAAGACCAAAACCCTCTCTTACAGCAGAGAGAATCACAACACATTATTCAGTGAAACAATTAGGTAACAGTTAAAATAAAATACAGTACTTTTAAAACTGCAAGTTTACACTTAACAGAAGAATAAAATACTGTACTGCAAGTTTGCACTTAACTTCAGCTTCTAATGCAGGTGATTGTAGCCAACCAAGTCACTCAGAAATTAAGCATAAAATGAATTCTCAAACTTTGTGGCTAGCACTTAAAGTACAGAGGAAACCCTGTAGGCTAACAGTTAAATATCAGATAACAAAGAAGCGAGAAGATCACAACCCCTTCTTACAGCAGAGAAACACACAGCACACTATTCAGTGAAACAATTAGGTAACAGAAAAAATAAAATACAGTACTTTTAAAACTACAAGTTTGCACTTAACAGAAAAATAAATATAGTACTGCAAGTTTGCACTTAACTTCAGCTTCTAATGCAGGTGATTGTAGCCAACAAAGTCACTCAGAAATTGAGCATAAAATCATTTTTTTCCCTCCCAGCTTCCAAACTTCCACAGGAATACCATCTATTCCTGGAGACTTTCCTGTAGATTGGTTATACATCACAATTTTTATCTCATCTCCTCCTATCCTATTAGTAATTGAGCCTTATATACCTCTAACCTTGGCATATTTAATTCTTCCATAAATATTTCCATTTGTATCTTGTCTTGATTTTCATATTTCTCTGCTTTATGCAGACTCTCATAGAATTTCCAAAATATTTCTAACACCTCTAAAGGATCTCTTGTTATCTTCCTTATTATAGGTTCCCTAACTTTGCTGACAGCCCTTTCTACTTACTGTTGCCTGAGTTATTATGCTAAAAGTTTTTGTGCGGCAGTGTTATTATAAAAAAAGTTGCTCAACTGCAATCTTTGTACGCTTGTGCTTATTATCAAGGTAATACTTTATTTTCTGCCTAGCATTCTGCAGGTGATCCTCTTCCAGTTCTGTGAGATTCCCCCTATTCTGCAATACTTTTACATTTGTCAATCCCTCTAAATAATTCTTGCTACTTCTTAACCATAGCTCCCTTTATTTTATTTCCACCCTATTTTTAAACTCCACCTTAATTTTATCCCACTCCCTAGCTATATTTTCAGATGAAATATTTCTGTCCTGTAACAGCTCCTGAATAATCTCCACTAGCCATTCCTTAAATTCCTCTTTTCAACAGATAGGTGGGAAGGCACCAGTGTCTCATTTTTATTTTATTACTCTGTGTTTTTATTTTAGCTATTATTGGCACAAGATCAGAAATAGTTATTGGGTGGGTATCAAAATCTTCAATTAAATATACATGTTCCTGTGAAATGTAAATTCTGTCTAGCCTAGCCCAGTTTTTATATCTTGGAAAATAATATGCAAATTCACTCCGAACTCCTACTACTGAATTCACATCTTCCATGCCAAATATTTTCATAAATTTCTTCAAAAATCTACATTCTATTGTTATATTTTCCCTTCTGGGCCCCCTCAGACACATCCTCACTGCTGCAAATCAAGTTGCAGTCCCCACCTATAAGTAATATTCCTTGGTGAAAACTGATTATTTCTCCCAGAATTTTCTTAAGCTCCATTACAGAAGTTTTAGGGGGAATGTAAATACATGCCAGAGTAATCCTCTTCCCTTCCCAGTAGCCCCTTAGCACTACAAATCTACTATTAATCTTTTTTAGCTACTTCTATCACTATTGGAGCTCCTCTTGCAATTAATATAAGTACTCCTCTTTTCCTTTGTCCCAGGTATTCTGCTGAATAACTATTCTGAAAACTTTTTTAATCAAATTCACATGTTCATTTCTTTCTAAGTGTGTCTCCTGTAACATAGCTATTTGAACTCTACATTTTTTAATATAGTTAACTACCCTTTCTTGTTTGTATTTATCTGTGAGGCCATTTACATTTAAAGACATTAAAGAAAGCATGATTGTATTAAAAAGTTATTATTCACACCTTTTATGCATAACACCTTTTTTGTTAAATGTCTACTTCCAGCTTTGTGTTACATGCATACACTGTTTGGCAGGTCAAACTTGTATACAGTTGTTTGTTTTCATATCCATTTGAGTCGATGTCACATCTTCTAAAACTTTTTGTTCTATTAAAAGGCCACAAAAAACACACCCCAATACCCCCTAAAACCTATTAACTTAATACCAACACACAAAACTATGTACACCTTCAAATACTGAAGTGTTAACCTCCTAATAGGAACACAAGTCCCAAACTGACAGCCACATTCACAGACTTGAGTTAACCTAAAAGAAAGTTCATCCATGCTAAGATGCATGGTGTAGCCTGTGATTCTGCTAAGTGCTGATTTGTTTTGTCTTGTCTTTATAGCTGTCTCAGCTGGGAAAACCTTTAATGTTTTCAGAGAACATTAACTACCTTGGGAAAGCCCCTGAATGCTTTTTCGGAACATGACCTACTTTGGAAAAACCTTGAATTATCTACTTTGGGAAAAACCCTGAATACTTTCTAAGAACATTATCTCTTAGCTAAGTTCTCTCTCTTTTTTTCTTCCTCAGCCAATCACTCACCACCAGACTGTAGCCAGTTTCTCTTTATCAGATTGTTTCCATGGAAACATGAAGATCAGCTGCAGAATTGTTGCTGAGCTTACATATATTTGCTAGAAAAAATCCTCATATATTCAATGTTCTTTTTCATTTACTTGCTCCCACTTACAAGTTGTTAATAAAAGTTAGTAAATGAATCTCAGGTCTTTAATGCAGTCATTTCCCCATGCAAGAATGAGAAAAAACAGATGAATCTCTCTTTTATCATGCTTTTTATCCAGGCTTTTTTATGCATTGCAATGCCTGTATTTCTTGAAGCTGAACAAGAAGTGAGGGAGAGGGGAGAAAGAAAAGACACTGCTCCAACTCCTGGAATAATGCTTGTGCTCTACTGCATAGCCAGTTTAAACTAACCTTGCCTCTTTGTCTCTGTCTGCCATCAATAAGTTAGTCACTTCCCTAGCGCCGACTCTCTTAGTTAACTATACTATCTTGTTTTCTGTTTGTCGTTTCCTTTTAATGTTTTTATCTTACCATGAATACCTGTGTATACCTTGCTATAACATCTCTTCCCTCTCTGTCTACATCTCTCACCTCTTCTACTTACCTGCTGACTCTCACTATGTGCTCCTTACTGTTTCCCTCCTGGCCTCCTGACTGTTTTTTTTTGTGGTGACTGCCATTTTCTGGCCTAATCTGCTCTGTTTGCCCTCGCTATACTTGAGCTCACTCACCTCCTCTACCCACCTCCATTCCCACTCACCCCCATATTAATTTCCTTTATACTCCTTTCCATTGCACAATCCCATCCTCTGCTTCACACCCCTTCCTGTTTTTGGCCATACCCCACTCTTGCATACCTCCCTCCTCTCCTTATGAAAACCCTTAACATCAACCACTCATTTCTCCCTTCTGTGTACTGACTCCCCCTATTGGTTACCTATCCCTAACTTTCCTACAACCTTTCTTCTAGGCCCAACATTTATCTCCCTCTTAACTACTGACCCTCCTTACTGACACATGTTTTTCAATCCAAGCCTTTCTTCTATTGCCTCCCCTTCTCCTCCTATACACTCTTACCCCATATAACTCTCACCAAACTCCAACTTACTTTCATCCTGCAAATACTAATGCCAATGTCTTCAGACATCCTCTGCAATGTTTCCCTATCTGTTCATCTATCTTTCCTCCTCCCCAGAATCAAAATACCCCCTTCCCCTATCACCTCTTTAAAAAATAAAATAAAGCACCTACTATACAAACAACATTTCCTCCCTAAGTCTCTACTACTATCAGGTGACATTCACCCAAATCTTGGCCCAAACCCTCCCCCTCCAGTCAATAAAGTTAACTTCCCTAACAACCCATCACTACTTCTCCAAAAAAGCAAGCATCTTTTTACTCCATGAATCTTAGAAGCATCCTAAACAAAATTAGTGAATTCCATGCCTGGATGGCTACCCACACCCCTGATATAGTCAGCCTGACTGAAACCTGGCTGAAGCCACAAAACCATGGGAGTGATATCCTCCCCCTTGATATAATATTCTTAGACTAGATAGACAAAAGAAAAAATGGGGTGGAATGGGCATTGTATATTCAAACCATCTTACTCCTTCAAGTCTAAACCAACCCTCTCTCTCTTTCTCACCTGACAGACAACTTTAAACTTAACAATTAAACCACTATCACAGTTGTAGCTACCTACATTCCCCCCAGAGATAACATTACCCTTCTAGAAAACATTCTCTCTTACCTTTCTCAAAACATCCACAATTAAACTATTCTTCTTGGGGGATGTAAATATTAACTGGCTAACTCTTCAGTCCCCAAACACTGTTTCATGCATCAACTTACATGGCTTTGTACAATTTATCTCAACCCCCACCCATACAAACAGATCACATAGTTCCAGCTCTCTCATTGATTGGATTTTGGTCACAGATCCCCACAAATACCATAATCATGAGACCTTACCCGACTCCCTAAGTGACCACTCCCTGTAAAAGTTCTTAAATACACTCCTCATTTCACTAGGCTTCACAGATACATAACCTGTCACAAACTATCCACCTTCTGTCCTGAGACTTTTAATGCCCTCCTCTCCAGGATAAACTGGACACATCTAACCTATCTCCCCCTTGATGAAGCTGTCCACTCTTTCAACTCTACTTTCCTTAACATCCTTAACTCTCTTGCTCCACCTGCGCTGTTCACATCAAATCTAATATATCCCCTTGGCTTACCAATGCCACCCACACTCTAATGAAAACTACAGACAGGGCATGGAAAAGGTGGGTAAAAACTAAGCTCCCTTCCCATTTGGAAAAATATAAAGAACTAAGAAATCAGGCAAAAAAACACATCCACGAAGACAAAAAGAACTTGTACTTTAATCCCCCACCTGCCCAAACAAACAGATCCCAAGAAATTTTGGAACAATATAAACCAAATTCTACACCCTGATAACCCTTCTTCTCCCAACTCTGCCCAAACAACTCACCAAAAATAACAGCTATCTCATTCAATTCCTATTTCATTGAATCCATATCTAAGTTGATAAATTCCTTTCCCTCTGCTACCAACTCAACTAATGTTTACAAATCCTCTCCTACTCTCAACTCCTCTACCACTTTCTCTCTTACAACTGTACCCACCAACTATATAAAATCTTTGCTCTCTAAACTTAAACTTTGCTCTGCTTCCACTGAAAACCTGCCTTCTTATTCCCTACAAATTGCTGCTGAATCCCTTGCTCTCCCTGTATCAATCTTAATAAATCACTCCATCACAGAATCTAAGGTCCCATCTATCTGGGAAGAATTCTACACCATACCTATTCACAAAGGAGGTAACTCCACTGATATTATAGGTTCATAGGTTCATAGGTAGATACTAGGCTATCAGCCCAAGGGCCTACGTAAGCCTAGCCAGCAAGGTGCCATAGCTTACAAACTTCAGACCCATCACCATCCTCTCACCACTCTCAAAAATAGTGGAAAAATGCATACACAAGCAAATCATGAAATACCTTCCAAAGGAAGACTTGCTCACTTCTACGCAGCATGGCTTTCACCCTAAACATAGCACTACAACTGCCCTTATATCCTTCATTAATACTATTTCTGTAGCCAGAGACAATAATAAGTTGGTCTCCTGTCTATTCCTTGACATTTCAAAAGCCTTTGATATGGTCTCTCACCTCTTCTGCTGAAGTAACTGACTAACCTAAACTTCTCTACCTCTACTACTACCTGGTTTTCCAGCTATCTCACTGACCATCTGCAATCAGTGAGATGGCTCTCAACTCTCTCCCCTCCTCTTCCTGTCAAAATGGGAGTCCCCCAAGGATCTATACTTGGCCCATTACTATTCAGTATATTCACTAATCTACTCTACACCTCCTGTCCACAGTCATCCCTTGTACAATATGCAGATGACTCCACCGTCATCATCATCACAGATACTCCCACTAATCTTATCTCTGCAACTCCAGCATCTTTTAACTCAGAAAAATCCTGGCTTTGTGACAACCAGCTAATTCTTAACCCTAAAAAGACAAAGCTCTTACTATTTCTCCCAAAAAACTTCACCCACCTTAAACCTACATTTTCTAAACCTCTCTCAATAACACCCCCATTAATGTTGAAACTAGTACAAAACTACTAGGAGTAAAGAAAGATGATCAACTCAAGTTTGATCTACATGTAAACAACTGCATCAAAAAGACACACCAAAAACTTGGCCTTCTTTATCGAAACAAAAGGTTTCTAACTAACAAAGCAAAAATAACCTTATCTCATGTGTATCTCCTACCTAGCATTCTATATAGCTGCCAAATTCTTACCAGTCTTAACTCCACACTATTAACTAAACTAGAGTCTACCTACAACAATGTTGCCAGATTCACTGCTCACCAAACTTACAAATCGCATCGTCTTTCACTAAGATACCTAAACTGGCTTAAATTACCTCTCCATCTTCTACTCTCTCAACTACAAATAATTCACTCTATACTATACCTGAAATCTTTCTTCCCTAGCCTATCTTCTCTCATCTGTCAATATTCTCCCAATAGTTCCCTACGTAGCTCTGACCTTAACCTACTACAAATATAGAAACCTAAGACTAAAATCGACTGCAACCTCTACAGCTGCAATCCTACCATATCATGAAACAAATTACCACTAGAAATCAGGGACCTCAAACATCCAAATCAATTCAAAATTGCCACTAGAGAGTACCTCCAAACTCACTGGTCCTGCCACTGCACACATCCTCCCTGATCTAGCCCATTAATTCATATGTAATCACCAAAACTTCAAACCTTTTTAGCTAGTAAACCTCTTCAAAGTATCACTTTTCTTCTCCATCTCTTATCTCTGTTTCTAATGTCACATATCTCATAAAATAACTACATACACTATGAACTATTTTCACTGTTTATTGAAAATGTTTGTATTGAATAATTTCTTTTATGTATGTTTTTCCACTATTATTTTTCTGATAAAATGTATTTCATTGTATGTATACATTGTAACCCGCTGACACTGTTAACAATAAAATTGTAAGACTGTGGAGCTTTTCTTCCCGGCCCTCTGCTGAAAAAGGGCTACTTAGCTTAGTCGTACTAACCCGGTCAACAAATGTAAAATAAATAAATAAATAATAAAGAAAAAGAAAAATAAAGAACAGCAGCATCTGTTTATAATCCCCATTACACTTAAAAATAACTGAAAAGCTTTACTTTATAGCATGTAAAGAAAACCACATGCCATAAATTGGTACTATTTAAGGGAAAATAAAAATCTTTACTTACAGTTAACTCCCCCCACCTCTTGCCCTCCCCAAAGCACTTTTCCAAACATTAATGACATGAAGTAGGGCATATGCTTTAGAGTCCCCTACAAGTCCAACAAACTCTGAAAAAATTTAATATTTCCAGATTTTCTTGTTCTGTCATATTTCACAAATATAACTATTGCATTGCAATCTCATATTAAGTTACTGGTTGGATTACTGTTCGTGTCCGAAATCCTGTCTCTGCTTCATTTCCAACATGCTCTCAATTCTTCTAGTCAACTCTCCCTTCCTTCTCTCCAAAATTTTCTGTTAAAACAGTGGAAAAAGTTTCACAGTTCCAGTCTCTCTGTGATCTTTATTACCAGAAGAACAAGAAACAGTATCCCATCTGTTTCAAAGCTCACTTTCTGTTGGGCAAGCATTTGTACTTCCTCCTTAGCATGTACTTCATCAAAAAATGATTTTGTCAATTCAGGGAAGAATGCTTTGAAGACAGCTGGGTACAGCAGTTTGAATCTCACACCTGCATCTTGATATTCCCTGAATAGTGGAATAAATTTTCTCCTCTTCTGTCTAGTGTGCAATGAGTAATCATTCTCCACAAACACCCTGCTGTCTCCCACTTTTATTACTTTGTCCTTCTGCCACATTTCTGTTGGAATCAACTCTTTCCGCTGGTAGGATTGCATCTTTATTATTAAAGGTCTAGGTTGCTTTTTTATAGCCAGGTTAGGAGCACACACATGATGTGCCCTTTCAACTAACAATTCCTGCTGTGGAATACCAGTCCAGTTGCTTATGCGTGCTTTCATTAAATGAATGCAGTCTCTTCCTTCCAGCTTCTCTGATATAGTGGAAAATCTCAGGTTTTCCCTACATGCTTTGTCCTCTAATTCTGCTATTTTTTGAAACATCTCTTCCTGAGCAGTCTCATATTTAGCCGTCTTTTTCTTTATTTTGGCCTCTGATTTTTGCAACTTTATCACCTCATCTGAATATCTGTTTAAAGCTTCTTCCATTTTTTTCCAGCCGTTTGTTGTTTGTGTTGATATACTCCATCAGTGTTTTATTTATTTTAACCAGGTCTGTATGCAGTTGTCTTATATTTTCCTGTAGGTTACTGGACGTCATGCCTGTAGGTTGCATTGCTTTTTGCTGAACAGCTGCAGAAATCTCTCAGTCAGTGCTTCTTCCTCACTGTTTGTAGCTGATTTTTTCAGATTTTCTGTATTTCTTTATTCCTGGCATCCAGGCAGTGCACTTACTAGCCAGTTACTGAAATTTCCCCATAAACACAAGTCTACTGGCTTTTTCTGCTGAGTTTCTGTTTTCACACTGTGAAAGATAGAAACAAGCTGTTACTCAATGTGCAGCCATCTTGGAAGTTCCCCCTCCCAAAAAAAGTTAAGAAAGATTATGATGAAAATTTTCAATGAGGACAAATACTTTCAACCAAGGATTGTTTTTTAGTTTGTTAGGATAGATTCTGTTCTTCTTAGTTGTTTCTTTAATAGCAGTTTCTTTTAAGGAGAGAAGAAATTCTTCAAATTGTGGCAATAAAGGATTTTTCCATTTTCTTGTGATATTTTTCCAAGCCACTGCAAAAATTCTCTAAGTTAAGTAGAAAAGGTATTTTTTGGATTGTTGATCTCTAAAAAATTAAATAATATTAGTTTTTTTGTAAGCAAAAAAGAAACAGACTATAACGTTTTGAGAAAAATCTTAAATCTTTACCCAAAATTCACATAACATCAGACAATCAGAAAACATGTTTGACGAATTAGCATTACAATATTTACTACATTACCAGCATTTGACTTCAGAATCCTTTTTAAACTTAGCAACTCTATTAGGAGTCAAAAAAGCTCTATGACTGAATTTCCAAGTGAATAATCTCAAATATAAAGACCAGGATGTGTTTGAAACAGAAATGGATGTTATTTTCAGTCTTTAAAATTCTATACTTAATTAGGTAGGTAGGTCAATAATGGCATCATACTGTTTCTTCATCTTACAATACAATTTTCTTTTCTGCTTTTGCATGTTAATGATATTTCATTCATTTTACATTTTTTTCTTCCAAATCCTGCATATGCCAACTAAACGCATTAATTTTGTTTAGAATTTTCAAGTTTACTATTTTATTTCTCTTTTCCCATGTGCTCAGAAAAAATAGTGTTTTGGACAGAGCAGCACTTTCTTTATCTGTTTTAATTTGATAGGTTTTCTGTTGGTCAAGGTTAGCAAAAAAAAAAAACCTTTTAAAAACCTCTGCCATTTTATTTTCATTCTTTGAATCCATCTGTACTAGTTTTACAGCTGAATCTGACTGCTGCTTAGAAGCAGTGCCTCTTGGCTGCCTTGGAAGTCCCAAACTTTCAGTCATTATACCTTGCTTCAGCTTTTTGACCACCTCTTTAGAAATATCAAATTTCTTTAGGCAGAAGCCTGTTCTCTAATTTTTCATTCACCTCTGAAGGAAAACATTATTTGTTCAATTTATCTTAAAACTCTCTAAACTGGACTTATAATTCTCAGTCAATATCCTGATATGTCTTACATTGCTGTAAAACTCTTTTTTTCTTGCACAGTCCAGTAGCAGGGTGGACTCTATGGCCTCAATTATGGCTTATATCACCATATTATTTTCCTGTTCTTGCTGCTCTGTCACTTGTTCAAAGGCCTCCCTTTCCAAAAACACTTCTATTACTTCCCCATCAGGTCCTGCTTTCTGATAACAGTGGCTAGTTTCATTATATATTGAGAGAGAGGAAGATTGATAGACAATGTGTGAGTGTATATGCATTGAAGTAATTTATGTGTATGTATATGTATGTGTGTGTATGTGTGTGGATATATTACGCAACATATGTTACATCTAGAAAACTTTTCTTCTAAGCACAAAATCTAAATATTTAATGTAATACACATTTCATCTAAAATGCCATATATATAGCAAATACTCATCACATTTTTTGAGGGGTTAAGCCTACCTGCACCTCTTGCTTGAATATAGTAACTCCATCATCACACAACCACAGAACAAAGAGAAAACACCACACCACCATACACACTGAATCACTGCTGATGTAGAAAAAAATGTGTGGGTGGGTGTTAGCAAGTTACAAATGGTGCACTAGGCTGATTTTCCTTGTAATTCTTACTGTTCTAACATGCTAAATCACACCTGCATTAATTCTCTGTAGCCTGCTACACTTTCCCATCAAATGTGTTTAGACTGAATAAGACTTAGATCAAACATAATATATATATATATATATATATATATATATATATATATATATATATATATTATATATATATAAATGTGGGTCTGTGTATATGTATATATATATATATATATATATATATATATATATATGTGTGTGTGTGTGTGTGTGGGTATGTATATATATAAAAAATGGGTCCCTGTCAGTTTATTGAATGCACTACTTACCTAACACCTCTTTGTCAAACTCTATTAAGTGGCATCTTATTCTGTAGAATAATCGTTTTAGAAAAGTTTTTTTCCCAGGGGGAAAAAAAAAACAGTGGGCCATCATTGTGGATTTGCTCTTTTCCCCACTGTAGCATGATCTTGGAGTTGATATATTTAGTTGGGGGGGTGCAGCACCCCCCCACCAGGGTGGGTTTTGTGGTCGCTGGGTTGGGCAATTGTTTTTTCCCCCTAGGAAAAACTTCCCTGAAATGTCTGTTTGATGAATAAGATTTTGCTTAATAGAGTTCAGCGAAGAGGTATTTGGTAAGTAGTGCATTCAATAAAGTGATATAGACCCATAAAAAACAGGTGTAACTGAAAAGGATGGTAGCATACACATTTGGTAGAAATGTTTTGGTGGGTGTAAAAAGACAATGCACAAATGACTGAATGCTAATTTGAGTGAATCGCATATGGTAGACTTTAGTTTAACTTAGTGTATGTATGCAGGAGTGTGCAGGAAAGTGAATGTTTGAATAACAAAGTGGTGGTTGTGAAAATGTGTAAGACTGCTGTTCTGAATATGCAGGTGCTCACAGGATAGGGTTAAAGTAAGGGTTAGGCAAGGAGGAAAGATTCAGTGTTGTGCATGTTTTGTGTTTCTGTGGCTGAGGCAAAACATTGCCCACCTTTCTCGTGTGCTAGCCTAACCATAACCCTAACCTTACTCCTGCCCATAACCTTAACCCTACATATTAGGTTACTGAAAGCCTTTTCCCTAACAGTATCATTACCAAGACAACACTTTGTCTCAGTTTTGTAGCTATGGTTTACAGATAATATTTTTTTAGAGGGAGAGAAGTATTCAATGTTTTGTAATTCTCTTTTTTGTTCTATTATTTGTGATTTTCTGTTTTCACTTTTCTACCTTTAATGAAATAATCATATAAAACACACATGCAAGATGCATTTTTAACTATTTTATTAGTGTGTGTGTGTGTGTGTGTGTGTGTGTGTGTGTGTGTGTGTGTGTGTGTGTGTCTGTATAAATTGTTGGCCACATATAATCCTTTATTTAGCATTACTTATGCTTTATTTATACAGACTTTCTATCTCATTTCTACCTTATGTAGCCTCTGTAGCCTGCTGATGCAAGATAATTTGTATGTGCAGCCTGTTTGCTTGCTCCTGGGCCCCACAAATGAGCAGGACAAGTCATATAAGACTGCCACCTGTCCTGATATGTGCATAACAGTCCCTTTTTGAGAACTGTGCCCTGTGTCCTATAGCAGACGCCAGTTAATATCCAGGTTTGAGGCATTTTCTGTATTCTGTGCCTCAGACAGTGGAGTTATCCACAGGCTGAGGATCAGAAAGTAATTTAAACAGTAAACCATCACTGAAGTGTGGTACATTTGTAGGTTTGCAGAATTTCTATTAAAAAATAAAAGCGATGGTATTTCAACATACTTTATGCAGCATAATCTAACTTTAAATTTTTCACTCCTAAAGGGTCCTTTGAAGATTGCCAAAATCTCCAGCTTTGTACTTGACCTATAATTCTGAGGGGCTTATGATGTGTGTGTGTGTGTGTGTGTGTGTGTGTGTGTGTGTGTGTGTGTGTGTGTGTGTGTGTGTGTGTGTGTGTGTGTGTGTGTGTGTGTGTGTGTGCATGCGTTTGCATGCACGCATGCATATGTTGCTTTAATTAGTTTTCCTGAAACCAATTTGCATAATTTCAGCCCTTTTTCTTTTCCCATTTCTGCTTTTAATTAACGTTTTCTGTTCTTTAGCAGCTCTTTGGAGAGGGTTGATTCATGGTTGGGTTAATTACATTGACTTAGTATTAGGCAGGGTTGAGCTTTTGTGGTCATCTCTGTTGCAGTTTGTGCAATTTCCCTCTGATTTTGGCTTTAATTAGAGTTTTTGTTATTTATTACTTGTTGGGGGGGTTATTAATAGATGGATTAGTTAAAGGGCTTAGGATTATGTAAGAAACGGTCTCTTGTGTGTTGTCATTCCTTTGATTTTTTGGGTTCAGTGTATGCATCTTCAGCCTTTTTTTTTCTTGGTTCTAGTTTTAATTCTTGATTTCTGTTGTTTGGCATTTTTTTGAGTTGTCATTCCTTAGTTTTCTTAGGTGCAGTGTGTGTAATTTTACCCCAAACTCTGGTCTTAATAACTGTTTTCTGTCATCTGGAAGCTATTTGAAGGTAAACTGGTAGCTTGTTTAATTGGGGAGTTTAAAACTAGGTAAGTAAAGAGCTCTGAGGAACTCCCATTCTTTATCTTTTGCAAGTGTTGATTGTGCAGCTTGATTTTTTTTTTTACTTTTTTTCTTCTTTATTTTTTTAATCATGTGGTGAGAAGGTACATTACCTGAGAAAGCAACAGTTGTACTCATCTTTAGATGATTTAAGCTGTGAATGTTATGCTAATTATAGGTACAACTTTTGAATCATTATCGGAGATCTTGAATACTGTTAAGTGTACTGTGGTATGGTCAGACTACCAAAATAATAACCTGTGGGTATGTCCAAGATAGCTGCACAGTGATGATCAGGTTGCTTAAAGGTCTCCCAGTATGAAAACTGAAAAAATGTGGGGAAAAAAGACAGTAGAACCTATCAATCTGGTTAATATTTGGTTACTGTCTAGTAATTACATTACCAGAGGACAGCAAAGGAAACATTTGGAGAAAATAAGGGAACCAATAAACCAGTAAAGGAAAAGAGAGAAAAAACTCTGCCCAGGAATAATTGTGCAGCCAGTAATTCAGAGGTAATATAAATCAAATCACTGAGAGGTGTTTCAAATAAGTTACAAAAGGAATATATAAAGTCAAATAAATAAAAGTCTGAAAAAAATAGAAGCTTTAACTAATTGTTAAGATGAACTGATAAAACGGCAATAATTTGAAGTTGAAAAGAACAAATGACTGGCTGAGCAAGAGGCTTCTCAAGAAGAGCTGTTTCAAAAAATAGAACTAGAAGACAGAGCACACAGAGAAAACCTGACATTCTCTGTTGTATCAGCAAAGAAGGAAGGAATAGACCACATTCATTTATGAAAATACTGATAAGCAACTAGACTGGTGTTCAACAGCAAGATTTGTTAATTGAAAGGGCACATCATGTATTTGCTCAACTTTTGACATGGAGAAAGCAATGAAGACCTATATCACTAAAGATGCAATTATAACTAACATTTAGAGTTGCTCCTGACAAAATTGTGGTAAAAGGAAAAAGTATTAAAAACTGGGGACATTGGAGTGTTTACAGAAAATGATTATTCACGCTACACCAGATTTAAGAAAAACAAGTTTGTTCTAGCAGACAGAGAATGTTGAGAGGCTGGTGTGAAAAAAAAACAATTTTTATACATAGCTGCTGCCTGTACAATCCATTAAGTTGCATATGTGCATTCTCTTTAATAACTTCCACCTCAGTAAAATCTTAGAAGAATGTATAAATGTAAATAGAAATGTAATTACTGTGTGTTTGATTGGAACTTAGTATAATGCAATGTAAGTAAATGTAGCTTTTCTCACCAGGGCTCCTTTGAAATGGATATTAACCAATCTGACTTTCATGGTAAACAAAGACAAATAAATAAATATTCAAGTTACTGTATCCAGCTGTCTTCAGAATACTTTAACTAGATGATTAAATTCATTTTTGGATGCAGAACAGGCTAAGAAGTAATAAAAATGTTCAGCCAGCAAAGAGTGAGTCAGCAAGCAGAGGAGGACTCTGCTTCTCATTCTTTTGACAATAACAAAGCTCACAAAGAATTTTTTCTTATTGAAACATTTTCTATTCTTCCAAAGTTGAATGCTTGAATAATAGAAAAAAGCATGAAAACTGAAGAATGAGGAGTACCTTGGCCTTCAACCAGAGGCTGGCATTGGGAGATGATCAGTAAGAAGACCAGTATCAATGTGAAATTAGTGATCAAATGGGAGACTTTAAAGCAAAATATCCCATTAGATACAAGTTTAGTCATGAAATGTGGTTTGAGAGAAGAAGCACCTGCGAAAGGCTGAAATTTTGTCGACAATGTTAATCTGGTGGCTGACCTCAAAATTATAAACACTACTTTATGTAACTAATGTTTAGAAGAACATTGAAGGGACTGAAGAAGTAACTGTAAAGAAATACACATTCAAAAGAACTGTCAAGTCTGACCAGCCTCATATGCAAAACAATGGAAAGACTTATGGATCTAATCAATAAGGACATAGGGAAACCTCCAAACACTTGACCCATATCAGTTTGGATTCATCATGGGCAGGTCATGCTTCCTCATTCTGGTGGATGTTTTTTGAAAAGGTTACCATAGCAATGGATGAAGGTAAAATGGTATGCACAGCATACTTCTACCTGGCCAAAGTTTTGACACAATCCCTGACTGAAACATGGTCCAAAAATTAAACAGGAAATATACTTCTATATTGCCCACTGGCTTGCCAGCTGGTTCACTAGATGTAGGAAATCAAAACAGAAGTTACCTCCACAGAGATAAAAGTCACCAATGGTTCTGTGCTGGGACCCCCTCCTGTTTGGCATCTACTTCCCTGAAGTCAAAGCCAATACCAAAGGGGTATAGCTGACTAAGTTTGCAAATGATCCCACGCTAGGAGTAGTTACTGAATCCCCAAATGACTTAGCCATCCTGAAGGTAGGTTTGTCCAATAATTAACTGATGCCAAAATCATGGATTGAAACTAAAGGCAAAAAATGCATTATCATATCCTTTAAGAAGTCATCTACCCTAGGAAACTACCACACTGACAATACACTCCTAAGAGTTGAACCAAAGTTGTTCATGTTTAAGACGTTATGTGGAAAGTGCTCTAACTTTTGACCACTGTATGTCCAATGTCAGAAGAAAATCCTTCTGCATTGCATAGCTTATAAACAAAGGGATCGTGTCTAGATCTAGGGATGTCATTGTCCTCCTTTATTTAGCCCTCATTAGGCCACTCATCAAATATAATGCTCCCTTTACCATGTATCTGTCCAGACACAAGCAATAACTGGAAAACCTACAGAGATACCTTAGTAAAAGTTTACAAGGCCTAAACAATATGTCCTACATGGACTTGACTCAAATCCTGTCATTGCAATTTGTATCCTACAGATTGTTAAGAGTTGACCTTAATCTGGTATACAAGGCACCTTCCAACCAAAAACCGATGGATTTACTGCACATCAACAAGTTAAAAGGCATCAGAAAGTCAGTCTATGGATCTAAACCTCTTCTGCAATGTAAATAGAACAGTTTGGGGGGACATGCATGTATTGCAGAGGATACCGCTGCTCTGGAACAAACTCCCCATCCATGTAAAACAAAGCTCATCCCTATCCATATTCAAGAACAGCTTGGATCTATGGATGGGAAACAGAAAATTTACCCCAGGACTGTTGTCTCCTTTACTACTAATAGACAGAGGCATCTCCTAAATTCTTTATCCCGTGCATAGGTCCCCTCAAAATTTCTATGCAATGATCCCAGTTATTCTCACTAGGGGTAATGTATAATTATTGACCATGGGAAGGGTAAGGTCAGGCCAACATCAAATGGAACAGATTAATTCAGGCACCAAAGGGAAACTGAGTAGGCTTAAAATTGTTTGCAAGAGCAGCTAGTCCTTATTTACCAATGGACATATATGCAATCGGTAGGAGAAATAGCTTTCTATTATAATGGCTACTCTGTCCATGTTGTCATGGAATGTAAGTGGTCTTACATCTATAGACAAAAAAGCAAAGAGTACTGAATTATATTAATAAATGTAAGATGCAAATATCAATGTTGCAGAAGGCCCACTTAGATAGAAATGAGTATGTGAATTTGACAAAGAAAGAATTCAGAATAGATATTTAGCAGAATATCAAGAAAAAGGAAAAGGGGAATAATAAGATTGATTGCTAGGGGGCTCTAATAGTGATAGAAGAAATAAGGAGATATTGCAGGGAAACAGGCTTATGCTGGCATGTGTCTATATTCCACCAAAACTTCTATTATGGAGCTTAAGAAATTAATTTTTGAGACAAATAATTAACTTTCACCTGGGAATAATTTTTATAGGTGGGGATTGGAATGTGGTTGCAAATGACAGGCTGTACTGGGGATCTAGAAGGGAAAAATATAACAAAAGAGGCTAGATTTCTGAAAAAATGTGTGATAATATTTGGTATAAATATAACAAAAGAGGCTAGATTTCTGAAAAAATGTGTGATAATATTTGGTATGGAACATGTAAATTCATTAGTGGGAACCCAACATTTACATATCATTACACAAGGTATAATAACTGTGTTATACTGGATACAAATTATATTTGTCAGGAGCATGTTTAATTGAATACTCTGACACACATTCAATAACTGTTTCAGATCATGCACCGATAAAAACTAAGGTAAAGGTGCAAGGCAATGAAGTGAAAATAAGACACTGAGACTTTACTATTGTCTGTTAAAAAGACAGGAACTTAAGGCATGGGTAATGGACATTATTTGAGAGTTATTAGAGAAGACTTCATTTTTTTCAAATGGATAGTTAGTGAATGGGATAAAATCAGAATGGAGTTTAAACATAGGAAAGAAATAAAAGCTATACAGATATTGGCAGATTTCATCCAGAAAAAAGGAGGTCATTGTCCCACTGTACTTATCCCTCATTAGACCCATTATAGAGTATAATGCCCCATTTGGTATGTACCTCAAAAGACATCTGCAACAGCTGGAAAGGCCACAGAAATACCTCACTAAAAGAATCAAAGGCCTAAAGCAGATGCCATATGCTGACTGTCTAAAAAAACTCCAGCTGTCCTCTGTGGCATATCATCTACTCAGAGGCGATCTCTGCTTAACATACAAGGCCATGTCAAACCCTGAGCTGTTGGACATGCTCCACTTAAAGAAATCCCAATCCCTCAGAGCCACATGCTCCAGGGATTTAAACCTTATCATCACAATGAACAAAACATGCTGCAGGGATAGGTTCCTGACCCAGAGAATCCACATACTGTGGAATAGACTGCCCATACATGTCAAGCAGAACACCTCATTGGCCCTCTTCAAAAGGAACCTTGATGATTGGATGGGAGATAGGAAATTCATCCCGGGGATCATGTCAGTCGCCCTGCTAAACAGGGGCCCAGAGAAGTAAATATTGTGGGAAAAAATTTCCAGGGAATTGTTATGGCTAGGCTTGTATAGGCCTTAGGGCCGATAGCCTAGTAACAACCTATGAACCTATGAACCTAATAGGAATTATTTACAAAATTGACAAAGGTTAAAAGTGTTGCTAAATAAGGGAAATCTCACAAAAAAAGAAGAGGAGCAACCTCAGGTGTTAAAGGAAATAGGGAAGTCTTTGGATAATATATATGAGTTTAGAAAGGATGCTGTGAAGCAACTATTTTTGATAACTCTGCAACGCCAAAACTTTTAGCACACTGACTTAGGCAACAGAAAGTAGAAAAGGTTGTCACCAAACATATAGAGCCTATGACAAAAACAAGTTTTTACTCAGTTTGATCTAAACCAGAAGAAGCCAGCTTTTCTGGACTATTTCTTTGTCAGTCAGTGTCATGGATTTTTATAAACAAAATGGTTATCTAACCAAGTGTAATCTCTGATCATTCACTAATCATTTTATACTTTGATTATCTAAATGGACATACAGCTATGATTTATACTTTCAATAAGAAGATTTTGTCAGTTCACAAAGATTAACTAATTCAGAAAATACAAGAATGCTTGACCAATAATGATTGAGATTGCTTATCTATTTCTGTAAAATGGGCTTCATTTAAGGTATATATATATATATATATATATATGTGTATATATATACATATATATATATATATATATATATATATATATATATATATATATATATATATATATATATATATATATATATATATATATATGTATATATATATATATATATATATATATATATATATATATATATATATATATATATATATATATATATATATATATATATATATATATATATATATATATATATATATATATATATATATATATATATATATATATATATATATATATATATATATATATATATATATATATATATATATATATATATATATATATATATATATATATATATATATATATATATATATATATATATATATATATATATATATATATATATATATATATATATATATATATATATATATATATATATATATATATATATATATATATATATATATATATATATATATATATATATATATATATACGTATATATATACATATATATAAGCAATTTCTTAAAGGCTAAGACTACAACAGCAAGAATAATTCTGTATATTGATCATATAGTTATAATTGATGGACATACTAATTAATATTAATCATGATAAATCTAACAATTATACAGTAACATTTTACAAAGGATTCAGAAATGATTACTTTGTTCTTCAAAAACATTCTTATCAAGCAAAATAATTTTGAGATTGAAGTGGGAGGAGCATATTTACATAATTTAATGAATATTGATAAGTCACTTTTATACAGAATCTTAAATCTTCAGAATGTATGACATCAGGAATAAAAAATATAGATAAATGTTTTTACAATATTGTATTTAGACATTTTGGAATGAGCAATAATATAGTACTATAAAATTTAAATCAAATGTTGAAATGTACAAAACAAGATAGAAATTCAGTTGCTTACCTTGAGATTTCTTACAAAATAATACATAAATTAATTTAAAAATCATCATTAAATAAAACCTCAAGTCCAGATGGCCTTCCTGTTGATTCTTCAAACGTTTTCATATACAATTAATTCCATCTATTTTCATCTGTTTATTTTGTATTTTATTTTTTGTTAAAAAACTTCAGATTTAAAAGAAACATATTTTTCATTAGCCATATCATTTTTTTGACTCAACTTTAGTTGAAAGTTATAGATCTGTTACTCTATTAAATATGGAATAAGATTTTAGCAAAATTAATAATTATGTATTAGTATTCTTACCACACATATCACATCTGTTTTAATTTGGATTGTCAGGTACGTCAATTACCACAGCTAATCATATCTTACAAGCTAATCAATTCAACTTTAAACAATAAGAAGTTAATGCTAAAGATTTATATCAGGTATTGTATGGATTAGATGCCTGCAAAGCATTTGATATATTAAACAGAAGCTAACTTTTTAAAGGTCTATATTAAATCAGTGAACACTTAAAAAAGCGAATGCTGATTTATTGACCCCATGTAAGTGAAAGCTTACAATCCCGAACACTTAGAACAGCAATTTTTTTCCCAGAGAAAAAAAAATTTCTGTTCCAAAAAAGAAAAAAAACTTTAAAATATTACATAAAGTGGGGGGTCATCACCCCCCTACTTAAATATACCAACTCTGAGATAACACTACAGTGATGAAAATGGCAAAATAATGAAGGCAGCCAAGCAATTTCTTTCCCGGGAAAGAATTCACTTATATGCCATTTCATGCTTTCAAGTTCGATCAAGACGCATTCTGAAGAATGCATCTTCGATCATATAATAGGGAACCACTTTTTAAATTATTAGAGATGTATAATATTCAGATATCAATTCTAAATTTAATAAGAGCATTATTAAATTGCACCGAATTCCAAATTAGGATAAATAATTTGATTTTTCCTTCTTATATACAATTTAAAAGGGTAAGACACGGTTGTTACCTCAATCCAATATTATTTTTATTTGTCAACAGAGCCTATATTAAGACTTGCAGAAAGGGATAATGAAAGAAAACCCACAATAGTTGTGGAGACCAATATTCAGTTTATAGCATAAGCAGACAACCTCATTTAACTATTTCACAGGTAAATTTTTCATTGAATGGATTTTTCAAAATAGCTAAAGCCAGTAAGGAAGGTACTGGATATATACAAATGTTTTTCAATTAAACCATAACAATTCAAATTGTAATATCAAAAACAGTTAATAAGATTAAGATACTGGAACTGTATTATTAAAACCAAAATAATCATATAGGTTATGCTCAGATACAATATATTTATGACAGAATGCAGAGAGAATTCAAAAGACTGGTTTAATTTGAAATTTTAATTTGTGGAAGTATAAATTATTTGAAACTAAAGCTATACCACCATGGGCTTTCTTCATTAAAAAAGTGTTGATTCACCCAGAATCTTGGTACAACAGATGCAAAAAAAAATAGAAAAAGCTTATTTGGAGACTTGGGTCTCCCCATATCCCTGGGATGTTTTAATTTCTCAAAGGGTAAAAGGAGATTATCAAGTAGATAATACAGCAATGTCTATGTTTGTACAATTGTGGATAGACATTTATAATTAGCAGACTGGAAAAAAGTGAATGTTTATATCATCTTATTAAAAGTATTTGGCAATTAAAACCATTAATAATTTTGGATGGAATAAATCTTAATTGTTCTAAACATATTAACTTTTTCATTTCAGAAAGTTATTATATAGCATATGTATTTAACACTATTTATTTCATTTCCATGGATATATATTCCAAACAAGTAGGGCCACCTTCCCGCTATATAAATACATAAATAAATAAATAAATGAGTTACAGACTTTCTTTTAACACTTTTTTGGGTCATGACAGTAAAATTAAAGTTACTGAACTTAAAGAACATTACTCAGCATCCAATGTAATCTTTTTACAGTTATAGAAAAAAGAAAATAAAAATGACTTGCACACATTTATGTTTAGAATAAGACAACCAAAAATGGGGGCCAAAATAAAGAAATTAACTAGAATTGCAAATTAGTACTATATTATCAAAATTATAAATAAATGCAATTCCAAGTTGGCACATGACATTTGATTACAGGAATTATAGGCACTATGGAATAAATACAGAATTTTTAAAAAAATCTTTCCAGAACAGGACAATACACCAAAAATATACTATTGTACATATTGGACCCAGGAAAAAAATGAAACAGTTCCAAATAAATGCTGTTAGCATGGTTGTGGACAAGAGGTAATTAGTTTCATATGTGGTGGTCCTGTCCAGGAATAGTGCCATGCTGAAAAAAAAACACTATATTAACTTGATATTAGAGAATGATGTTCCAATTGAATTTTCATATGAACACCTCATTCTCGGTTCTGTTTCAAACCTAATAGATTTAAAAAAAAACAAACAATTATACTACTTGCTATGGTAAAAAAAAAAAATAATATATATATATATATATATATATATATATATATATATATATATATATATTATTTTTGAACATTGGAATCAAAAGATTCTCATTTTTTCCAGATAAATGGTGGTCAAAGCTTATACAATGTGTTGCTATAGAAAATGAGAAAGCTTTTGGATAATATATACTTTGTAAGCTTATTTACTTATTTATTCATTTATTGATTCACATTTGTTAACCGGGTAGTGTCCGACTGGGTCAGAAACCCATTTACAGCAGAAACCCAAGGAGAAAAGCTCCAGTACAGTACAAATTAGTTAAAGTTAAAGTACAAAGAAGTAGTTACACAAAAATATTGAAGTATGTTAAATACACTACAAGATCACAGAAGAATTGCAAGGAATAGCAAACTTTTACATAGTATGTAAAATAAGGTGAGTACAATTTTTAAAGATAGTTAAAGTGTGCAATATCCAAAAGAAAAAGAGATAATATGCAAGTAATGCAAAAGATGAAATGAAATAGGTATCTCATGCAAGAGAAGGGTAGTAAATAGAAAGAAGAAAACTAGCCAGGAGCAATACAGAGGCAAAGCCAGTTAGCATTTAGATAATCTTTCAGGGTGGTTTTAAATGTGGACAGGTTTGGATTATGTAAGATGTGCTGAAGAAGATTGTTCCAGTCCTTGACAATTTTATAGGAGTAAAGGGAGTTGCCATGATAGTTGTGAGACAGGGTCACTTTTAGCATTACTTTATTTGATGACCTAAGGAGCCTGCAGTTACTGTTAGGCTGTAACAGGTTTGAAAGAGCTGGGTAGTCAGTTGGGTTGTAAATGATTTTATGGGCAATTGAAACTTGCTTTAGCACTAACAAGATGGGAAGTTCCAGCCAGTTGAGGCTTTCTTCTCTTTCTTGGAAAAGGGTGAACTTGGTTGGGGGAACACTGTTTATTTTATCTCCATGGATACATATTCCAAACAAGAGTATTTACTGAATGTGATGTTATTTATATAAACGTGTTAGTAAAAAGAAATAAAAAAAAATAAATGTTTGTGGGAGCAAATGGCTCTGATAACTAAGGAAATGATTAATTTGAGCTGGGATATAGATTTACATTGCCTAGACGTAGTAAGGCCTTACTAAGTTTAATCCTATTAGTTGTAAAAAAAGCAGTTAGTGGAAGATGGAAATCAAAACCTAAACCAACTATAAATGATAAATGAGATAAAAGAACTGGAGGTTGGATCTTTAGAAAAAGCAAGAAGCAAATTGCACAGAAATAAATGAAATCTTTGGGAACAATACATATAAAATAATGCTAAGAAAGAGGAATGAGATTTAAGGGAAGACAGGAATTAAGCAATTTATGATATAGTTAACATTAATTGTTAGAAAGAAAACATATATAATGTATAATGCATGAAATGTAAGATATTAATGTGGTTTATTTTCTTTCTACTGGTGTATGTCAACTTGTATCTTAAGTGATATGTTAATAAAGGTGTTTAAAAAAAGAACTTTCAACAATGCCAAAACTAATGGGACAAAGTTATATATATGTTATTATATAAAGTTATTATATATATGTGTATATATATATATATATATATATATATATATATATATATATATATATATATATATATGTGTATATCTGTACATATATATATATATATATATACATATATATATATATATATATATATATATATATATATATATATATATATATATATATATATATATATATAGATAAATATATATATATATATATATATAAATATATATACATAGAAATATATATATATATATATATATATATATATATATATATATATATATATATATATATATATATATATAGACACATATATATATATATATATGTATATATATATGTATATGTATATATATATATATATATATATATATATATATATATATATATATATATACGTATATATATATATATATATATATATATATATATATATATATATATATATATATATATATATATATATATATATATATATATATATATATATATATATATATATATATATATATATATATATATATATATATATATATATATATATATATATACGTATATATATATATATATATATATATATATATATATATATAAGCAATTTCTTTTAGGCTAAGACTACAACAGCAAGAATAATTCTGTATATTGATCATATAGTTATAATTGATGGACATACTAATTAATATTAATCATGATAAATCTAACAATTATACAGTAACATTTTACAAAGGATTCAGAAATGATTACTTTGTTCTTCAAAAACATTCTTATCAAGCAAAATAATTTTGAGATTGAAGTGGGAGGAGCATATTTACATAATTTAATGAATATTGATAAGTCACTTTTATACAGAATCTTAAATCTTCAGAATGTATGACATCAGGAATAAAAAATATAGATAAATGTTTTTACAATATTGTATTTAGACATTTTGGAATGAGCAGTAATATAGTACTATAAGATTTAAATCAAATGTTGAAATGTACAAAACAAGATAGAAATTCAGTTGCTTACCTTGAGATTTCTTACAAAATAATACATAAATTAATTTAAAAATCATCATTAAATAAAACCTCAAGTCCAGATGGCCTTCCTGTTGATTCTTCAAACGTTTTCATATACAATTAATTCCATCTAATTTCATCTGTTTATTTTGTATTTTATTTTTTGTTAAAAAACTCCAGATTTAAAAGAAACATATTTTTCATTAGCCATATTATTTTTTTGACTCAACTTTAGTTGAAAGTTACAGATCTGTTACTCTATTAAATATGGAATAAGATTTTAGCAAAATTAATAATTATGTATTAGTATTCTTACCACACATATCACATCTGTTTTAATTTGGATTGTCAGGTACGTCAATTACCACAGCTAATCATATCTTACAAGCTAATCAATTCAACTTTAAACAATAAGAAGTTAATGCTAAAGATTTATATTGGGTATTGTATGGATTAGATGCTTGCAAAGCATTTGATATATTAAACAGAAGCTAACTATTTAAAGGTCTATATTAAATCAGTGAACACTTAAAAAAGCGAATGCTGATTTATCGACCCCATGTAAGTGAAAGCTTACAATCCTGAACACTTAGAACAGCAATTTTTTTCCCCAGAGAAAAAAAAATTGCTGTTCCAAAAAAGAAAAAAAAAAACTTTAAAATATTACATAAAGTGAGGGGTCATCACCCCCCTACTTAAATATACCAACTCTGAGATAACACTACAGTGATGAAAATGGCAAAATAATGAAGGCAGCCAAGCGATTTCTTTCCTGGGAAAGAATTCACTTATATGCCATTTCATGCTTTCAAGTTCGATCAAGACGCATTCTGAAGAATGCATCTTCGATCATATAATAGGGAACCACTTTTTAAATTATTAGAGATGTATAATATTCAGATATCAATTCTAAATTTAATAAGAGCATTATTAAATTGCACCGAATTCCAAATTAGGATAAATAATTTGATTTTTCCTTCTTATATACAATTTAAAAGGGTAAGACACGGTTGGTACCTCAATCCAATATTATTTTTATTTGTCAACAGAGCCTATATTAAGACTTGCAGAAAGGGATAATGAAAGAAAACCCACAATAGTTGTGGAGACCAATATTAATGACAGAATGCAGAGAAAATTCATTTAATTTGTAGCATAAGCAAACAACCTCATTTAACTATTTCACAGGTAAATTTTTCATTGAATGGATTTTTCAAAATAGCTAAAGCCAGTAAGGAAGGTACTGGATATATACAAATGTTTTTCAATTAAACCATAACAATTCAAATTGTAATATCAAAAACAGTTAATAAGATTAAGATACTGGAACTGTATTATTAAAACCAAAATAATCATATAGGTTATGTTCAGATACAATATATTTATGACAGAATGCAGAGAAAATTCAAAAGACTGGTTTAATTTGAAATTTTAATTTGTGGAAGTATAAATTATTTGAAACTAAAGCTATACCACCATGGGCTTTCTTCATTAAAAAAGTGTTGATTCACCCAGAATCTTGGTACAACAGATGCAAAAAAATAGAAAAAGCTTATTTGGAGACTTGGGTCTCCCCATATCCCTGGGATGTTTTAATTTCTCAAAGGGTGAAAGGAGATTATCAAGTAGATAATACAGCAATGTCTATGCTTGTACAATTGTGGATAGACATTTATAATTAGCAGACTGGAAAAAAGTGAATGTTTATATCATCTTATTAAAGTTATTTGGCAATTAAAACCATTCATAATTTTGGATGGAATAAATCTTAATTGTTCTAAACATGTTAACTTTTTCATTTCAGAAAGTTATTATAGAGCATGTGTATTTAACACTATTTATTTCATTTCCATGGATATATATTCCAAACAAGTAGGGCCACCTTCCCGCTATATAAATAAATAAATAAATAAATAAATGAGTTACAGACTTTCTTTTAACACTTTTTTGGGTCATGACAGTAAAATTAAAGTTACTGAACTTAAAGAACATTACTCAGCATCCAATGTAATCTTTTTACAGTTATAGAAAAAAGAAAATAAAAATGACTTGCACACATTTATGTTTAGAATAAGACAACCAAAAATGGGGGCCAAAATAAAGAAATTAACTAGAATTGCAAATTAGTACTATATTATCAAAATTATAAATAAATGCAATTCCAAGTTGGCACATGACATTTGATTACAGGAATTATAGGCACTATGGAATAAATACAGAATTTTTAAAAAAATCTTTCCAGAACAGGACAATACACCAAAAATATACTATTGTACATATTGGACCCAGGAAAAAAATGAAACAGTTCCAAATAAATGCTGTTAGCATGGTTGTGGAGAAGAGGTAATTAGTTTCATACGTGGTGGTCCTGTCCAAGAATAGTGTCATGCTGAAAAAAAAAACACTATATTAACTTGATATTAGAGAATGATGTTCCAATTGAATTTTCATATGAACACCTCATTCTCGGTTCTGTTTCAAACCTAATAGATTTAAAAAAAACAAACAATTATACTACTTGCTATGGTAAAAAAAAAAAATATATATATATATATATATATATATATATATATATATATATATATATATATATATATCTTATTTTTGAACATTGGAATCAAAAGATTCTCATTTTTTTCCAGATAAATGGTGGTCAAAGCTTATACAATGTGTTGCTATAGAAAATGGGAAAGCTTTTGGATAATATATACTTTGTAAGCTTATTTACTTATTTATTCATTTATTGATTCACATTTGTTAACCGGGTAGTGTCCGACTGGGTCAGAAACCCATTTACAGCAGAAACCCAAGGAGAAAAGCTCCAGTACAGTACAAATTAGTTAAAGTTAAAGTACAAAGAAGTAGTTACACAAAAATATTGAAGTATGTTAAATATGCCACAAGATCACAGAAGAATTGCAAGGAATAGCAAACTTTTACATAGTATGTAAAATAAGGTGAGTACAATTTTTAAAGATAGTTAAAGTGTGCAATATCCAAAAGAAAAAGAGATAATATGCAAGTAATGCAAAAGATGAAATGAAATAGGTATGTCATGCAAGAGATGGGTAGTAAATAGAAAGAAGAAAACTAGCCAGGAGCAATACAGAGGCAAAGCCAGTTAGCATTTAGATAATCTTTCAGGGTGGTTTTAAATGTGGACAGGTTTGGATTATGTAAGATGTGCTGAAGAAGATTGTTCCAGTCCTTGACAATTTTATAGGAGTAAAGGGAGTTGCCATGATAGTTGTGAGACAGGCTCACTTTTTGCATTACTTTATTGGATGACCTAAGGAGCCTGCAGTTACTGTTAGGCTGTAACAGGTTTGAAAGAGCTGGGTAGTCAGTGGGGTTGTAAATGATTTTATGGGCAATTGAAACTTGCTTTAGCACTAACAAGATGGGAAGTTCCAGCCAGTTAAGGCTTTCTTCTCTTTTTTGGAAAAGGGTGAACTTGGTTGGGGGAACACTGTTTATTTTATCTCCATGGATACATATTCCAAACAAGAGTATTTACTGAATTTGATGTTATTTATATAAAAGTGTTAGTAAAAAGAAATAAAAAAAAATAAATGTTTGTGGGAGCAAATGGCTCTGATAACTAAGGAAATGATTAATTTGAGCTGGGATATAGATTTACATTGCCTAGACGTAGTAAGGCCTTACTAAGTTTAATCCTATTAGTTGTAAAAAAAGCAGTTAGTGGAAGATGGAAATCAAAACCTAAACCAACTATAAATGATAAATGAGATAAAAGAACTGGAGGTTGGATCTTTAGAAAAAGCAAGAAGCAAATTGCACAGAAATAAATGAAATCTTTGGGAACAATACATATAAAATAATGCTCAGAAAGAGGAATGAGATTTAAGGGAAGACAGGAATTAAGCAATTTATGATATAGTTAACATTAATTGTTAGAAAGAAAACATATATAATGTATAATGCATGAAAATGTAAGATATTAATGTGGTTTATTTTCTTTCTACTGGTGTATGTCAACTTGTATCTTAAGTGATATGTTAATAAAGGTGTTTAAAAAAAGAACTTTCAAGAATGCCAAAACTAATGGGACAAAGGATCAAAAATCAGAAACATTTTTAATATTACTCTAATTCACTTAAAGTTAGTATAACAACAAGCTTTGTATCACCCTGTATTTTCTGAGCACAAAGTATACAAATGTCTCCAGTTATTGACTCACTATAACTCTCATGAATTTTTCCAGAAAATCAAAAATTGTAGGAGGAATAGAATAAAAAATAAGAGGCAAAATCGGGGAGATTTGAGAGGTATGCTAATTACCATCTGGGTTGCTCTATCATTTCCTGGTTGCCCAAGTCTAGCATTATTAATTACAGTTCATAATAGTATTTTGTTTACCTTTAATGTTAGTTAATATGGGGCTTTTCAGAAAATGTGCCCTGGTAGACTGCCTTGTGACTAAAACACAAACCTAAATACTGTAAATACAGGACAGATCATTCCTCATGTCTTTCACTCCACTCTTTTAGTCTGAAATGAGTTCTTCAAGAAACACTGTATTGCTGCAGCCCTGTAGCAATTAACGGCTCTTGATTTTTAAGAACATTATACATTTTTGTGTTAAAAAAGTTATGTTTGCTTATTAACATATGTATTTATTAGATACAAAATAGACCGTATTTAATATGCTAATGAGAACCATTAAAGCACTGTTTTGCCTTCTTTGTGTCGCGATTCTTATTTTAAATTCCACCTGGTCTATCAGTCAATCACCATAGCTCTCAACCTTCCATCTACAAAATGAGGAACACTATCCCTTATAATGTTGAACATATGGGCAAACACATACTCAGGTATTACTAACGCCATCAACTAAGAAGTTCATAGGATGGTCAAATTATGCTGGTTTTACTTATAAAAATATCTTTAAATTAATTAATGTGATTTGTTTCTATTTACCATTGATATTAGTAAAAAAATCCTAACACTGAACAGACCATTTTCGATGTGGAACTTAGAGGAATATGAACTTTTTAAGACCCCCAAATGAGGCACGATCCTCGTAATGAGGTACGCATGAGGCTTATGCAAGCGGCTTATAAAAGGTGTGTGTTGAGCAAGGCGATTGACAACATTGGCACATTTAACTATGACGTCATACCATCGCATCTCAGAGTTACAAGTAATACCACTATCCATTGAAAACCATTCCGGGCAGAGAGCTTTTTTTTTTTTGAAAAAATGTGTCTTAATATACTAGACTCTACATGCCAAGTGATAATGATTTTTCCAGGTTTAGTCTGATTTTTTTAAGTATATGTAGTCTTATATCTAACTTTATTTAGGAAGAGCAAGGCTATGGTGGAGGGTTGCTGTCTTAGCGCTGTGCTTGAATTTGTGGATATACAATTCCCAGATCTTGCGACGACTCCACGCCACCTAGAATACAGTAGTAAGTTCCCCATCACTAAATCAATCTTCAAAGCTTATTGTAGGGAAAAACAGCAATTGGATGATAACCCCCGCCCCATCAGATAACCTTTTGTACACCTCATTACGTCATATAGACGCTGACTCACTACCTGGACGTGCTCCGCCTCGTGTTTGGACGAGAACGCGCTTGGAGTGTGTTACATACAACATGAACGTGCGTATTCCCTGGGTAGGTGGGAGTGCTTTTCTTATTCTGGAGTACTGGGTTTGCGTCCCTTTTTATTAACTCCCACTCGAAAAAAAATTCTCATAGACTGCTGAAGATAAGGAATGAAGGTATTCTGTGGTGTGACCGCAGTTTCAACAGTCGAGAGTGGCTTCATTTTAATAAACAGAGATGAGTTTTCTTTTCCCGATTTTTTTTTTTTTTGGATTTTGCCAGGCACCTCGTGACCGCATTAAACAGAAAATAGATTTAAAAGATTATATTTATCTGTTGCTTGGTGAGTGCTGTTAGCCCGGAGAAGTGTGCGAACGTAACTGCTACTTTATTTTCAACGCAGTGGGAAAAGGTTTCACAGCCGGACCATCTCGTACAGAGTCGGGGACACCGCACGCTGATATGGGAGCTCTCCACTTCATCGCGTGAGCCTTTCTCAGAGCTGTGACAATCTCCTCTTGCTCTCTGCCCTTGTGATTTTGTAATCTGACTGTTGGATATGTAGACCGGGGGTCGGAAGAGTAACGTCGGCTCCTTACGAAGTCCTACGAGTGAGTCAGACTGAGGTAATTGTTTTATTGTACTTTAAGCGTAAGCTGTTCCAGTTAGTGTTGTTTCGGGTGAGATGTAGGTTATCAACTTTTATTCATTATTGTTTGGTTGTCGGGAAGCATCATCACTGGACTACAGGTCTGAACATGCTGCGTTGTCTATATTTATTTCTCAGTTTTTTTGTTTCTTAAGTTAAACACATACACTGCAAAGGTGTAATAGTAGAAGAGAATAACACTTATGCCCTTTTGCCAAAACCCACGGGGCCGGAAATGGGGAATGTGTTTTAGATGCTGCAGACGATCGGTAATATGACCCTTGTATTCCATTTACTGTACTTTGAAATTGAAGGCGATGCGAAGTAGAACAGACTGGACCTATTGCTATTGCATGGCAAAGGTGTTGCAGGCTAGCAGTGGTGTTTTTGTGTGTGGCGCAGTTGGGATAAAAGGACTTATTTTAGGTACAGACATTCTAGAAAAAGACCGGTTCAGTAAGGATGTTGTCAGCGGATTTGGACGTGTCTGCTTTCTGCAGTCATATTTCACTCATACAGTAAGCTTCTGCATTACTGTTATTAATCAGGAATTTGCACTGCTGTGCTTTGTAATTCTTAGGTTGACCCCGTTTTGTAATAGATTTGCCCTGTAGCATTACCCCCATCTTCACGACGATTAATAATTGCTACTGCACCCCGTATCTTAAGACAGTTTACCCTTTGGATGTACAGCAGAACTGTTTGCATGACTGCCTTCCTTAATCTTTTAATAGAACCGTTGTGTTATTAAATGAGATGTGTAGCACTTGTGTTCTTTTCCCTTAGTTACCTTAGCAGCCCTGTTTTTTGCAATACAGATGGAAGCACACGATAATAGATTGGGGTGAGCTCGGTATAGTTCACAGTGAATGTAGCACAACTGTTTATACACATTTTTATGTGCCCCGTTGCAGCGCTAGTTACATATGTAGTAGGTGTGAATCCTCAATCTGTGACCTCATTCTTGTTGCTCTGTCACTGTCTGGATGTTTTCTGGTGCTCAGTTCTGCCTCAACACACATCTCTCCCGAACGTGTGTACTGTACATTTTTGCAGTAGTTGCAATTTTTGCATGGTATTGATTTTGAGGATAATTTTGTGCTTTATTGATTTTGGTGTATTAATATTTTATGTTGCATCTGAGCATTTGCATTTCAGCTGTGATCCTGTAGTTTTGTTGACATTTTATTTTACATTTGTTTACTGGGAAAGTCCGACTGGACAAAAGTTCTTTCTCAGCAGAGGCCTGGGGAGAAAAGCCCCAAGTAATTGAACAAGCTAAACATTTAGAGTGGTTTGGGGAGATGTGCTTATCCAGGGGTATTATATATGCATAGCTAAGATTTAAATAGAAGTAGTTTATGTATCTTTTTAAAGTGGATTGGGTTGGTAGTATTGTTTATGTTTGAAGTGAGTTTTATTCCAGATTTTGGTTATATAGTTAAGAGTAGGGGGAGTCACCGGCAGAATTGATGGTTTTAGCTGTAGTCAATAGTGTGTTGGGTTTTTTTTTTTTTTTAGCATGGATCTCCAGTCAGGAAAGTAAGGGAGTAGGAGATTTTTGGAGGGAAGGGGTCTTATCTGTGCGGTTTAGAATTGTATGGGCTGTGGAGAGTTGGTTGTACAGTAGAAGCTGGGGAAGTCCTAGCCAGTTAAGTTTCTTGAGTGTTGTGCAGTGGTGTGATCTAAATGGGGAGACTTTGGCAAATCTGGGAATTTTGTTATATCATGATTCTAGTTTAGCGAAGTCTGATTTCTTTAGATTGGTGAGGCATAGAGTAGAGTTGAAATGAGATGTTTGAGCAATAGTTGCTTTTGTATTTTTAGTGATAGATTCTTTGTTGCTGTATAGGGTGCCTAGTGTTTTGTGCACTTTTTTATTGTTTGTGCAATATGAAAATTGACTTGTTACTATTGTTAACTACTCACAGTAATTGGTGTGAGTCACTGGTGAGATGATGGTATTGTTTTTAAGAACAGAATATTGAAATAGAGTGAATGTGTGCCTTGTAGGTTGAAAAACTGAGTTTAGTTTTGTTAGGGGTTTAGGATTGGTGGAGAATTAGCCATTTCAACACCTTGTGTTGGGCTCTTGGGTTCTTCTCTCTCCTGTCTGCAAGAATAACATTTCTCAGCAGTCTTCAGCAGTCAGACTGGCTTCCTCAGCTGCTGATGGATGACTCGGTTGGGGTCAAATGTGGTACTTTGGACTGCTTATTGTCTTGCTATATCTTTGGCACTGTTTCTCAAGAAGATGGTAAGGACCTGGAGTTAGACACATCCTCTGCAGCTGTTGGGCTGCTGTTATTGGGTAAGGGAGAACCAACATTGACTGATTCCAGTGATCCTAGCCCCATCCAACACATCTTCCTCAGAACAGTATGGATACATAACTTACTCCTGCTGGTCTGACTTCCATATTTCCTAGAAAGACAAAAACTTACCAGAGACTATCCAAGCTCTGTCTGCTCTTCAGCTTATGGTGGTTGAACCTGCAGTGGCCATTTATTGTACCTCAGACCACTTATTTAACTCTCCGGTGTCCTCTGGTGCAGTCCTCTCTGCCATCATGAACTGAGTCAGCCCCGTCCTGTAGTTGTTCTAGGGGATGGTACTGGATTGTTCTATGGACACATTTGTCTCCTAACTCTGTTACAAGATACTGGTTAAGGTAAAACAAAAGGCTAAACATTGTACATTTGAAGACACTATAGGCAATGATGATTTTCTTACTTTAGCTAAGAAACTTACAGTTGGTCAGTCCTGGTAAAAAGCCTTCGGTACACAGTTAGCAAGTCACTTGAAAGATCCCTGAGGACAACTGATCTTCAAACTTCCTTGAGCTAATTTCTTTTCCTTATTGTTGCCAGGATGAATGAGTTTGTTTTATTGGGGAAGTAATGGTTGTTCCCACTATTTTGAGGATATTTTATAGTGCGTGATAATGTTTTTGCCTCATTCTGTGCCTTTTCCTTCGCTAGTGGTAGCCTTGGAGAAGGCATATTATACCGTCTGTAACAATCATTGTTCCCAATCTTAAGTTCCCATAGACTAAGATTACAACTTTTAAGATAACAAACACTTGTTTTCTCTGTAGTTCCGTCCCTTGTAAATATAAAAGGGATGGCTTTTGGTACAGCTTTGGTACTACGTTTTTTTTAGTCTCCGACTTAACTGTTCCGTATGTGGAAACTCGTGTCTACCTCTCTCTCCCACGGTTTTGACTTATCTCTAGCATCTGTGAGCCGTACAGGTATGTATGGTTGTGCAGATATTGGGTGTAGGACCTGTAATGCTGCTACTTGAGGAGGTGTGCTTAGGCATGAATTCAAAAGCCTTTTTAAAAAGTCTGAATTTTTGAGTTTAGTTTTAGAGCAAAAGGTTTTATTTGGCCCACCTATTAATTAGATCCACCAATAATTTTATGAAAAGTGGAATTCAGTTTAGGCAGTTTTATAAGGTTTTTCACCACCCCCCTTTCAAATCTCCCAGATCCTTGTTCACGCCCAAGAAACCAATAGAGGTGTCAGAAGGGAACAATAACAAACGGGAACCTTTCTCCACACCCCACGACCTCTCCTGCTTTAATTTTGTAAAGCCTGTCTCAATAAATGGCTCTAGTTATTCCCTTTGTGCAACAGATTGTCACAGAGTCATGGGTGTTAAAGGTGGTTGAGGAGGGATAATTAGCACTGGATATAAAAATCTCCTTTCGGTTGAGTTGCTCCTTATTCTCTGAACCAAACAATTTTTTTTCTTCAGCTTCCCTTAGGAGTCCTAGAACCGGTGCTGTTTATTCAATGGGTAGAGGCTTGTATACCAGAATGCTTCTGATGCCAAAGAAAGAGCTTTGTTGGAGACTGTTTAAAAATTTCTTTCATAATTCAGTGTCTCTGCATTATTACCCTTTTGTGTTTTTTGCTACTTCTAGAATATTTGCAAAGATTTAGCTCCAGCCTTAGCTGGGATCTGTAGATGTACATGTTAGGGGATGTACACCTGTACATGAACTGTGCTGAGTTGGTTGTGTTTAGTATGTTCTTGAAGGACAGAGTCACATCTCTAATTTTTGGAGCTCTCCCTCAGAATGTACTAAACACAACCAACCCAGCACAGTTAAAAAACCTGCTAAGGATCCATCTAAATGACAACTGGTTATGCCTTCTCACCAGGCTGAACTTGTCATTTCCCCTCCTCAGCCCACCCTCAAATTCTTTTCCCACTTACTACTCTGATGTATATGTAATTTTCGACAAAAATTATTGTATATTATTGCTTGTTATTTGGACAAACATTGTTGAATAGTATTCTATTGTATAGTATGCTTCTTCACGATCTGTATAATCTTGTACTGTTTTATGGGGAGCTTTTCTCCACGGGCTGCCTCTGAAAATGGCCAGCTAGCCCAGTTGGACTTCCCGGTAAACAAATGTTAAATAAATAAAAAATAAAATGTACAAATCTTCCAGTGAATGGAGGGTAGTTGAAGTCTCCTAGGAAAAAGTTTTTGGCCTACTGCATGGGGAGACTGCTAGTCAGGTAGGAGGTGTCAAGCAAGGAGGATATTGGGGGGGGGGGGTCCGATAAATAGGTATGCTGTGATAAGGGGTTTGTTAATGGTAAGCTGGATGTGCAGGAGTTCCAGGTGGTTCTGTCTAACAAGGCTGGAAGTGATGTGTTTTTTTCATGAATATAGAGATACCTTTAGGGCCTTCATCATGTACAGTGAGCTGGAATTGATGGTACATGTTAACAAGCGTAAAATGTTAGCTCTTTCGTTCTTTTACTGCAACTCCCTAGACCTTCATCAGCAAAGATTTTGAACCCCTGCACTAATGGGTGCTCTCGATTGTCTTGAAGCAGGTTTCTGTGACAAAGCAGTGCATGTAGGGAGTGAAGTTCTTTGTTGATGTTTCTAGCATCAGATTTTGTTTCAAGTTGGAAGCTTTTGTAAGAATGTTGCCTAAAGACACTACAGGGATTGACAAGGTTTAGGCAATATGCAAAAGCTTTGTAGAGTTAGTCCTAACTGCTTGGCCGGGAATGGCATGCACCTGTCAAAAAATGCTTGTACAACTGTATATTTTATTTATTTATTTTACATTTGTTGACCGGGATAGTCCGACTGGATACATGTCCATTTTCAGAGGAGGCCCGGGGAGAAAAGCTCCAAAGGATTTAATACAGAGAAAGAGACTTAAATACAACATAGTAAAGTACATTAATTTACAGTCATTGCCACATAAAGTACAGGACATGATATGCTTTACATCTGGAAGTTTTGCTTATGAAACATTAAGATTAATGTGACACTTAACTAAAAAAGAATTGTTAAAGATACATAGGTGTACCAGTGTTACTAGGTATTAATCAGGCCTGGTACAGGGGCAGAGCCAATGAGTTAAGTAGTACTGAGGGCTTTCTTAAATTTAGAAAGGGTAGTGTTTATTGTAATGTCTTGAGGTAGTGAGTTCCAAGCTTTGCCTGCAGAGTTGGCAAACGTGTAGTTCCCAGCTAAATTATTAGCTATAGCGGTTTGGACTACAATTCTAATGGATGATTGGAGTGAGGTCTGATGATATTACTTAAGGCAGGGGTATCGCCAGGTTGATTAAGAACTTTGAAGGCCACAATAAGTTGGTTGTACTGAATTTGCATTGATAGCTCTAGTCATCCAAGATTTGTTTAGGTTTGTGCAGTAATGTGTTCTGTAGAGCAGCCCAGTGGCAAATCTAGCTATGCTGTTATAACGGGCAAAAAGTCTGTTGGGTTCTGTTTTGTTTAAGTTTGCCAGTATTGAGGAGAGGCATAGAAGAGGGTGGAGAGGAGATGGGAGTGGGCAATAGCAGTCCTAGCTGGTGGGTTAGGAATGATTTTATTCTATATAGTGAGCCCAGTTTTTTATTGATGTTTTATTTACATGGATGTCAAATTTAAGATTATTATCTATGATTACCCTAAGTAGTTTTGTATGGATGTCTGGGGAGATATTAGTGCCATTTTTAGAGGTAATGGAGAAGGGGTATCATTGGCGATTTTTGCGTGGGAGAGAAAAATAGTTTCGTTATTAGGGTTTAGAAGAAAATGGTCAGCAAGCCACTTTTCAACCAGGTTGAAAGTTGATTGAGTACTTGCTTGAAGTTCATCCTGGGTGGTACCAGTGCAGATCAACGTAGAGTCATCTGCATACTGTAGACAGCTGGCCTTTGGACTGACGGTATAGAGATCGTTAATATATATGGAGAATAGCAGTGGACCCAGGATGGACCCCTGCGGGACACCTATGGTGTTGGAAAGGAGGTTAGATAGATTATTTTGCCATAGTACTGTGTGTTGTCTATTGTGTAGATAGGATTGGAACCATTGAAGGGAGTGGTGACCCAGGGACATGTTAGTCAGGGTGTGGATTAGCAGTTGATGGTTAACCGTATCGAAAGCTTTGGAAAGATCCAAGAATAGAGCTGAGGAGAGTTTATTGTGTCTGTTATGATAAATATCATTGGTGAAGGAGAGGAGGGCTGTGGTAGTGCTATGATGCGGTCTAAAACCGTGCTGAAATTTAGCTAGTAGATTATTCTGGGTTAGGAAGTGAAGAAGTTGTTTGTGGACATTTTTCCAGGATCTTAGCCAGTGGTGACATGATGGCTATGGGCCTTTAATTAGATAGTTCGGTGGAGTTCCTGCCCTTATGGAGAGGTATAATACGAGATATATCTTCCATGTTGAGGGAACTTTAGCTTCAGCCATGGACCGATTGATTAGGATGCAGATGGGGATTGCTATACTATCTGAGGCTTTTTTATAAATATTCGGCAGGGAGAAAGTCAGCGGCTAGGGTGGTTGGTTTCAGTTTTTTGATTAGTTTACAAATGAGAGAGGTGGAAACAGGTTGGAAGGTAAAGGGGGGTTGGATATTGGGGTTAATGTCCAGAGAGCTGTGAGGTTCAAAGGTAACTGGCTGGCTAGGGTTTGGATAGCATCCGTAAAGTAACTATTAAAGATGTTAGCAACATCCTGTGGAATACTATCGATTGCCACTGTATGTGTAGTGGTGGTTTGACTTGGATGTAATAGTTTGTTTATACCTGCCCAAAATTTGTGAGGATTATTTTTGTTTCTTTTCTGGAGATTCATATAGTAGTTTCTTTTATCCAGTAAGATGGATTTTTTTAGTCTCATTTCTTATTTGCCGAAACTTAATTTGATCTATAGGGATTTTTGTGGCACACCAGGTAGCCCATGCTTTAATCCTGATTGTGATTTTTGATTTAGTATTGTTAGAGGGCCATGGGGCCACTTTAGTTTTTGTCCTAGTGGAGCGAGCTGGCACATGGGAGTCCAGGATGGAGAGGAACATATTGTTGAAGTATGTGACAGCTTCATCAAGGGGTAGGCATTTTAGGGCGGACCAGTTGCAGGATTTGAGTTCATCCTGAAATGTTCTGGTATTGAAGTTTTTGTTATTTCGTATGGTTTTATAATTGGGCTGATGAGAGTTATGAGTTTTATGTTTACATATGTATGTAAGAAAGTGGTCACTCAGGTCATCGGGGATGGTCCCTGATGAATACATTTTGTGGGTGGCTATTGATAAGTATCCAGTCTAGTATACTGTCTCTTTGGTTACGTTTGCCTAGCCTGGTAGGGGTGGATATGACCTGGGTAAACCCATACAGGTTTACATGCGTGCTGGGAGACTGAGGAGCAGGTGTTCCAGTCGAAATTAAAATCTCCGAGAACTACGGTTTCTTGAGGGTAGTTGTCAGTTAGCTGTTGGAGGGTGTCCTCTAGTGTGTTAATGTTATTTCCTGGAGGAATGTACAAACGGACTATGTTTATGCTTTTATTTGTGTTTAATATGTAATTTGGTAGAGAGCATTTTAGCTGTATTGAACTGGGGTGGTTGAATGATGTCTAAGGTAACATCTAAGGTGGATTTGAAGAGGATAGCTGCACCCCCTCTTTCCTAGTTTGACGGTCGAGCCTAAGTATGTTATACCCTGGTGGTATGATTTCATTATTAGAGGTTCCAGGTTTCAGTTAGACACAGACTATCAGGGGATTGGGTTTCCAGGAGGCCATGTAGATTATGTATCTTATTGTTTATGCTCCTAATATTTAGGTGGCAGATGAGCAGGGAGTTGGGGGACCTTGTAATAGAAGGTGAATCATTAGTGTTATCTGGGTTAGAGGACCGGGGTTTGGGTGAATATCGCCATCTCTAGTATATTGAAGGTTTATGATTAGTTTCAGAAATTTGTAATTGAGTCTTTGGTAATGCTTAGATTTTGAGATAATGTATTTAGGTTGGATAGGTTGCTGTCTAAATGTGGAGACAGAGCTGGGTATGGGAGTTTCTATTGGGTGGACTGTTTTGTTTGACCAATCTGGGGAAGTTTGACATTTTGGGTAGTGATAACCAAGGTAAGGCTGATATTCATAACTGGAGAGGAAATATGTGATTAGCAGAAGGGTTTTGAGAGTGGAAACATTACTTTGCTTGACATAGTCGCTGTTTAGGTACTATATTAGATATAATTTCCTCCGTATAGGATGGAAGGAAGGTCAGAACCTATGAGGAGGTGTGATGGGCCTGGTTAATTTAAGCAGTAAAGAATGGATTGGATCAGAAAGGTAATATAGAGGAAATGATAGATAATAAAGGTGGGCAGGTACCAGGGAGAGCTAGAGTCCTGATTCGATCAGATTAGAGGTGGTGTGTTCTGTGGCTATAAAGTTAGATGTATTGGGGGCAAGGAGGGGTGTGGAGCGAGGGCAAGTGGAGCAGGGCCACACCGGACTCTCAGATCTTTGAGCCTGTAGTTTTATGCTTAGCATATGGTTTAGGTAAGGCTTTTTTTGTACCAATTAGACTTTAAATTATTAACCTTGGTCAGCTTCAGGTGGTAGGGAGATAGAGAACACTTTCTGATGGTTTCAAGATGTTATGTGATCCTATCTCGCCTACATTCTGAATGATGGGTTCGGAGCCGATCCTTCGGCTCCGACTCGGCACGCTTATGCCAAAGAGCGAAGTCTCTTATTGGCTGAGCTTCCTATATCCCAGGATGCACCACTGCCAGTCCCCCAGATCTCGTTTGCCGCTTCCCTGCGAAGACGTGGTCTCGAGCTGGCTGGGCTGAGTAGCTTTTATTAACTACTTTTTCTGTCAGTTTTTTGCTCTTTTATATCACAAAAGCTGTTTTAACAGCTATCGCTGCCTTTGTGTACGTTTGAGTGGTGAAATTGGTTGTGTGTGATTGGGTTGAGTTTGTTTCGGCCCCCCCTTACAATCCAGGGCCTTTTCGGTCAACCTTTGTAAACTTTAAGCTTTTAGTGCTTTAAAGTTCCCGGTCATTACAGCTAAGGTTGTGTTTTACACTATTACTGTAAACCTTTGGTTTTTTGTCACAAGCGAATCTCTAGTTGTTAAATTTCCTGTCAGAAGTTGTTTAACATCATGTCTCAAACCCCTAGGCCTTCGGGCTTTAAAAAATGTTCTAAATGTGCTTTTAAGATGTCTGTTACTGATGACCATCTACTTTGTGTATATTGTTTAGGGGCAAAGCACTTGCAGGAGTCATGCAGCGTATGTCACGCTTTTTCCTCAAGGGTCCTCCAGGAGAGGAAAAATAAATTGATTCTCAAGGGGTTAATTAAACCCTCTTTTGAAGAAGCCTTGTCTTCCTCTCCGCTCCTGCCAAAGAAAGGGCTTGGTTCCGACCAGTCCGTCGGATCCGACTGCCAAGAGACCTAGGCAGGCCTCTCCTTCGGCTCCAAAGACTTCGGAGCCGAGGTCGAACGGTCTGCCTCGATGCCTCCAGTATCGACTCCTCGGGCTTCGGAGCCGATGGCTGGGGCATCGAGGCGGGTCACCTTCGGCTCCACTGCTCGGAGCCGACAAGGGTCGCCGCTCAGACACTTCCTCCTCGGCGCCGAAGTCTACCTCGGCACCGATGGAATCTGGTGTGTGTGTTCCCTCGGCGCCGATTCTCATCGAGTCGCCGAGCCGGTCCCCTAGTCCCTTGGGGCCGAGGGAGAGGTCTTCTCGAACCCGTTCTGTTTCCTCTCGGTCTTGAGAATGTCGGATTCTGATATAGACAGGGTGCTCCAAAGACTGTTCCAGTCCCCAGTCTTCCAAAAATTTGTTTCGGTTCCGACCCAGTTGGCTTCGGAACCGATGACCATGACCCACCCCATTGCCATTCCTCCTCCGACTGCTTCGGCTCCGTTGGAGCAGGTGCTCTTGGAGCCGGTGGAGATCTCAGGGTCGGCTCCGACCCTTACTCCAACCCGGGCCCTCGGGTCCGAGTTTGGTACGCGGACTTCTTCGGCTGGACCCGAAGGTGATGTTTCGGGACCTATACTTTCGGTTCCGAGCCTCCCTCTCGGTGCTTCGGCTGCGGGACTTCCGTCTACTATCATGGCTCCGGAGACCGGACACTCCCAGGATTCTGGGGTCCGGCTTTCAGGGCCATGAGGAGTGCCTTGGCCAAATCCACAACGGCCATCTCTCCGGTTTTACCAGCACCTTCCCTGGGCGTGGAGACTGGGTCTTTGGCAGTTCCCCTGTCCGTAGCCAGCGGAGCCCCGAGGCCTGAGGTTACCCCAGTGGGGTTCCCTCCTCCTGAGGGTTCTTGAGTTGTCTTCAGAGGAACCCCAAGGAAGAGATCGTGCAAGAGGAAGCACGTGGACTCCCCCGAGTCTATTACATCGGACACTGATATGGATGATGCGGAGGGGTCCCCGTAGTCGTCCTCGGATGATGTCTCATTTGCAGACATCTTAGAGATCCTCAAACAACGAGGCGGCTGGATATCCAAACCCCCCTCTGCTGACGAATCAGTGCTCCTCAAGGCCTTTGGGGCTCAGCCCTCCGCCTCCTGGGTGTCTCCGCCCTTCGAGCTTCTGGATTTAGTTTGTCGAAGGGCGTGGGAACATCCAGATACCGTGGAACCAGTCCCTTCTCGTCCAAACAAATTTTTATCTGCTCCCCCCGAGAAGGAGTTCCTTACTAAAGGAGTGGCTGTAGATGCCATGGTGGTGGCATCTGCTACACAACAGGACGTGGCAGAGGCTTCAACGTCCATCCATCCTCCTAATAAGGAGTCTAGGAGCATGGATAGGTACGGGAAGCGCACCCTGACTTCAGCGGCCTTTACCTTAAGGTCTCTGAATTATTTGGCACATTTTACCAGGCTTCAGAGGGATCTGGTCAAGGAGTTGTCAGATTCCCTCTCGGGTAACCTACCTGAGCAGCTAGCCCAGTCCGTTAGCTCTCAGTTGGCTATCCTTACGTCAATTGCTAACTCGTCCATGAGGCTCATTTCCTATGCGGCCGAAGGGGCGGGTAGAGCGGCAGGCACAGGCGTGGCTCTCGTAGACAAGCCTGGCTCCGCTTGTGTCAGTTCGGAGGCCTTCAAGTCTTCCTTCACGACGCTCCCTTTGATGGGTCCTCATTGTTTGGACCCAAGATGAAAGACACCCTTACCGCTGTGAGCAAGAGGGAAAACGTTATCTGCCGTAGGGGCCCGTTATTCCACTCCCTTTCGGCCTTACCCCAAGGCCAAAGGAGGGGAAAATGTGGTTCGAAAATCTCGCAAGTTTTTCTCCCAACAGCAGGAAGATTCCCGCCCAGAGGCAGAGGGCGGGAAATTTTTCAGGAGACGCCGTCCCAGAGGCGGCAGAGGGCCCCGCAATTCTGGAGACCGCGAGTCCTTTCGTGGCTCTTCAGCCTCCCACACGACATGAGGGATTGCCCGGCTGTGTTGCTCGAGCCAGTCGGGTGTCCTTTTGCCAGGCACCTAGAAGCCTGGGACTCAACCACTCAGGACGCATGGGTGCTCCGGATAAATGCCGGAGGTTACACCATCCCATTCAAATACTCACCCCCTCCGTCCAAGAGAATCCCGGACCCACCACCCAGTCAAAGGGAAATAGCAGCCGCAGAAGCTTTAAAGCTGCTAGAAAAGGAGTCATCCAACCGGTCCCCACAGACCAGATCGGATCAGGAAATTACTCCAGGTTCTTTTAGTGCCAAAAGACAGGGGACCTGAGACCAATATTGGATCTCAGCAGACTAAACCAATCCGTCACGAAATCCAAATTCCGAATGGTCACGTTGCAATCCATTCTCCCGTTGTTGGAGAAGGATGTTTGGATGTGCTCCATAGACCTCAAGGACGCCTATTATCACATACCGATACATCAGGCGTCCAGAAGGTATCTGCGCTTCAGCCTGGGAGTCAGTCATTACCAATTTTGTGCGCTGCCCTTTGGTCTCACCACAGCCCCCAGGGTGTTCACCAAGTGTTTGGCAGTAGTGACGGCTCACCTGAGGAGTCTTGGATTCCAAGTGTTTCCCTATCTCGACGACTGGCTCCTGACTGCCACCACCAGGCATCTACTAATGGACAACCTCAAAGCCACCATCTCCCTGGGTGTTTCCCTAGGGATTACATTCAATTGGTCAAAGTCTGTCTTGCTGCCCTCTCAGCGCATAAAGTTTATAGGAGCAGAGATAGACTCAAGATTGATGCGTCTTTCTTCCTGCCGAAAGGATCCGAACTTTACAGGGCCAAGTTCAAGCTCTGATCTCGAGATCCAAAGCCCCAGCCAGGATGGTCCTACAGGTTCTAGGCTCAATGTCTGCCACGGTACTTTTAGTTCCTCTAGCAAGGTTACACATGAGGATTCTTCAGTGGCTCTTGTCAACTCAATGGTCCTTTCAGGATCTTCCCTCAATCACCACATCATGATTACGGAAATATGCAAAGGGACCTTCGCTGGTGGCTTCAAACATCCAACTTGGATCAGGGAAACCCCTTTGTTCTCCCCCCTCCAGTGGTTACCCTGACGACAGATGCCTCCCAGATAGGGTGGGGGGGGGCATTGTCTGGGCAGGCTAGTTCAGGGCTCCTGGCTTCCGGACGGAGCTCTTCTCCACATCAACGTGTTGGAGATGAGGGCTGTACTTCTATCCCTACAGGCCTTACACAAGTTTCTTCCTCAGGGCATCATCGCCATCCACACAGACAACATGTCGGTGGTTTGGTATCTGAACAAACAAGGAGTGACCAGATCGTATCCCCTTTGCAGAGAGGCCATGAGAGTGTGGGAATGGGCTGTAGCTACCAACCGTTTCTTGGTAGCGACCCACATCCCGGGAAAGTCAAATGTATTGGCGGACAAATTAAGCAGGACGATTCTCTCTCCTCACGAATGGTCTCTAAACCGCACAGTAGCAGCCCAGATTTTCAAGAGATGGGGGACGCCGTGCTGCGACCTATTTGCAACTCCACAAAACACCAAGTGCCAAAGGTTCTTCTCCTTGATTCCACATCAGGAAGTACCAGCCATGGATGCTCTAACACAACCTTGGCCCACAGGGCTACTTTATGCCTTTCCTCCAATACCACTCCTTCCCAAAGTTATTCAAAAAGCTTCTCAACTAGGGTCTTCAATGATTCTGATTGCCCCATACTGGCCTCGTCAGATATGGTTTCCTTACCTGAAAAAGCATGCAGTGGACGATCCGTGGACCTTAGACCTGATCCCGGATTTGCTAATCCATCAGTCGGGACATTGGCATCAGTCCCTTCAATCTCTAAAATTGACAGCTTGGCTCCTCCACTTCCAACCTTAGTTAGAAGTCACACACTAGACCCGGAAGTTGTTCACATTTTATATTCGGCCCACAAACCCACCACTAACAAATTGTACCTTAGTAAGTGGAAGAGGTTTGCTATTTGGGCTCAACTCAAGGGCTTAGACCCTATCACTGCTCCTGTCCCAGAGGTTTTGAAATTCTTAACATCCCTGTTTAATCAGGGATCTTCTGTCTCAACTATTAAAGTTCAACTAGCTGCTATCTCTAAATTCCATGAATCCACGGATCCTCCTTTGATGAGCAGCAGACTATGCAAAACATTCATTAAAGGTGCGAGTCTGTTAAGACCACCAGTTTTTCATCCTGCACCTCCGTGGGATCTTGATTTGGTGCTTCGCGCATTAACATCTCCCCCTTTTGAACCGGCTGCTACATGCAAATTAAAATATCTGTCTTGGAAAACGGCATTCTTAGTGGCTATTACTTGACAAGAAGAGTCTCAGAGCTTCAAGCCCTGTCTATTAAACCACCGTATTTGATTTTCCACAAAGATAGAGTATCACTCAGGCCTAATCCATCCTTTGTTCCAAAGGTCTGCTCTAGTTTCTGTCTTCAACAATCTCTAGAACTACCAGTTTTCTTTCCAAAATTCTCTAATGAAGCAGAATACACTCTCCATAAATTGGATGTTCACAGGCAATTACGTTTTTATTTAGACAGGACTCAGCAACTTCGTAAGTCAGACCAGTTGTTTGTGTCCTTCTCAGATAATAAATTGGGCCAAACCATCACAAAAGCTACAATCTCAAAATGGATCAGAGATTGCATAACTCAGGCCTATTCTTCTTGAATAAACATCTTACATCATCTATCAAAGCTCATTCTACCAGAGCTATGGCTACTTCTATAGCCTTTCATTCCAAGCTCGCTATATCGGAAATTTGTGCTGCGGCTACTTGGTCCAACCCGCACACTTTCATTTCCCACTACAAATTGGATGTGGCATCTAAAGGACGAGCATCATTTGGTTCCACGGTACTCAGGGGTGTTTTCCAGTGAGCCACCCAGGATTCAGGTGCTAGGGACGCTGTCCCATCATTCAGAATGTAGGCGAGATAGGATCACATAACATCTTTTAGTTATGTACTCACCATAACTTCAGATGTTTGGGATCCATCTCGCCTACATTCCTGATACCCACCCGCCTTCCCCCTGCCTTGCAGATCAGAAGAGATTGAACGGTTTTGAGCTCCACTGTTTTTATCTTGTTTCATCTGACGATGTTATATAAGCAGGGTATGCATGTGTGCATGTATGCGGACAAACTAGATCTGGGGGACTGGCAGTGGTGCATCCTGGGATATAGGAAGCTCAGCCAATAAAAGACTTCGCTCTTTGGCATAAGCGTGCCGAGTCGGAGCCGAAGGATCGGCTCCGAACCCATCATTCAGAATGTAGGCGAGATGGATCCCAAACATCTGAAGTTATGGTGAGTACATAACTAAAAGTTTTTTGTTAGAATGCAGTACAACACTTATTAATTACCTTCGCTTTCTTAGTAGTGGAGAGAACTATAGTTTAACCAAACTTGGTTTAGTTTTCAGGGGTTAGTTGGGTATAAAGGGGTAGCTGGGCTAAATATTAACTAAATGTGCTATAGACCCAGGTAAGCCACTGAGACATACATAGAGAAAATTAGGAGGTATTAACCTTGGCAGGACATTAGTCCAGGGAGCAGCTCAATGCAGCTATCCAGTTAATTTGTTAGAGTTCAACTTTCCAGCGTCCTTCTGACTTGCAGGACTGCTTTTTGGAGGGGATGTTCCATGAGGGCCAGGGCTGCCGTCCAGGTCTAAAAGCACTAGTTGTATATACATTCTAATGAGCAAACAGTGTAATATACAATTAAGCAGATTGTAATGTACAATATATACATTCGTTTCTAAAGTGGATCAGTCTCTTCTTGGTCCGGCATCGGTTGCTGTCACTTCTTCCCTGACGTCAGTGCATCAGGGGTATATAAGAGGCATCCAACGCCATTTTCTTCAGTCTTTCTTGCCACACGGTGCCCGAAGCAGAAGCAGTTCGCAAGTGCCGGTCGGCCGACACCTGAGATTTTCATTTCGAATTTCAGTCCGGAGTCTTCAATAAAGCTAAGTACCCCATTGGGGAACCTTTTCTTGCCTCAGTCCGATGTCAGAAAAAGTTAACAATTGCATTTCTTGTGGGAAGCAAATACCTCATAAGGACTTCCATTCTTATTGTATTCCTTGCCTAGGCCCAGACCACGACGTCACAGGTTGTCAGTTTTGTGCTAGGTTTAATAAACGAACTATCAAACGCCGTTTTGACTTCGCACGCCATTACTTTGGTAGGAAATTTAATTGTATCATGCCGTCGGGCAGCCGACGACCGGCATGCATAAGAAATGCAAGGATAAGGACAGGCAGCCTAGGAACAAGCCAGACTCCGATGCCTCTGCTGGGCCTGTCCTCCGGTTTTCAGTGAGGCGCCTACACAGCCCCTGACGACCGCAGAATTGGAACCCCAGACAGCTATGGAGTCTACTAGGCCGACGCAGCCATCTTCATTAGGCCCTTCCGACACTGGAGCCGAAGGAGACCCCGGTGCAATGGAAACACCTTCGGTTGCAGAAGGTGTCTTCAGACCGACTACACTCACCATTAAAGCTTATGCTAAGCTTAAAACTCCTTTAAAACCAAAAAAGACTGTACATCAGTCTACAGTTCAAGGCCCCATGCCTAAGAAACAGATACTTAAGATGGCTGAAGATTTGATTACCCTAATCAAATCTTCAGCCATCTTAAGCATCTGTTAAGATGGCTGAAGATTTGATTACCCTAATCAGGGGTTCCCATCCCCCTCCAGATAAAAGACCAAGACAAGAGGAGGATTGTGCTTCCTCTGACCAGGTTTCAATTTCCTCGGATTCTTCTGAGGAACAGGATTACACTTTTTTCCCCCTTATGAAGACTCTATTCCCTCAGCATCTCCCCCTGAAAACTACTCCTTTGGGGAAACTTTACATACCATGCGGGAACATTTCCACTGGGAAGGCCAGGACTACTCTGATTCTAAGAAAAGACTCAGAGAGTTCCTTTTACTACCCCAGCACAGACCACTTGCTATCCCTCCAGTTTTAGATATTGTGGATGATGTTTACTTGTAGTCTAGTCTAAATCCAGACTCTCTACCTCCTGCTCCAGCCAAACCAGACAGATTTATTTATTTCCAGTTTGATAACCGGGGAAGTCCACTGGGCCCGAAAGCCCGTTTTCAGTGGAGGCCCGGGGAGAAAAGCTCCATGATAATACATTACACACAAAAACACAGCAGAACAGATCTAAACTAATACACACAAAAACACACTCTGTTCTAATAGCATAATACTTTAACAATTTCCAAACAAGAATGAGGTGCATTGGGCACTATACATAAGAAAAAGATATATTAGTGCAACTTTGAATGTTAGTAAAGTAGAAAAGGAAAGGAAATTATAGATAGAGTTTGAATGCAAGAGCAGGGATGCATAGGAGAAACGAAGAAGAAGCAAAGAAATTAAAGGAGAGGTGTCAGAAGAGGATAGAAAAAGAACAGATAACTAATGTTCAGATTGTGGTTGAGTCCAGGAGACCACCTTGAGAAAAAAGTCAAAAGATTTAAGGTGAGAGTAAGCATAGCACTTGAAGGAAAATAAAGGGTTTATTCAGGGAGGAAGGAGGAGATAATGAAGAAGAGAGGGGAGCTAGGGAGAGTGACAGAAGAAGGGGAACCAGGGGGGGTGGGATGGAACTAGGATAAATTGAGATCTAGGTAGGAAGTATACAATTACATTTCCAATTTTGGAAAAGGTGAGAATGAAGAAGAGATTTAAAGTGTTCATAGTTTGTAGTGGCTCTTAGAAGGGAAGGAAGTGAGTTCCATTTTTTTGCTGTAGTATAGGAAAGTAGGAGTTGGCCAGGGGGTCGTTTGGGTTTGTAAACTGAAATAAGATTTTGGTGGCTAGATCTTAGGGGCCTTGGAGGATTGTATATGGTGAAGGTATTAGATAATGCTGGGCAAGCAGTGGGTTTAAAGATTAGTTTGTGTGCAGTAGTAAGTTGGAGGAAATTGAGTTGATTAGGGAGTTCTAGCCATTGAAGACTATGGAGGCAGATGCAGTGGTGTGTAGAAAGAGTGGAGTTAGTAGCGAATTTGGCAATTTTGTAGTAGCAACTTTCAAGTTTTGTGGAGATAGAAGTGGAGAGATTGGATAGAAGAGGAGCACCATACAGTAGAGAAGGGAGAAGGAAGGTAGTGGCGAGAGTTTGTCTTGAAGATGGAGTAAGAAAGTTTGCATTTCTATAAAGCATACAGAGCTTCTGATGAGTTTTCTTTATGTTTAGTTGAATATGATTATTAAATTTCAGGTGTTCATCAATGGTTACTCCGAGTAATTTAGCACTACTAACAACTTCTATTGAGGACTGGGAGAGGCTAGAAATTATGAAGGGTGACTTATCAGGAGTCAGAGCTTTTGAGGGGGAGAAGAGAATGATGTGGGATTTATTGGCATTGAGGGAAAGATGATTTTGAAGCATCCAATTTTCTATGGTTGTGAAGGCCAATTGGGTTTTGGCTTGGAGCTCGGGAAGGTTGGGCGCAGAGCAGATAACAGTGGAGTCATCTGCGTATTGTACTATTTGAGCAAGAGGAATATAAGAGTGGAGATCATTGATAAAGATGTTAAAGAGCAAAGGCCCGAGAATAGAACCCTGAGGGACTCCGGTAGGAATTTTGAGGTACCAGTATTCCATTTCACAGCTTGGGATCTATCAGAGAGATAACTTCTGAACCAAGAAAGAGAGTTGTGGGAGAGATTGAGGTTAGAGAGGTGGTTGAGAAGGAGAGTGTGGGATATAGTGTCAAGGCCTTAGAAAGGTCAAGAAGAACAGTGGAGACAATTTTTCCAGAGTCACGGGCTTGGTTGACAATTTCTAGGAAGGAATGAAGAGCGGTTATGGTACTGTGGCCAGGCGAAACCCATGTTGTGTGGGAGTGAGGAGATGGTTATCGAGAAGGTAGGGCATGAGTTGCTGGTGTATGCATTTTTCAAGAATGTTCGAGATTGGGGAAAGAATTGCTATTGGGAAGTTAGAGATGGTGTTATTTTTGCCTCCTTTATGGAGGGGCAGAATGTGGGCAGCTCTCCAAAGTTTGGGAACATAAGATTCTTGGATGGATCTATTGATGAGAATGCTGATAGGTATGGCGATGCCATTTGCTGCGAGCTTGAGAAAGAGTGATGGAATGTTGTCAGGGGCATTGGAGCATGGTTTGAGTTTGAAGAAGTTGTTTGATACTGGTGGTAGACACGGGATGTAGAATGAAAGTGGGAGGTGGGTTATGAGAGTTGGAGTGAGGGATGGGTGTAGAAGGATGCTTTGGGTTAGGGGTAGGGGTGGAAGAGGAGAAGGATTTAGTCAGTTCAGCTATTGAGCCAGTAAAAAACGAGTTAAAGAGAGTTGCTATTTCAGTGTCAGTCTTATTATTGTCTGGACAGGGATTGGATTTTGTACCTGGATGTAAGAGTGAATTGATGGAATTCCAGAATTTTTTGGGATTATTTGTGAGGGAGGACTGAAGGTTTGCCGTAGTAAGATTTCTTATCCTTTATAATAAGTTTTTTAGCAAGATTGCGGAGTTGCTTAAATTGCAGTAAAGAGGCTGGGTTTTTATTTTTGTTGTATAGTTTCCATGTTTTGTCCCTTTGTCGCATTAGAGTTTTAGTGTCTTTAGTTAGCCAAGGGGCAGAGTTGGACTTTATCCTTTTTGTACGGGGAGGGGCTTGGGAATCTAGGATTTTAAGGAAGGTAGTATTGAAGAGTTCTAGGGCTTCATCTAGGGGAAGAGTGTTTAGTGAATCCCAGTTTGTTAGTTGAAGGGTTTCTGAAAATACTGAAGGATTAAAATTAGTTAGGTTGCGAGAGTGGGCATATTGTTGTTGGTGTGGGAGCTGTTGGGTTTTTCGGTTAATAAAGGCTGGGAGATGATCACTTAATGAATCTGGTAAGGTACCTGAGTTGGAGATATTGTTAGGGTGGCTGACTAGGATCCAGTCCAAGATGGACCCTGGAGGGTTGGTTTTGTTAGGTCTGGTAATGTTTATTAGTTGAGTAAAATTATAAAGATTGATAGACTGAAGGGGAATATTGTTATTAATATTATTCCAATCAATGTTTACATCACCTAGAATGAAAGTTTCCTGTTTAATATTGTTTGAGGCCCAACAGAGAATATTCTCTAGGGTGGAGGAGTTGTCTCCAGGAGGGATATAGATGGTTATAATACAGATACTTTTGAAGTTGTTTATTTTGAGGATTCCTATGACTAGTTCTGCATTATTAAAGTTGGGAATGGTATTTTGGTATGGGCTAAGATTTAGCAGGCAGTTGTAGACTAAGGCTACACCACCACCTTTTTTGTTTAGGCGATCGGACCTGAGTGCTTGGTAGCCAGGTGGTAAAATTTCAGAGTTACTAGTTTGAGGTTTTAGCCAGGTTTCTGTTACTGCTACTATGTCAGGTTCAGTTATATTTAGCCAGGCATGAAAGTTTGTTATTTTGTTATTAATACTCTGGGTATTAATGGTAATAAATTTAAGGTATTTATTATTGTGCCTATTTGTGGGGGTAGTGGGAGAGAGAATGTTAGTTGGTGTTGGCCCAGGGTTAGGATGGACATCTCCTGCAAGAGCAAGACAAGAGAAGAAGTAGAGGAGTTGAAACCTAGAATTGCAGAGTAAAGTAAAAGGGAGATGTAATTTACATTTGAAAGTGGGAGACTTTTTGTAGAGTGTATGGTGTTTTAGTTTAAAGTAATGAAATGGATTTGGTTGAAGGAGGGAGGGATATCAAATAAAATGGAGGGATGAAGGATGTGGAAGGGAGATAGTGGAGGATGAGTGGGGTGAAAAGAGGCGGGTAGTGTGGTATTGGAATAAGAAGATGCATTATACAGAATGGTGAGAATGAAAAGACATGTAAATGAGGTGAGATAGTGTGGAGGAGTCATGGAGGAGTAGTGTAGGATAGATATTGGAAGATAGGGTAGTGGTAGGCTATTTAACAGCAGGAAATAGCTGTGTGGAAGGAAACAGTTCAATAATGATCCAGTTAACTGTCAACAGTAATGAAATAGCAGCAAACTCAGCGTGAGCAATAAAAGTACAAACAATTCTATAGCAGATATCTCAGTAAGTAGAAGTGTGAGTGCAACAAAGAAAATGTAATGCAATAGTCAACCAAATAAGATCAGTAAAAATGCAAAACAGTACAACAACAAAAAATGAGACAACTCAGAAATGTGTAGTATGTGTAAATAAAGTAAATACAAACAGGGAAAAAGCTGGTTCTTTGACAGGAACACCCTTACAGAGCAGTGGGTACTTAGCAGATTGATCAAAAATAGACCTAGAAGGAATAAAGGAGTCCATCGACAGGGTCAAGATGCTGTGCTTTGTGCAGCTAGTCTGAATCCTGATGTAACAAAAGGGGGACGGGGTGCAATCACCTCTCTGGTTCCATCTCTCTTGGGTGTGTTGCAAGTATATAAAGTCATACCTCTCAACCTCACAGTGCAAGAAATCAGGGTTCTGTTAAAGGCAGAGGAAGAAGGCACTGATTTTCTTTGGGTGGAATATCCAGGTTATGGCAAGTCATTCTTCATTTCCATATACTGATTCTCAAAAAGCATTCGATAATCTTTGGGGGTCATTTGCTTGGCAAGTCCATGAGTACAATGAATGGCTGCAGCCAAGCTGGTGCCTTTTGACCTTCCTGGTATTTAAGCCAAGTTTTGGTTATTAATATCAAATTGTTTTCAATATAATATAAAATACCAGACTCCAGATATCTACTACATACGGTAGCATTGTCGCCTCATAACAAGACGTTGTCCCGTTCGATTCTCAGCTAGAGCGTCCGACAGCAAGGCACGTTGTAGTCAGGGCCTATGATGCAGCCCGTCTTCAGTAAATGGCACTACACAAAAAACGAACTCTGGTAAATCTGATTGCTGGCAATCACAAATTAGTTTTGGGAGAGTTACAAGCTAAAGTCAAGTTTCTCTAAAACGTACACCAAGCAAGCTCTTAAAAGTGACAGTCTTTGTCCTTACCAGCATCCAGTTTAGCAATCTGCGGCAACCGGTACGAACTAACCAGCACATCCAGAGACAGCGAGACTGTGACTTGCCACAGAAATAAAATACTGGCTAGATATCCACTTCTGGGAGTGTGACTGCTGCCACTTCGGCTTTCTATGTTTGAAAAGCCATCCATAGGTGTGTAATGTGTTATTTAGTCCTTTTAGTTCTTATGAAACCCATGCTCTCTTATTGCTGTATTGAGACATCTTTGAAGTTTGCGATTGTTGGCGATCATTTTCTTTGCCCCCTCTTTCAGCTAAATCATGAGTATATTTTCTTCAAAGATCTTCATCTTGTATGGTGAATGGTTTCTTCTTGCAGGTGATTCTTTTTATTCACAGCTTTCCTGTCAGTCAGCTCTCAACACCCTACAACTTTCTGTTGCAAGAAAAATCCTGAATTTCTACTTCATTGTCTGTAATATGACCAAAACCATTCTCAGAGTACTCATACTCAGAGTATCTCATACTACAGAGTACCTGACATGCACAAATTCCTTTATAAATGCCCTGTGGCTGACCCAGAAACAATTTCCTAGGGTCCCAAGGGGGCTAAAGCTTCTATGGCTAAAAATCCTGTGCCCTCTGAAAGGGATTCCAGAGCCCTAGATAGATGGGGAAAGAAAATATACACCTCAGCAACTCTGGCTGTGAGAGCATTAAATTGTCAGTTTCACATGCTGAAATATCAGCAATTCTTCATGTCTCAATTAAAACAAAAAATGAGCACACATACTGAACAGTCTGAATTCAAGGAAATGCAGGATCTGTTGCATGCAGCTGAACAGGTGGGCAAACATACTTTACAATGTGGATTTGATTAATTGGAAGCTTCCTGTAGAGCAGCTGTTACTGGGTCTGTCATACGTAGGCATGCTTGGTTAAAAGAACAAACTCTACCTGATCATGTTGAAGCAAAATTATTGGATGCACCTTTACAGCAGGATGTATTATTTGGTGTCAAAGCAGAAGAGGTTTTAAAGAAAATGGAGGATAAGGCAAAGTCTATGCAGACGGTCAAGGATTTTTTACAGGTACAACCCCCTCGTTTCAGCAGAAATTGGCCAACAAAAAACTGGTCCGTTCCAGCTTCTGACAGATCACAGAGGTGCAAATACAGACGCCCAAGGGGCAGAGGTCAGTCACAAGGCCCTTACAAACCTCGCCAATGGGGTACTGCTACCCAGAAAGGAGGAGAAGACAGGCCCCAAGCTAGCAGAAGACAAAAACAATGACTCAATCCTCAAACTACCAAGCAAATCTCTCGTGGCAGCTCCCTTGGGAGGAAAATTAACATTTTTTGCAGACAACTGGCACATCATCACAAAAGACAAATGGGTCCTAAACATTGTCTCACAAGGATACAGATTCCACTTTCATACCTTGCCAAGGGTAAAAGGAATGCCAAACCTGCCACCAAATCAATGGGCAGAGGCACAAACAAATTACAGCTCTCATGGACATGAGAGCCATTCAACAGGTACCTACACAGGAGCAAGGACAAGGATTTTACTCAAGACTCTTTCTAGTCCCAAGAAAAGACAAAGCATGGAGACCCATTCTGGATCTTTCAATTCTGAACACCTATCTGCAAGTACCAAAGTTCAAGATGCTAACACTACAGCAGCTTCTTCCCATGCTGGGCAAGAATGCTTGACTAGTAACATTGGACCTCAAGGAGGCATACCTGCATGTCCCTATCAGACAAAATTGCAGAAGATACCTCCGCTTCATTGCAGGTTCAATGCATTATCAATTCTCTGCACTGCCCTTTGGCTTATCTACTGCGCCCAGGGTCTTCACAAAATGCCTGGCACCAGTAATTGCATACTGCAGACAAAGAGGAATTCAAATATACCCATACCTGGACGACTGCCTTATTCAAGCAGAAAGCAAGGACATTCTTTTAAAGTATCTGGCATTTGTCAAACACCTTATAAGTTGCCTAGGGTACACAGTAAACGAAAATAAATCAAAACTAGTGCCCTCACAAAACATAATATTCCTGGGTGCCAGCTTGAATACAACGGCCCAGATGGCTTATCTCACACCAGACAAGCAACAACAGCTGACTCAATATTTCAAAATACTGGCAACAAAGACCCAACTCCCTGCAAGAAAAATTCTGCAGGCCTTGGGATTCATGGCATCTTGCATACTACTAATACCATTTGCAAAACTGCATATGAGGAAATTACAATGGTACCTGAAAAGCATATGGACTCAGCACAGCCACAGCTTGGAAACAATGATACCACTCATTCCCTGCCTTCAACAGGAGTTTCTATGGTGGGCACAGGCATGTCACCTTAACAAGGGTCAGCCTTTCACCTTGCCCAGAGCCAGGCAAACTATGACAACAGATGCATCAGACTATGCCTGGGGAGCACACATGGCAGGACAGTGCATTCAGGGCAAATGGACTACGGATCAAAGGCATCTGCATATCAATCAAAAAGAAATGCTAGCAGTACAGACTGCCCTAACAGCTTTCTGACGTCAGGGAAGAAGCGACAGCAACCGACGCCGGACCAAGACTTTGGAATTCGGGCCGACTGTGGGACCACCTGACGGCAGGATAACCCAAGTGTGATGACTGCAGCAGGGTGAACACTCTAACATCTACATTTATGGTAGGTACAAAACTGTACTTTGTGTCTCAGGTTGTATGAGGAGGTTTATTCATGAAGTCTGCAAGTAAATGTGTGGAGTTGGAGTAGTTTGTAGAGATGGGATCCTGAAAGTAGGTTAGATCTTTGTTTTATGAGTAGCCATTTGGATTTTTTTAGAGTGATACAGTGATGTTCACTGAGCGGTTTGTTTGTATTGCATCAGCAGATAGTCTGGAGTATGGCAATGTTTTTCTTGGAAGCAGGTGCAAAAATTCAGAGCCTATGTTAAAGTTGAGAAATGAGAACTCCTTTGCCAGTCGCTGCTCTGTCTGGTTGGGATAGAAATATGTTGATCTTTTTGGCCCATAAGACGAGGGAGTGTATTTTGGACCTCACACTGTCTATATGGAAAAAAAAGTTTAGTGACTGATCAAGCCATCATCCCCAAATATTGAAAGTGGGGGTTGTCTCTGTAGAATGGTTTTGTAAGTCAAAGATGGTTAGAGTCGAGGTGCTTGGTGAATTTTCTGTGGAGTTCCAAAAAGCGTAGTGTTGGTCTGAATGTATATGTCTGTGTGTTTGGTCAATGGGAACATTGTGAAATTCTAGTACTCTTGTATCCATTGAACTGTTATGATTTATTACAGTATTATTTTCCTTAGCATGCAGTTGTTCTTCCTGTGCTACTGACATTGGAGAATCCTCAGGTGGGTGACTCTGCTGTGGTCTATTTGTTGTATGTCAGACCACCCATCTTTTAACCTATATCATCCTGGTGTAGCATTTACAGTCACTATGGATGGGGGGCGGGGGGGGTTAGCCACATCCACTGTTGCTGTTGGGGTCCCCTTGGTGGGCAAGGGAAAGCCACTCTCCTCAGTCCTTGGAGAGGAAGCAGGAATGGCTTCCTTGTTTTGTCAAAATGTTTTGCTTATCCATCGGGAAGCTGCTGCTGCCGCTAATAGCACTGTTGTCCCAATGTTTCCGATCAGAAAGAAGCAGACAACTAAGCATATATCTACTCTTCCTTAAATTTTCTCAAGACAAATTCACTGGGTGTGGCTCGGGGTTTAATTCACGCTATTGATCCCATTCATGTAAGGCAGTCTCTCATAAAAAAAAAAGGGATACTTCGTTTCCTGTAGTGATTCAGTATTCTAAAAGCTGAACAAGACGAGGAATGGACAGATGAAGGTTTTTCTCCTCAGATTTACTGATTCAGACTTTGAGGATACTTCCATTGCTGATTCTCCCTGTGGGGGTGTTTCTCTGAGATGATTTCCAGAACGTTCCGGTGTTTTCATTTGGGGAACACTGTTTCTCAGTCCCTCAGAAAATACTGTGAGTTATTACAGAAGGAATTTCCTGAACCTGCACCCATTCCGTCAGTTTTGTCTGCCTTGGAGGATGTGTGTGTTCTTGCTTTTAATTTTCCTGACAGTCAGCCAGCTTTCCTCTAAAAAGACAGGATGTGTAAAGTTCATCAATCTTGTAAATTTTTATACAATCTTCACAAACCTGATCCAGGAGTAATAGCTTTAGTTAATCTTTCTGCTGATAAACACTTGATTCTACATATTTGTGAAAAGCATGGGTAGATTATTGATGGGTATAGAGGAAAATTAATTTTGAATTGAGGATTGTCCTGACCAGTTATGAAAGTATGAGGAATGCTTTAATGTAATTTCTTCTTGTGAGGAAAAACCTGTATTGATTTTTTTTTTTCTATTAAAGTCACAGCTCATTGCATACTGTGTGCATATGTCTCTGTCAATATTTCTTTGTAGGCTATGGCCACTGGTATTTTGAGGAAGTTTGCATAGCTGCCTTCTCAGAACCTCCCAGATAATAAAAATGAGATTTCAAAATTGTTCTCTGGATAGTGATTTTAGTTTTTCGCCCTTTTTGTTGCAGAGGTGATCAAAAAGTGTGATGAAGGGGATAAGCTGATACAGCCCTCCTTTTCCAAATTTTCCAAGAGATTATCTAACTCCTCATCCAAATTTGGTAAGAAAAAAAATGCCCAGCAAAATGCAGGTAACGATATGTTTAAGAAAAAATGCCAAGGTGTTCCAAGAATAATAATTACTCCCAAAATCAAGCCGGTCCAATAAGTCAGAACAACCGTTTAAGAGACTGTGACCTCTCACCCCCCCCCCTTTGCCTTCCAGAAAGTCTGAATCTCTAGTTTTCTCTTTGGAAACAATTTTCCCAACCCATTTATTTGCTATCTGTAACCGTAATGAATAGTTTCAATGGGAGTTCCTTCTTTCTGTGGGATAATTCCTCATTCTCCAGCCCTGGCTCTCTTATTTCCACCTGCCTGTCATATGTTTTCTCGGGGAGTGATAGAACCAGGAGGGAAAGAGGTTTTCTTTAAAGATTTATTTGATGCCAAAGTAATAAAATACTTGTAGACCAGTTCTAAATCATTCTTTCCTAAACCTGTTTGTGATGGTGCCCAAATTCAAAATGATGTTACTTCACAAATTCATACTCCTTCCTCCTTGTTTAATTTTCCTGGTAACACTAGATTAGATTTAAAAGATGCTTGACATCACATCTATATTAATCCAGATTTCAGGCTTCTCTTAAGGTTTTGTGTGTCTGGATCACATTATCAGTTTTCTGCCTTACCCTTTGGACTATTCACTGCCCCAACATAGTTCATAAAGCCTTAGCTCCAGTTAGTGGGTTGCAGGCTACAGGGTATCCACATTTTTCCATATTTAGAAGGCTTGTTTATCATTGCACAGTCTAAAGTGCCAGTAATCTCTCTCTTGGGTAAGAGAGATCTCTTACACAAGTTGGGACCCCTAGAGAACATTCAAAACTCTTTCTTGAGTCCGTATCACAGAATTATGTTTCTGGGATTTCGGCTAGACACCACAGTTCAAAGAACAGGAAAAAATGGATCTATATGCATTGTAAGCTCCTGAGCCCCCAAGCCTTTTTGTGTTTGAGGGAAGCCTTCTACCTTATCAGTGGGAGTGGTAAGCACTAGGTAACTAGGTTTCTTCCATCTTTCAACTTTCCGATTTAAAAGCCTGCGTTTGCTCTTGTTTCCTGCCTTTCCTGTAACTAGTCTAGTCCAGATAGAGACTTGCTGTATCCAGGACTGTTTGAAAGCTTCTGAATGGTGTCAGAATCTGCTCCTCAATTTTCCCTTAGATCAACTAGTTCTCTCCTCTCCTGCACTTATACTAGCTTATTAGTCCAGCACTTTACCAGACTTCTTGTAGCAATTATTGTAGCACACAAGTGCTACCAGCACTAAACGTTCTACAATGAAACAGCTCTAGTACTTATCAATGCCCACTCCTCCAGGCATATCTAAAGGTCACTCCCCTGTGCTTTCTCCTATTAAGCTAGTGAACTTGGACATCCTGAGGCAATGTAGCAACTGCCTCATGTACACCGACAACCCTCTCCTCTTACCTTCCAACACTCAGACTTGCGAGAGATGCACTTATATATCCAAATTGGAAGCCACGCACTCTCCAGCCAAGACTGGAATAGCTGGTCAAGAGGAAAAGCTCAACACTTGCACCACACTACATGGAACACACACCCCAGCACTGCCTTCACATAAAAATACAGACCACACACCCACCTTCGCGGAGGCTCTCAATAAAAATCTACAAGCAGCAGAGACCTCCAAGGCAGAAACACACTCGACCACCACAACACAGCACTTGATCACGAGATGCACAACTACCCTAAACAGCGTGCCACTCAACCAAAGCCCGAAGGCAAAATAGCATGGCCAACACACTAGTCATAGGTGACTCCTAGTGAGGCACACTGATGTCCCACTCACTAAGTTGAATAAGGAGAAAGTAACAGTCAGCTGCCTGTCGGGTGCCAGGATCCAACACACAATGGACGCACTCAGGTCGCTCGACAGCAGGTACAAATATGATTGTTGTCATTATACATGTGGGTGTGACAGACCTCGATGCTTTGCCAGACATGGCTTGCATCTGTTACCCCTGGGCTTTGATACTGGCCAAGGCTTTTGCCACCCATATAGTGCCTTTTTTTAGGCGGTGTTCCAAAGACCAAATTGCCACCATAACAGCTGCAAACAAATGCAGTCTGAGGGTCATGTTGCTCAATGCTAGAAGTCTAAGTCTCAAAATGCACTCGCTCGAGGCATTCCTTAAAATGGAGAACATTGACATTTGTGCTGTAACAGAGACCTGGTTCAAGGCAACAGAAAGCAACACTGCACTACCAGGCTGTAACTCATTCTGCACCTTTCGGTCCCAGAACTTGGACTGAAGCTCCAAAGGCCGTGGTGTTTCCATATTCATAAAGGATGCGCACACCTCCAGACTGGTAGCCCAACATAATGCATCAGAGATGCTTCAGGTGCAGCTAACATTGGGGAAGACAGCGATTCAGGTCGTAGCCTGCTATAGGTCCCCAACCATGTCCCAAGACTTCCACATTCCTAAGCACCCTGGAGAATATTAGGGTCCAACCTAACACTCTTACTAGGCTACCTAACTACTCCTCCATTAACTGGGTAAACTACTTGTGTACCAATACACTTGCCCAGTGTTTCCTGGAGTTCATTAATTCCAATGCCCTGGACCAGTTCATTCTTACCCCACTAGAGGTTGCAACATCCTTGACCTGGTCATTACTAACATGGGCGACCGTTGCTCTACACCAATAGCCGGCTCCTCCCTGGTTAGATCTGACCACAAACTAATCACCTTGGAAATCCACATTCCTCCCCCCAGCTAAGGTAACCACCATGAAAAACTTCTCCAAAGCTAACTTTGGGATCCTAAAAACAGAGGTGGCTAACTTCACGGCACCCATGCAAATGGAGAAGAGTTGCGTGACTGCAGAATTCTACACCACACCAATGCACTGTACGAACACGTACACAAATGCATGGATCTCGCCATACCCAATAGAACCAAGACACACTCCTCCAAAAAAAGGAAGCCGATCTGGTGGTTCCCTGCCATAAACAAACTCTACAACAGAAAGAGGAAATTGATGCGAAATAAGGTGAAGCCCCAAGACTGGAAAAACTCCCTTATCTGCCTCGACAAAAAATTGAGATCCCTCATCAAATCCTGTAAAGCTAGGTATGAAAACAGAATTGCAGCAGATAGTAAAGTCAACCATAAGGCCTTCTATAGTTATGTAAAGAATCTCCATGGCAATACCCAGATTTGCTGCGAGCTACGGCACAATGGTACCGCCTATGCCAAGCCAACAGATATTGCCAGTATACTGGCCAACAGATTCAGTGCCCCCCCCCCCCAAAGAACCAATCTCAACACTAGTAGATTGCCAGGCACCTAGTATTACTGCTGCACAGGTTAAAACAGCACTGTCCAAGGCCAAGAATACAGCTTCTATTGGACCTGACAATATCCCTGGTTGTGTTCTACATGAGCTACAGAGTGAACTGGTACCTCACCTGTGTGCCCTGTTTAGTCACATCCTCATCTCAGGCTTTGTCCCTGCCGAATGGCACACTGCTACAGTCATCCCTCTCCACAAAGGAGGAGTGATTACAGACTTTGGGAACTATCACCCCATTAACCTGACGAGTCTGATATGCAAAGCTATGGAACACATCATCATGGGCCTAATAAACAAGGATATAGGGAATCTCCAAACTCTGGATCCCACACAGTTTGGTTTTGTGAAGGGTAGATCATGTCTGGTCAACTTCTTTGAGTCCGTCACCAGAGCTGTGGATCTACCTTGACCTCGCCAATGCTTTTTATACCATTCCCCACTCAGGAATCATAGAAAAACTCAATAAGCTTGGCATCAACCCCTGTATCACTAGGTGGGTTGCAAACTGGCTCGCAGAACCCACAGTGTGAAAGTAGCTGACTCCAAGTCAGACTGCTGATTAGCCACGAGTGGAGTCGCACAGTGATCGGTCCTGGGTCCTCTCCTGTTTGGTATCTACTTCTCTGAAGTCCAGGCCAACACGAAGGGACTCTGGCTGACAAAGTTCGCAGACTATTGCAAGTTGAGAGCTATTAACTCCCCAAGTGATGTTGACATCCTACAGAATGGCCTCACTGTGACCAACGCCTGGTGTCAGAACCATGGCCTTAAGTTCAATGTAAAAAAAAAAGTGTCGTCATCCCCCTTTGGGGAAAACCCCAGTTCCCATGAATTACCTCATTGATGGTAGTCACTGAACACAGAAGGCATTGTAAGAGATCTGGGAACACAGGTTGACAGCAACTTCTCTTTTGATCACCACATTGCCACTGTGGTCAGAAAGTTCTTCTGTGTGGCACATCTCATTACTAAGGGTTTTGCATCCAGGAAGAAAGCGGTCATTGTCTCCCTCTACTCTTCCCTCATTAGGCCAGTCATCAAGTACAGTGCCCCATTTGGTATGTACCTCACTACACACCTGCAACAACTGGAAAGGCCCAAAAGTACCTCACAGAGAGGATCCTAGGCCTTAAACACTTGTCCTGTATGGGCAGACTCCTAAAACTCCAACTATTCTCGGTCTCATATCGCCTACTTAGAGGCAATCTCTGCTTGACTTACAAAGCCATGTCTGACCCAGCTCTGTTAGAAATGCTAGATCTAAAGAAATCCCAATCCCTCCACACCACATGCTCCGGAGACATCAATGGCATTACCACAATTAACAGAACATGTTGGAGGGACAGGTTCATAACTTAGAGACTGCCCATGCTATGGAACAGACTTCCCAAACATGTCAAGCAGAGCACCTCGCTGACCCTCTTCAAGAGAATTCTTGATGAGTGGATGGGAAATGGAAAATTCACCCCGGGAATAACTCGTGGCTGTACTCGACATAGGCACTGGAAACTAAGGTTGGGTTGCACTATGCCAGGGAATCCTTTGACTAGGCTTGTAAAGGCCCCAGGGCCATTAGCCTAGTACACACCTATGAATCTATATTTAGATCTCCTCTTTTTGTAGGGTTTTCTGCTTAGACTTCAGTCACTGCGAGGGACTTCAAGATTTTGGGTCTGAGACTTATGATTCTCATGATACCAGTTAAAAGTCCATATGAGAAAGATGCAGTGGTGTCTGACGTCTCTTTGGTCCCAGCACCAACACTTTTTTTGTCTTTTCAAATCCCAGTGCTGGAGTTTCAGAAAAAAAAAATCATTTAGTGCAAACAACAGATGTCCCTAAATCCAGGTTTCCCCTCCTTCTCCAAAGCAGTCAGTCACCACAGACGCCTCTGACTGAGAGATGCTTGCCCTGATCAGTCAGTTGATTCTTTGAATAATTTTCCAGTTGTTATAGGCAATGCCACAGTGATGTGGAACATCAACAAGCAAGGGGGGGACCAGGTTGTACCCACTTTGCAGGCTAGCCATGTTAACTTAACATGTAGCTTCACAGCACAATCTCAATATGCATGCATCCTTCATTCTATCAGAGCAAAATTGTTCATAGCCTAGTATGAACCTATGAACCTATCTGCCCAAGGGCATTTATAAGCCTAGCCCATGTGTGGCTTTCGCCACCCCTTTAGTTTGAATAAAAACTATGCCTATCATTTTTCTGTGCCTCTGTCAAGTAGTGACACTGAAGTAATCCCTGGGGTATATCTGCGATCTCCCATCCATTGGTCAAGATTCCTCTTGAACAAGGCCAGCGAGGTGCTCTGCCTCACATGTACCGGGATTTTGTTCCACAGCATAGGGAGTCTCTGGGTGATGAATCTGTCCCTCCAGCACGTTCTATTTATAACCGTGTCAAGGTTTAAGTCTCCCGCCCTTGTGGTTCTGAGGGATCTAGATTTTTTGAGGTGAAGCATATTCATCAAATCTGGGCACAGGTCACCTCTGAGCAAGCAGTATGAGACTGAATAGAGCTGGAGTTCTTTCAGTCGGGCAGCATAAGACATATTTTGAGACCCTTTATCCTTTCGGTGAGGAACTTTTGGGGCCTTTCAAGCTGCAGCAGGTGTCTGGTCAGATACATTCGAGCGGGCATTGTACTCAATCATAGGTCTAATGAGTGATGAGTACAGGGGACGATGACCTCCCTTGATCTAGATGTGAATCCCTTCATGATCAGGTGGGCGATATAGAAGGTTTTCCTAACTACTTTAGCAACATGAGTGTCAAACAAAGGCTACTGTCAACTTGGGTCCCCAGATCCCTGATGACTTTTCTGTGCTCAGTGGATTGACACCTATATGGTAGCTAGGGGTAACCTTTTTTCCCAAAGGGTATGACTATGCATTTTTGGCGTTTAACTTCAGGCCATGGCTCTGGCACCAGTTATCCGTTTCTGTGAGGCCCTTCTGGAGGATATCTGTGTCAGATGTGTTTTCGACTATGGCCCAGTTTGCAGTCATCTGCAAACTTTGTCAGCCATAACCCTCCTGTGTTTGCTTGTACTTCAGAAAAGTAGATGCCGAACAAGAGTGGACCCAGGACTGAGCCCTGTGGGACACCACTTGTGACAGGCTTTGAGTCTGACATGGCTCCAGCAACTCTGACCCTGTGGGTTCTGTCACTTAGCCAGTTTGCAACCCATCTTGTGATGTATGGGTTTACATTCAAGCTGATGAGTTTTTCGATGATACCTGAGTGGGGTATTGTGTCGAAGGCCTTTGCCAGGTCGAGGTAGGCTGTATGGACTGCCTTTCCCTCATCAATGGCCTTGGTGACTGTCTCGAAAAAGTCAACCAAGTTCAAGAGGCAGGATCTGCCTTTGACAAAGCCAAACTGGGTTGGATCCAAAGTCTGCAAGTTCCTATGTCTTTATTTATGAGTTCCATTATGATCCTCTCCATGGCTTTGCAGATAAGGCTTGTCAAGCTAATGGGGTGGTAATTTCCAGGGTCTGTGGAGGCACCGCCCTTATGAAGTGGGACCACAGTGGCGTGCGCCACTCCTTGGAGTGCGTATCCTGAGGTGAGGCTAAGATTAAACAGCTGTCCTAACTGTGGGTTTAATTCCTCGTTGAGTTCATGAAGCACACAGCCGGGGACACCATCCAGTCCCATGGATGCTGTGTTTTTGGCTTAGTGAGGGCAGTTCTCACCTGGGCGTTGGAGATGTTTGGGGGGCTACAATCCTCTGGAATAGATATCTCTCCTTTTGGGGGGGAGAAGTTTGCACTGAACCTGTCAGCCAGTATGTTAGCAATGTGTGTAGGTTCAGTAATTTTCACATCATTTTGAACTAATTCTGAGCATATCTGGGAGTTTCCTCCTAGGTTTCTAACATAGCTAAAGAAGACCTTATGATTGTCTTTAGATTCCTTGGCGATTTTTCTCTCAAAATTTGCCTTGGATGATTTTATGAGAGCTCTTAGTTTTTTACTTATAATGATCAAAGGTGTCTTACCTTTCAAGGATTTTGCTCTATCTTGTAGTAGCTTCCTCCTTTTGTTGTAGAGCTTGTTTATGGCTGGGATCCACCAGACTGGATGCTTGCCTTTGGTACAGAGAGTCTTAGTTTTGTTTGGGATTGCCTGATCCATGCAGTCCTGTAGGTGCTGGTAGAAGGCATTTGTAAGTGATTCAGCGGTTTGAGTAATGTTTACCACTGGCTCAGGGCCTTAAAGGAGACCACACTAGTTTTTAGAAGTGTGAAATCGGCTTTTGAGAAGTTTTTCACTGTGGTCTTTTTTGTTTCAGGTGGGGGCGGGATGAGGACCTCCAGCGAGATTAGTTTATGATCTGATCTCACCAGTGAGGGGTATACTTCCGATGTTGAACATTTTGATCCCATGTTCGTGATGATGAGATCAAGTATGTTTTCTCCTCTTGTGGGGATGGTGACTAGTTGTTCCATGGCATTTGAGTTTATGAACTCCAGGAATCTTTGGGTTAGAGTGTTCGGGCTTGAGTAGTGTTCCCAGTCTATATTAGGGTAGTTGAAGTCACCTAGTATGATGGTGTTTGGAGATACATTTATCCCCTCCAATGTTTTCAGGAAGGCCATGTGAGGTTCCTGAGTTTGTTAGACAAGCAGAGCAAGAGCAGACCCTTACAAATGGGAAGTAGATCAGGGATCTTGTAAAATTTGATGCATCTGTGTGGAGATCCTCAAGTAGACTTGTTCAGGGAGGAGTTAATCAACTGGCAAGATTCTGCTCCGGGGCTCCATGCAGAATGGCTTGGAAGAGAGATGTCTTTTCATTTGGACAGTAATGTTCCTGTACGCTTTTCTACCCTTTCCACTAATATCCAGGGTACTTCTGAAGATTCTGGAGGCATCCCCCCAATATCACTGAGGTAACTGTCTTCTGGCCCAGACAACAGTGGTTCTCCCTTCTTTTGGAATTGGGTGGGGCAGTTAACTCCAACCTTCTCAAGGACTGAATCTACTTACGTGAAAAGAAGCGTTTGATATACCCTAACACCAGTCAACTTTGAAAGGATCTTAATTCCTTTTAAGCACCTCTTTACTGGGGGTTGTGTGTAGCAGGTACTAATGAAGGCAAGAGAACCTACTACTATAAAGTTATATTTGCAAATGGAAAAGGTTTTCTGGTTGGTGCCAGCAACATAACCAACCCCCATTTTGGGCTAGTTGTTCACTAGCTTTACAATATTTGTGCGAGTTCTGTACTACCCTCTGACTTTTCTGCATATATGGCCATGGATCCTCCTCCTTTCAAAACAGCCTCATGTCAAAATGTTTTTGAAATGGGGAGTGCTTAAGAGACCTCCGTGAAAACAGGTGGCTTTTCCTTGGGATCTTAATTTTGTGTTAGAGAAGCTACCACTTGCTCCATTTGAACTGGCTAACCTGAGGTTCTTAGTATATAAAATAGTTTTATCGATTGCTCTGACCTTTGTAAGTATCTGAGTTGCAAGGTCTTATGGTGGGTCAGCCATATCGCATTTTCCATTGCAACAGAGTTTTTTGAGAACTAATCCTTCTTGTATGCCTAAAGTGGTATCAAAGTTTGTCAAAATGACCACCTCTTAACTTTCTTTCTGAAACCCAAAAATGAAGGAGAGAGGATAACTCCATACCTTGTATGCCCACAGGCAGTTCCGGTACTATCATGACAGAACTAAATCTCTCACTTCGGATCATTTAATTTCTTGTGAAAATAATAAGAAGGGATGAATATATGCTAAAACAGACTCACCACAACACAAATATTCCAGGCAAGGTCGAGGACCACTCTCAGAACCTTGACTTCATCTGTGGCTTTTTGGAAAGGGATGGATTATAGAAGTATTCTAAAAGCAGCAGGTTGGTCCTCTGTGCATATTTGTACAAAGCACTATAAGCTTAATTCTTTCTCTGATCCTTGCCTCTCTATATCTGTTGGCATGAAAGCCCTTCAGGGCTTGACACCCAGGTTTGTCTTTCAGTTGGCTCAGCTCAAGCTACCTGACAGTTTGGGTGCATGGGAAGTGCCCTGAAGCTTTGGAGGATGACAGGCTATTATATCCTTGGTAGTATATAACCCATATAGCTAAGGCTACTGCAGTAGTGATAACAAACATCTACTGTTACAGTAAGTTTAGTTACACAACTTTACTTTGAAATCTACAAATCTCGTGATTCCTCTTGCCAGACTTTATATGAATAAAAATTCAGTGGTTCCTGGACCCAGCACCAACACCCACGTTATTTTTAGATCCTGTTGGTGGTGGTTGTCAAAAGGGAGTTAGTTTGGTGAGTGGTCTTCCCTTTCACCTCCCAGTTCCTACTCCGTCTGTAACCAGAGATGCCTCAGAGTTTGCTTAGGGAGTTTCTTCCAAGAGGGTGAAAGTTCAGGGTCTGTGAAACAAACTAGATCAACTAAAACACACAAATGTCAAATCTCTAAATCTTTGGATTTCAAGACCTCTGCTAGTAATTGCAGGCAGTACCACTGTGTTGCTATACATTAACAAACCAAGGAAAACCAGATTGTACCCTCTTTGTAGACTAGTAGTGATAACCTAGCAATTTGGATCAGTATTTCACTACAAACTATGTATGTTCTCTCAAACCAAAACATTATTGCTGACAAGCTTAGTAGGAACAGGGCAGTCCCTCACTAATGGAACAACTATGGGGAGCTCCTCAAATTGATGCATTTGCCTTCATTCACAACAGAAGTTTAACAAAAAAAATGTGCTTCAAGATGCTTATTGCTTTTCACCTACACGTTGGTGTCTTTACCTAAATCCGGACAACACCAAGAAAGGAGGGGGGGTGTCCATATTCATAAAGGACACCCACACCTCAAGGTTGGTGGCAACCCATGATGCATCGGAGACCATCCAGGTGCAATTAACCATAGGCAAGACTGCTCTGCAATTTGTAGCATGTTACAGGCCACCCTCTCAAACTCAGGAACCTCACATGGCCTTCCTGAAAACATTGGAGGGGATAAATGTATCTCCAAACACCATCATACTAGGTGACTTTAACTACCCTAATATAGACTGGGAACACTACTCAAGCCCGAACACTCTAACCCAAAGATTCCTGGAGTTCATAAACTCAAATGCCATGGAACAACTAGTCACCATCCCCACAAGAGGAGAAAACATACTTGATCTCATCATCACGAACATGGGATCAAAATGTTCAACACCGGAAGTATACCCCTCACTGGTGAGATCAGATCATAAACTAATCTCGCTGGAGGTCCTCATCCCGCCCCCACCTGAAACAAATAGACCACAGTGAAAAACTTCTCAAAAGCCGATTTCACACTTCTAAAAACTAGTGTGGTCTCCTTTAAGGCCCCTGAGCCAGTGGTAAACATTACTCAAACCGCTGAATCACTTACAAATGCCTTCTACCAGCACCTACAGGACTGCATGGATCAGGCAATCCCAAACAAAACTAAGACTCTCTGTACCAAAGGCAAGCGTCCAGTCTGGTGGACCCCAGCCATAAACAAGCTCTACAACAAAAGGAGGAAGCTACTACAAGATAGAGCAAAATCCTTGAAAGGTAAGACACCTTTGATCATTATAAGTAAAAACTAAGAGCTCTCATAAAATCATCCAAGGCAAATTTTGAGAGAAAAATCGCCAAGGACTCTAAAGAGAATCATAAGGCCTTCTTTAGCTATGTTAGAAACCTAGGAGGAAACTCCCAGATATGCTCAGAATTAGTTCAAAATGATGTGAAAATTACTGAACCTACACACATTGCCAACATACTGGCTGACAGGTTCAGTGCAAACTTCTCCCCTCCCCAAAAGGAGAGATATCTATTCCAGAGGATTGTAGCCCCCAAACATCTCCAACGCCCAGGTGAGAACTGCCCTCACTAAGGCAAAAACACAGCATCCATGGGACCGGATGGTGTCCCCGGCTGTGTGCTTCATGAACTCAATGAGGAATTAAACCCACAGTTAGGACAGCTGTTTAATCTTAGCCTCACCTCAGGATACATCCAATGAGTGGCGACGCGACTGTGGTCCCACTTCATAAGGGCGGTGCCTCCACAGACCCTGGAAATTACCCCCATTAGCTTGACAAGCCTTATCTGCAAAGCCATGGAGAGGATCATAATGGAACTCATAAATAAAGACATAGGGAACTTGCAGACTTTGGATCCAACTCAGTTTGGCTTTGTCAAAGGCAGATCCTGCCTCTTAAACTTGGTTGACTTTTCGAGACAGTCACCAAGGCCATTGATGAGGGAAAGGCAGTCCATACAGCCTACCTCGACCTGGCAAAGGCCTTCGACACAATACCCCACTCAGGTATCATTGAAAAACTCATCAGCTTGAATGTAAACCCATACATCACAAGATGGGTTGCAAACTGGCTAAGTGACAGAACCCACAGGGTCAGAGTTGCTGGAGCCATGTCAGACTCAAAGCCTGTCACAAGTGGTGTCCCACAGGGCTCAGTCCTGGGTCCACTCTTGTTCGGCATCTACTTTTCTGAAGTACAAGCAAACACAGGAGGGTTATGGCTGACAAAGTTTGCAGATGACTGCAAACTGGGCCATAGTCGAAAACACATCTGACACAGATATCCTCCAGAAGGGCCTCACAGAAATGGATAACTGGTGCCAGAGCCATGGCCTGAAGTTAAACGCCAAAAATGCATAGTCATACCCTTTGGGAAAAACAAGGCTACCCCTAGCTACCATATAGGTGGCAATCCACTGAGCACAGAAAAAGTCATCAGAGATCTGGGGACCCAGGTTGACAGTAGCCTTCGTTTGACACTCATGTTGCTAAAGTAGTTAGGAAAACCTTCTATATCACCCACCTGATCATGAAGGGATTCACATCTAGATCAAGGGAGGTCATCGTCCCCTGTACTCATCACTTATTAGACCTATGATTGAGTACAATGCCCGTTCGAATGTATCTGACCAGACACCTGCTGCAGCTTGAAAGGCCCCAAAAGTTCCTCACCAAAAGGATAAAGGGTCTCAAAATATGTCTTATGCTGCCCGACTGAAAGAACTCCAGCTCTATTCAGTCTCATACCGCTTGCTCAGAGGTGACCTGTGCCTGACATATAAGGCCATGTCAAACCCAGATTTGATGAATATGCTTCACCTCAAAAATCTAGATCCCTCAGAACCACAAGGGCGGAGACTTAAACCTTGACACGGTTATAAATAGAACATGCTGGAGGGACAGATTCATCACCCAGAGACTCCCTATGCTGTGGAACAAAATCCCGGTACATGTGAGGCAGAGCACCTCTCTGGTCTTGTTCAAGAGGAATCTTGACCAATGGATGGGAGATTGCAGATATACCCCAGGGATTACTTCAGCGTCACTGCTTGACAGAGGCACAGCAAAATGATAGGCATAGTTTTTATTCAAACTAAAGGGGTGGCGAAAGCCACATAACTATGGGCTAGGCTTATAAATGCCCTTGGGCAGATAGCCTAGTATGAACCTATGAACCTATGAACCTATGAACCTATAAGGCAGATGTTTTAACAGTGTTGGTGCTTGCTTGCATTTTAATGTATGATGTGTATGTGACCTACATCTCACTGATTTGCAGCACTGTGGCTCTGAAATAATTGCACTGACTTGTTGCTTCAATTTTTGGGATACATTCTTAGCTTCTGGTTACTTTGTGGGTTTTTTTTTTTTTTTTGTTTCCTCTCTCCTTATTTCCTCCCCAACTCTTAAAAACATGCTGATCGGGTGCACTAAGGGCTTGATTTCAGTGCTGTTTATGTTCTACAAGTTTGCGAAGTTTACTTAAGCACATACTGTTCCAAATAAGGATTCTGAAAGTCTTCATTGAATAATATGCAAATGCTGAGTCTTACGTAGCCATTTTCATAATGTGTCTGCTGTGGAGATGTACCTGGTACACTAATGTAGAGAATTTTGGTATCCTTTGTGGCAGTTTTTGAATAAGTGCAGCAGAAGGGATACTGTTTTTTACTTTTACAGTAGTGTGTCATTAAAGACGATGAAAGGTACTGTAATCATACCAAAATAAAGTTCTGTAAATCACTTTGGTTCTTTAAACATTTCTGCGTTGACTGAAACTAATTGTGTGTGTGTGTGTGTGTGTGTGTGTGTGTGTGTGTGTGTGTGTGTGTGTGTGTGTGTGTTTGTTTAAAATGCTTACACGTGTATTGAGAGAGAACATTTTTCCAAGAATGAGATTTGTTCTGCTTTTACCTATTTATGGGTTTTGATGGCTGTTTAAAACTCTTCACGTTGTGTGTTTTTAAGTGTGAGTCCTTGTTTTAAGTGTGAGCCCTTCCTGAGCATTTGGAGTACAGACAAGTTGCATTAGCTGTTTTCTTTCTATGCATAGCCAGACAAGAAACTGGTAACCAGACATACATTTAATCACACATCTAACAATGTGATAATTGGGAGGTTGCCTTTTTTAGCAAATGCACACTTATTTTATTTTACCCTTTTTTTTTCTTTTTTTTTTTACTGTTAAAATATTTGGCATTTTGTAATGCTGTGTGGATTTTGACATGAAACTTTAAAACAGTATCTATTGGTTTCTTATAAACTTCTGCGGTATTTCATTTTAAATGTTGTGGTTGTTTAATAAGCTAGATTAATACTGGCACTTATAGGTTTTAAATGTCTGGAAGTCTTCCGTTGCTTTGTATTATTTAGCTTTTAACTGCTTGACTTTAGTTTTCATTGCTATGTCTTTACTTGAGAAACTTTGACAGAGAATGTTATTGGTCGTAATATATCTGTAACCTAACACAGGTTTCTTGATTGCAGTCACTGCTTACCCAAGTTTTCTAAGTACTCTGTAGGGATTTTTTAAAGTCTGCCAACTTGTTACATTCCCAAAAAAACATGTTCATAGTTATTCCTCTCTCTCTCCTATGTCACCTGTAGTAATAGCAATCTACCTGAAGAAGAAAAAAATCTGTGAAGTCTGCTTGGAGTATAAAAGTACCTGTACAAACACTTATATGCAAAAATGCCAAACATTCTGGACTTTGCATACTTGGGAGCCATACAGATGTCCTGCCACTGTTCCTTTGTATATTGCCTTTCCATTCTTCTCTCTCCAGTTATTTTTAACCATAATTTCACACACCATTCCCTTGCTCAGTCCTTTGAACTAACTATCGTATGTACCATTTGATGTTGCATTTACGATCTCGAAACATCCGCGCACCATTTTTATTAAATAATAACGTAGCTCATCTTTAACACCATACCATCCAAATTACACACACTAGCATACTGTTCTTGAACTATCGTACGTACCATTTGATGTTGCATTTACGATCTCGTAACATCCGCGCACCATTTTTATTAAATAGTAACGTGGCTCATCTTTTAACACCATAATATCCAAATTACACACACTAGCATACTGTTCTTAATTTTATTCTGTTATGCCAACTTCCTGTGAGTCTCCTTCCACACATTAACATTTATTTTCTATTAATCTCATAAACATTTTATTGTAGGTCATTCTGAAAATACATGATGCAGTTATATTTCTTCAGTTCCAAAACATGTATTTGTTACATTTGTATTTCATTTGTTCTTAAAGTGGAATCTTAGTGTACTCATTTCCAGGAGTAAAAATCATATAACTGGGTATTCCTTCTTAGTTTATTTTATCACAATGCCACCTAAAGTTATCCAGATATGTTTTCCTTCCCCACGCCTACTTCAGCTTTATTGTCTAGTTTTTAATCTTGGGTAATGCTTACAATTTACTCGCAGCTGTCAGAGTTTTGCCACCTTTTATTATTCCTCAGTTTGTATAAAACAGTACTAATTTTTCTTGGTTGCATCTCAAATATTGTCAGTATGCACATACATCTTTCCAAAATATATCAACATATGCAAAAAAAATCTGTTTTACTGTGTAAAGTTTACAGTTAGTTGCATTGATGCAAGCTTTTCTTTAGTAGGATTTGAGCACAGACTCTGCACCTTTATCTAAAACAATTTTGAAGTTACTAGAATTAAGTATATCCCTGCTATGTAGGTGGATTTACCCAATGCTTTCAATATGATCATTTGCATCATTTTCATAATATACTGGAAATGCTGTCCACATGTCTTCAAAAGTAAATTAAAACATCTCCTCCTTAATTCATGCTGCTGTTGCACTCTATGATAGTAATTAATTAGAACCGTATATTGCTGTATTACACTCTGTAGTTTATATAAAACAAACTTGCTCTTTGCCTTATCCAGGTAAAACTGTAAACTTTCACTAGCTTTAGACTGGTATTTCCAGGTCTAACCCAGTTCTCTCTTATTTATTGCTTTTTGTTTACTGGGAAAGTCTGAATGGGCAACGAGTACCATTTTCAGAGGAGGCCCAGGGAGGAAGGCTCCATAAAAATGAAAATGCACTCTTGAAACCTACCAGTTAGCACTATCACAATAACCAGTGATGCACTTAATTCTTTTGAACCACTTTAATGTATAATTGAGCAATAACGCAGGACTGGTTGTGGGTATTGCAGGATTAACCTACAGTTGGCGTGGTTTTAATCACAAGGGTGATATTCACACCCAGTCGTGATTTACTTTTTTTTTACAGAATGCAAAAAGCCTGGACCAAGCCCAACATAATGGGGAGACAAATGTCTAAATATAGAAACAGATTTTAAATGTTGCTTTTATAAACTTGGAAAGCAAAAAATCTGGACAGCTGTGAGGTACAAGATTCTGACAAGATTTTAGGAGGCAAGCAAAGAAAATCATGTATATCACTGTGTAGTTTTGCGAATTCACCTGATTTGTATTTTGCTCCGTCTTACAAGCATTATCCCAGTTGAGAAGTCTGGCTGCTCAATGCTACTTCAGCGGCTGGAATTTCTTCTGTTGGTATGTTCTTTTACAATGAGTGCACTGGTCGAACTGTCCAGTCAGTGTGGATGTTTTTGAATGGCAGTGAGCCATTATTGTATAATGCCTTATGCATTACTGTTATGTACATGTAATGTTTTGTTTTTTTGCATAGAATGTAAAAAGTGATGATAGAATGTACAGTGGATATAAAAAGTGTACACACCCCTGTTAAAATGCCAGGTTTTGGTGATGTAAAAAAGAGACCACAATAAATCCATTTCAAAACTTTTCCCACCTTTAATGTGACCTATAACCTCTACAATTCAGTTGAAAAACAAATTTGTGAGGGGAAAAGATATAAAAGTAGTACAATAAGCTGGTTGCATAAGTTTGCACACCCTTAAACTAATACTTTGAAGTACTTTTTGATTTAATTACAGAATTCAGTCTTCTTGGGTACACACCTGCCATCAATTTAAAGATACTCTGATTAACCCCAAATCAAGTTAATCTGTCCTAGTAGGATTTTCCTGACATTTACTCAGTTGCCTGCTACAGCAAAAGCCATGGTTCACAGAGAGCTTATAAAGCATCAAAGGGATCTCTTTGTTGAAAGGTATCAGTCAGGAGAAGGGTACAAAAAAATGTCTACAGCATTGAATGCATTGTGGAACACAGTGATGACAGTCATCAAAAAGTGGAGAAAATATGGGACAATAGTGATGTTGCAAAGAACTGGATGTCCCTCCAAATTTGATGACAAGACAAAAATTGGTCAGGGAGACCACCAAGAGACCTACAGCAATGTTGAAGGAGCTGCAATTATTTTTGGCAAGTACTGATTGTGTACTACATGTGACAGCAATCACCCATATTCTACATACGTCTGGACTGTTTGGTAGGGTTGCAAGACGGAAACCTTTTCTTACACACAAAAACATCCAGGCCCGGTTAAAATTTGCCAAACAATACAGTCTCCAAAAAGCATGTGTGAAAATGTGTTATGGTCTGATGAGATCAAGGTTGAGCTTTTTTGGCCACAATTCCAAAAGGTATGTTTGGCGCAAAAACAACACTTTGCATCACCAAAAGAACACCATCCGGTGAAGCATGGTGGTGGCAGTATCATGCTTTGGGGTTGCTTTTCTTTGTCTGGAACTGGGGCTTTAGTCAAGATGAAGGGAATTTATGAACAGTTCCGAATACCAGTCACTTTTGGCTCAAAACCTTCAGGCGTCTGCTAGAAAAATGAAGAAGAATTTCACCTTTCAGCACAACAATGACCCTAAGCATACATCCAAATCAACAGAAGAATGGCTTCACCAAAAGAAAATGTAAAGTTTTGGAATAGCCCAGCCAGAGCCCAGACCTAAATCCAATAGAAAATCTGTGGGGTGACCTTAAGAGGGCTGTGCACAAGAGATGCCCCCGTAAATCTGACAGATTTGGAGTGCTTTTGCAAGGAAGAGTGGGCAAATATTAGACTCCTACCGGAGAAGACTTGAGTGCTGTAATTAAATCAAAAGGTGCTTCAAACTATTAGTTTAAGGGTGTGCACACTTATACAACCGGCTTATTGTACATTATTTTTTATATTTTTTTTCCCCCTAACAGATTTGTTTTTCAATTGAGTTGTACAGGTTATAGATCACATTAAAGGTGGGAAAAGTTTTGAAATGATTTATTGTGGTCTCTCTTTTATCACAAAAACCTGTCTTAACAGGGGTGTGTACACTTTTTATATCCACTGTATTCTCTAACTTCATGTATATGAAGCTTTTGTCCTTGGTCCTCTACTGAAAAGGCGCCTTGTGCCCAGTTGGAGTTTCATGGTAAACAAAAGTAGTAAATCTGCTGTATTCTTTCCTTGAGCTAGTTTTTCCACTGTTATGTACTCTTGTTTTTTTTTTCTTTTCTACCAAATACTATTCATAGTTCTTTGTCTTTATTACTTTTATATTTGATCAGTTTAAACCCAAGCCTCCCAACTTTTCTTAACGGTTTCCCCAAATCCTTCCTACATAAGGAATATGTGTGTGGTGCTTTCTTGATGTCATACCAGTAGCTTGGATTTTCAGCCTGATATCGAAGACGTTTGATAATTTTTATTCATGTGAATGTTGAAAAGTTGTGCTTTAAGCTTGAGGGGGATAAAATTTTCTCTGTCTCACAGTTCATTCATGTCCTTGTGCATTTCCTGAGTTTTTTTCAGCATTCTCTCACTTGACCATACAAATTCCTTTAGGCCATTTCTGTTTCTTAAATAACTAAGACAAAACACACCCTTATGTTTCTTCAGCAATCTGTTTTAAACACTCATTGTCAGCTATGTTATGCGTCTATAATAATGTGTCTCCAGTTACTTGATTCCTTTTTCTTGCATATTTTTCTGATAAAAGAATAGAGTGATTTTTTTCCTTCTTGATCAAACTTTTCCTTTTAGTACGAGTACATCCTCCGAAAATAGACCATGCCTATTGGCACTAACGTAGTCAGCAGAAAATAAATAACTAAATGAGTCATTGTAAACATTCCTATTGGGAAACTATTTCTTGCATTCACATGCTTTTAAGCCCTTTCACTCAGTAGTTTGGTTGTACTCTATACGCATCTGTTGCAGTAATAAAGTTGTTGAATATAGAAGATTATGATTAGGTCGTCATTCATCTTATATGTTTGAGAGGCAAATTTGTTGGCATCTATGTTGAGAACGCAATTTAAGGTTATGACTGGTGATATGATCATAAATCTTGTAAAGCATGGAGCTTTATGTGCTCCATGTAATACTAGTTGTAGGGAAAAATCAGTGTGCTTTCCTAGCTTTTAAAGTTGTAAAACACTTGGTGATTGCTGTCGAGAGGTAGTGTAATGCAGTCAGTTACATTTACACTTTAACCTTTCATATCTAGTAACTGTTTAGATGTTTTGCAGTTTGTCTAGATTAAGTCATATTTTAGGTCCGTTCCTTATAAAGTCTGTGTTTCTGACAAACCACTAAAGATTGAAGTCCCTAAATAATGGCATGCATTTGAGTTTGTATCCTTCTGAAAATGGACACAAACGCATCCTGTTATTCTAGCAACTAAGTCTGAGGAAGTTGGCATCATGTTGCCAGTATGGACAGCAGGGCAGAAACAAATCTTATTTGCTGGACTGTACTGGCTGATTTTACTGCCTGGCGCTAGACCCAGCCTTAACAACTTTAGCAGGTGGTGCTTAACATGTTGGGTTGCATACCACTCGGGCTTAACTGGTTTGTCTTTTTCCAAATATTTGAGTGTAATCACCGTGCTCCATGCACTACATACCTGTTGGGCATTATAATGGTCACTGACCATATTTAACCAACATCCTTGTAAGTTGGTAGGCTGGGTGTGATAGCACTCAGTTTTTGTTTGGCTGTCCCGTGTTATTTAAAGAAGAAAAGGTGGATGATACAATTTTAGCTTTGTTTTTGTTAAATTGTAATAGCTCTGTTGAAGTGAAATGGAGATGGACGTGTTTTTTTTTTTTTTTTTCCTCTCAACACCTTTATTACATTCTTATGTTGTAGGCCTTGACATGGGTACATATGCAGTAAGTGAAAAAACAAATCATAGCAATCATTTTTATGTTCCTGCATTATACCTACTTTGTTTTTTAAAAATTTTATTCACACCGTTACACTACTCAATTCCTGCTTTCTCGTAAACCTCACTCCTCTTGAACATTATTATGCGTGTACTGCTTTCACAGATTCCATTTATTTCAATAGTTTGCCCCCCCCCCTTTTTTTTTCCCCTTAGTGTTTTTTCAACATAAAAGGATAGATTTTGTTCTTGGGCAGCTGCTATTACTGTGCTGCTTATAAAACTGTTGGTCACTTTTCTGCATTGGTTGCAGATGTAAGAGTTCTAGTTTGGTTCAAGGCAAAATGCAAGTTTTCGTCGCTTTGGTAGGCGGTACACACTGAGATTCCTTGCCTAATGCTACTATTTAAAACTACTGGGATTTTAAAGAATTTGAACAAAAATTGATTGCCAGCTTTATTTCATTTACATGAAGTGATGCATTGTTAATATTGTAAAATGTAAAAGTGATTCTATTAAAGTATTCAACACTACCCTTGTTAAGTTCAACAGTGCCAACATAATGAAGGTCTTACCGATGTTGAAATGTGTACGTATCAGTGTGTCTTCATAAACATCAAAAAAATTCACAGCCACAGTTCCCTTAAAAAAAAATAAATAAATAAACTCCCCATGGTCACAAAGTAATGTATGCACTCATCCTTTCTTATGAAACTGACCGATCATGTGCCTTACTTAACAGTATTTACAAAGGTAATAGTAATTTCGGCTTTTCCCTGTTAGGGGTCACCACAGCAGAACTCCGGTCGCTAATGATTGGCAGTAGATTTTTACGTGCCGAGTTGCCGGCCCTGACGCACAACCTTCAACGAAGGTACGCCCATTCACGCATGTCTCCACACAGAAGATGCTCTAGCTGAGATTCGAACAGGACAACGTCTTACTGTGAGGCGACATCGCTACCTCAGCACCACCACCGGTAATAGTAACTAAACTAGCAAAATGGCTGGAAATGTGTATAACCTATTCATATTAGTACACTTAGGTTAGTGGCTGGGTACATGCTTAATATTCAGATCCATGCCCAAACAGTTATATCATCAGACAGAAGACATTTAAAATTCTGTAGTACATTGACAGTATGTAAAAGGAAACACATTAATTAATTAATTAGTACTACTGTGTTATTTTAAACATCTCTTGTCATCAAACACTGAATTAGAGAGTTTTTGACTTAATCACACACAATAACTTTGCATCAAAACAGCACTTCCACAGGAAAATGTGTTGTATATTAACAGCGCCACCATCCTTGTAAGAATTTCATAGTATTTTTGCCTTATATTTTTATTATATTTAGTAGGAAATATAGCAAATATAATGGCAGTAAGCTGTCTATAGTAAGTTTATCCCTTCATACCAGTTACCATTCAAAATGGCATGTAATCCTACACCTGCAGACAGTATTAGACTTACTTTCCCAGTTTAGGAGACACTGTAATCCATAAATTAGAGCTCATATATTAAAATAAGTAAATATGATTAATGCAGCTGGTGCAACACTTCTGTTTTAAAGAGAGTGCAGGTATCCTCGATTTATAGAATCGCATGCATGCGTGCACAGTGTATCTCATCTATAGATGTTATATATTTGGTCACTGTTGCAGTATTCTAATTTATATGAGTTGTGTCCTTCTCCAAGATATGACCACAGGACAACTCTCCAAGCCTTTTTTTTGCATGCATTGTTATGGCAAAGGTGGAATAACTTTATAAACTTGCATCACTCTGAGAAGTCTGGGTAACAGAAATAACTAAACTCTTTTGTGGTCCTCTTCTACCATAAAACTGAGACACAACTGAAAGATTAAATTCGACATGTATAGAGACAGCTTAGCAAAAGATTCAGTATGTTTTTTGGATGTGGGTAAACTGGAATATCTGGAGGATAAAACTACTTTGGAAATTATCAAAATAAGCAAATTCTACAACAGACAGCTTCCACAAATCACCCATAAGTTGTGAGATAACACTAAACACCGAACTACTGTGCCCTGTCACCAGAATCCCATGCTATGTTACAGTACTGTGAAACAGAAGCTCAGAGTCATGATCCTGCTCTCTAAAACTGATAACCGATGCGTAAAACAGGATGCTGCAAGTATACAGTCCACGACAGAGTTAACGGCTCAGTGACCAATAAGGAACAGAGGGAAACCATATCAAACAATGCAATTAAGGGGTATGCAAAAAAGCAGTCTCAACATAAGCAGCTGTTACAAGTTAGGTACAATGATCTAACAAAAGTAAACTAATCAACATGTGCAATGACCGTTTCATTTACCATCCTGTTCAGCAGATACTTCTGACCACGCATCCACATCTATTTCCTTTAACTCACTCCCTGTTACGCTAGATAGTTGGACAGCAGCGTCAGGAATAAAAAAATCTGCCAGTAAAATGCAACACCCTGACAAACAACAAGAGCCCAAAAATAGTCTGTAGTTTGTTTAAAAGACGGCGCTGCACTTTGGATACTTCAAGTAAAAGCCTCTCAGCCAAATGGGATTGCCTGATCAGGAAAACGGGCAACATATGTTGTTGAACGGCAGGGTTGAATGCACTTATTTCAGTGCAAATGACAACCCAGACTACATGGGAAATGCATAGTACAGAACTGGCATGCTAGCACACATCAAACTAAACCTGCACGTAGATATACAACATGAAGAACTTTGCAAAGTAAGGCAGGAGAAGCCGGAAAATACTGCAGGTGTTTTTTTTTTTTGTTCTGTAATTCGATCGCTTGCAGTTGCATGTTAGAGTAATGATCGCATTACAGAAGCATGATGGCAGAAAACTACATTACCGAAACCCACCTCTCCAACAAAACAAGATGGAAAATACGTAGTACAGGGCTGAAACAGTGGCACACATGACCGTTAGAACTAAACGTGCACATAGATATCCCACGTCAATGAAGTTTGCTAAGTAAAGAAGTAGAAGCCATAAACACTGAATATTATCTTTGGTGTGTTCTGTAATGCAATCACCTGCAGTTGCATGTTAGAGTAACGATTGCATGACAGAAGATTTGCCTTACAAACCATACTGCCATATTTCAGGGCATCCACAAAACCACGTACTTGCCATTCAGTGAGATTTTATAAATAAAATGATTATTCCTTCTAACAACCAATAGAATACCCTGCAATAAACTACATGGCCAAAAAAAAAAGGCAAAGAGAAAAGATGAGAAATGCATAGTACAGGGCTAGCACACATCTCACAAGAATGACTGGACAGTGCTAGACTTACCTGAGTATAAAGTAAGTTCTCTGTTGCAGTTGTACTTATTTAACTTTCCGGAATTCTTCTCAGATAGTATCTTAAGCTTTGCGACCCGATCTGCATGTAAAATAAATAGAGGGATCCAGTAGCAATCCAGGTAGATTCTGCAAATTACTGAAAGAAAGAAAAGGAATTGCTACTGCAGGACCCTCTATTTATTTGGACAGAACAAAGGAAAGTTAGGTATGGGGGTGGAAGTGTTATGCAAGTGGATAATTGGATTGCAAGAATCCGATTTGCTGTGATCAGAAGAAAATACAGAGTACATTGCAAGCTGATTTTTTTTTTCTAAAAAGTCCAGTATGAACTGCACTGACCACCACTCTGAATTGGAAGTTGAGAAGGTAACTGACAAAGTTCAGTTACTTTTTCAACTTCTTTATTAACAGTGCAGCTAAAATAGGAATGCAAAATTATGTGCACTTGTGGAAGACACACTGGATTAACAACATGAAATTCTAATAGTCTCATAGCGGGCTCGGATTTAAGCACGGAGGCGCTATGTGATGGTACTCTGAGTTAATGAGTTAAGCTTTCTTGAGCAGTCTTGTGGTAATTGTGTATTTCCCTTTTAGCTCGTTTAAGTTAGAGAGTTAAAAGTAACCCATTTTTTATTAGAAGGTTTGTGTTGTCTGTTCCCTGTCAGCTCGGTTAGGTCCGTTTTTAAGTTAGAGGGCCTAGTGGCTGTTTAACTTAGAGGCTAGAGCTGTTAGTTTCCTGTACTGTTTTTTTCTGTGTGTGTTTTTCTTAGCTTATTTTTGGTATAATTTTTTAGTGCAGTTAAACGTGTCTAAAGAGTCAAGATAAAGAACCCAAAGTCTCTGAGTTCAAGAAATACCAACAATGCTCCCAATAAATGTCTATAACTGATGAGCTCAGTGTGTGCGTGTACTGCTTAGGTGCTATTCACTTGCAGGAATCCTACAGTTTTTTTCACTCCTTCAGCTCTCGAGTGTTACATGAGAAGAAAAACTGATTTTACGAGGTTTAATTAATTAGCTGTGTCCCTATGCCTCTTATGCTCTACTTCCTGTGTGGAGAGCATAAGAGTGACTGACATACGGTGCATACAAGACCGTTAGGCTTTGGTATACTGGCCAAACATCTGGTTGCTCTGGGAAACGGATCCCTTCTGTTTCGAGTACTGCAGCAGTGAGGAGTAGGGCATCTACCATTATGGTAAGATTTTGTACGACTGCACCTTCCCATTGCATGTCTTCTGCAAGAAGAGTATCTTGAGTTACAGGCTGCTGTTGTGTGTCAATCCTACCTCATCTTCCACAAGGATAGTGTTTCTTTGAGAACAAATCCTCCTTTAATGCCTAAGGTGCTTTCAGATTTTACCTTGAGACAGTCAATTAATCTCCCTGAATTATTTTCAGAACCTAAAAACAAGGGCGGGAGAAAGAATCCTATCTACTGTGGATATTCACAGGCATCTCCAACACTACTCTGACATAATGAAATCTTTCAGGAAATCTGATTTAGGTATTTGTCTACTATGACTGGAAGAAAAGGGGACAACCAGTGTCAATGTAGGCAATTTCCAGATGGGTTGTCTCATGCTATTTCCTTTCACAATTCTCACCATAGCCTGCCACTTCAGGCAGGGCTAGGGCCCACTCTACCAGGGTTTTGGCTTCTTCTATGGTGTTTGAGAAAGGGATGGAAAATATTCTAGAGGTAGCAGTTTGGTCCTCTGTACACATGTTCACAACGTATTGCAAACTGGATTCAGTTTCCAGGTCCAGAACAAGCTTTGCTAGGGCCATTCGTCAGGGTCTTATGTATTCTTGAATTTCTTCTTTCTCTCACTGTTTCTAAGTAATGGTAACTTACCCAAAATAGCTTGGGCTACTGCAGCAAGGTACCCTGAAGCTTTGAAAACTGTCCTGTGCTCATATCCTGGGCAGGATATAATCCATATAGCTTGGGTTACTGCAGCTGTGCTCTTTTAGAACATCAGCTGGTACGGTACGTTGATGTGCACACCTCTATTTGCCTTCTAGGAGACTGCAGTCAGGGGAGGAGCAAAGAAAAAAAAAAAAAAAAACTGTAGTCCCAAAAGGCATTGGCATCATCTGAAAAAAAGTTTTTAATAGTGACATTGCATAACACCAAGTCAAGCTTGGGTGTGGATAATGCAGGTTTGCCAATGGTTGACTGTCTGATCACTCAAGCTTTGCTTTTGTGAAAAAAAAACACACCAGATGTCATTAAAGCCTGTGTGTTATCCACACCCTAACATGCTATCCCATAGTATGCAAGGTTTTAAAACCATCTTCCTGTCCCACACTGGTGTCTGCATGACTTTTAACCATTTATCTCCTTGATCAGTAGCTGCTACTTATAGTTTTGTGTTGCTTCACTAGCTGAAACACACTGTTTCATCCTTTCATAGAAAAGTACTGTTTTTTGTTACTCCGATAATCACACACATGTTGCTAATCCTGGCACTAAAATAATGCTGCTTGTTATGTTGCATATTGCTGCCATTCTCTCTAGTGTGTGAGAACATCGTTTAGTGTATGACGTTATACCCTCACCTTACTGTCTTGTAGAGCAGTGTAACTGGAAACAAGCAGTCTTTATCGAATGGTTCTGTTCTCCCAGTTAACAAAATGTAAAAACAAAATATCTTTTGCTATACAGCCTACTAAAAAGGTTTTTAATCCAGTTCTGTGTCTGGGTCCTGTTGCTGACAGGGTTATAATGTTGTGATACACTTTTTGGACAGTATTGATGAAAATTCCCCCAGTCATAATGCAGTGTTGGAGATTCCATTGTGGTTGCTAGTATGGTTGCTGGATACAGTGATTAGTAAATACCTCCCTTTTTTTAAGGACTGTAGTGGCTATCCTGTGCAGTTCCTTGCATGAATTCAGTAAGTACTGCTATGAGTTCCTTCTCTTTTCAACGCTTCCACCTCCTTTCCACATCTCCTCCGCCCAAAAGTCTGTTCATTTTGCACTCGTATGTTTGGCATAGTTTAATGTTTCCTCTCTTAATTAACTTACCCCTCCAACATGTGCATTACTTTTTAATCCCATCTCCTCCTATGCAGGTATTAGTCTGTCAGTAAACCTTTAGGAGTAATACTTGCAGACTGTCTAGTTATTTGCCTTGGTAGTATTTGGTTGTATACTTTTTTTATCTCTAGATGTCATACTTCACCACAGTCAGAAAATATGCTTCAGCTTACTTCAATTTCCTTAGTTATTTACAGTGTACCTTTTGGTCAAGCTGGTGTAGGGCTTGTTATCCTATGACATCATCACTTTATTGGATATCACAAAGAAACAGCCAGCGATTCAAACCACAGCTAAGGAAGTCACTATTATTTGCCAAGAAGTAAAAAGTTCTTTGCCAGAAAATAAAAATTCTTTACTGTAGGTAAGCACTTTTGTGGTGCTACTCACACCACTTCATCAGACCTTTTTACAACCATGCATCACAGTACTCTATACTTCATACAAAAATGCGAATCAACCCATTAACTTAATTGATTCAATTAAATAAATTAACCTGTTAATATCTCATGAAAACTTCCATAAAAACAATACCCAAGGTCCACAGACTCAAATCATGAACTTCATTCTGCTATGAGACATATGAAAAAGAATTGTATGTATAACAGATATATATATATATATATATATATATATATATATATATATATATATATATATATGTGTGTATATAAAAAACATATAAAGAACACCTGTGTATACATTTAGAAACATAAACATTCATGTAAGAGAAGAATAAAAAGATATAATGCATACATAAGATTCTCTCTTTCTACATGTGTGTGTTTAATGTTCAAGCCACCTGCAATAGTAAGAACTTAGTATGTATGTGTGTAATACTTGTTCGAGCTTCTATGTAGGAAAAACTAACAGGGAATTGACGTTCAGAATACGAGAACATTTATTACATATTAGGAATCGGAACCTGACATGCATTGGCTAAGCATGTGTGAAGTAATGGGCCAGAGCACCCATTTAGCTTCCAAGTGATAGAATTAATAAGAAAAAGTGGTATTTGCGTATTATTGCAACCACATTTTCGCAGTTGCGTTAATACTTATGTTGGCCTGAAAAGGAGTGTGGGAATTGGCGTAAGATGTAATTTAACATCTGTATTAACAGCAAGAAAGTTTGTTGGTCTTATTCAGGAAATTAAATGACTGTGAAAGTTATTAGCGCACTGTTCAATTGGATTGGCTGCTGTTGTACTGTTCAAAGGATTACTTGAAGTCTGAATTGTTTTTAATTGGCTGAGTTGCTGTCCTTGGCTAAAACTATTTCATGTGCAATGAGTTACATTATCGTATATTACCATTTGAACTGAATAGCTGCTATTTTATGAAAATATACTTGGATTTCCATATGCCTTCTGCCTGTCTTCTGCTTCCATACCTCTACTAATTTCCTGGGTTCTTACTGAGCCCTACTGGCAGTTTAATTTCTATCCCTCTTCCCACTCATTACTGCTACTCATGTCAGTGTAATGAAAAATGGACATTATGATGTTAAGTTGTCTATCTCGCCTTCGTTCTTGCTGGTTGGGATCGGAGCCGATTCTCAGCTCCGACTCTGCCATCTTCAATAGCTCGAGAGCTGTTTACTGGCTCGAGGCTACCCCTTATCCCATAATGCCTAGTGATAGCTACCCAGATCTCATTTGCCACTTCATCTGCAAGGTGTCATTTTTCTGGCTCAGGCTTGTATAGAATTTTTTGTGTAAATTCTTACTAGAATTTAACTTTTCTAGTATTTTATTATTAGCGATAGTTTTGTTTCTGTGGTAGATAATTGTTTATTCTATAGCATCCCTCCTTTTGTAGGACTCGTTTAACTTAGAGAGTCCGCCCCCCCCCCTTCATTCCTGGTTAGCCGTTTAACTTAGAGGCTTTCCTACTGCTTTTTTCTTATAGGCTAGCCGTTTAAATTAGAGTCTTTCCTATTACCTTCTTAAAAAAAAAAAAAAACTTTTTCTATATCCTTTCTAGTAGGTGTGTTTTTTTTTTGTTCTTGTAGAACTGAATATTGCTCTTTTTTTATTGTTGGCTAAATTGGTTGGTTTCCTTCACCAGTACAGTATGTCCAAGGAATCTAAGGATGTCCTTCAAGGATGCATCTGCAGTCATAACATATGGGTTGTCCTGCCTCAGGCAGCCCTTCGGTTGGCCGGATTCCAAAGTCTGGGTCTGGCCTCGGCTGATGTCGCACTTCACCCGACGTCATAGCTCCTGGGGTATAAAGGCATCAGCCGACGCCATTTTCCTCAGTAAGAAGTGTGACTCTTGCTGTCAGAAAATGTCTCTGACAGATGGGCACACTTCTTGAGTCTATTGTTTAGGCGCTGTGCACCTGCAGGACTCTTGTTCTGTTTGCCATGCCTTTAGTCCAAGAGTCCTGCAGGAGCGTAAGAATAAGTTGATTCTTAGGGGTCTCTTAAAACCCCAGGATTCACCGGCCAAGAGCTCACAGCCAGTGAAATCACCTAAGTCCACTAAGCGGTCAGCTCCAATTTCAGAGCCGACTTCGGTATAGGATTTACCTTCTACGTCGGTTCTGGCTGGCACCGACAAGACAGCCTCCTCGTCGGCTCCATCAGAGACTTCGGAGCCACAAGAGGCTGAGGTCCCCTTCCTTACAGTCGGTGCATTGAGCTCCTCAGTCTCCTTTACTTCAGAGTGTAGTCACCGATCCTCTCACTCCTCTCGATAGAGTAGTCAGTAGGTTGCTAAAGTCACAGGCACTAGCTAAATTGTTGTCCAGCCCTCAACAGGTATCGGCTCCGTCCACTTCTCTTGATGTTCCTCCTCCAACAATGAGTTCGGAGCCAGAGTTCGTTGGGGTTAGAGTAGTGGAACCGTCAGCTCCGATCTCCTTCGGTTTCGATGTCTGCTCTGATTCCCTTGGTGGTATCTTCCATCGAGGGATCTGAGTGCCATGGCTCCCTCATCAGCTCCGAGGGGGCGAGTGGCATCGGACCCTTGTCCGACCCCGTTCTCTCCCTCAGAGCTTTGGGCAGGTGAGCTCGACTCCAACATCGGCCTCGGAGCCATACCCCTCGGTGCGGAGAAAGATTCCTATTTCTTCGGAACCGGAGCTTTCTCTGCATCATGGCAGGGATGCCTTTGCTGTCATGCGGAGTATGCTGTCCTCTGAGTCAGCTCCACTTTCAGCCCCGCCAGCTCCGTCCCCTGTAGTGCCTGTGCCAACCTCTGCTCCTCCTCCAGACCCTAAACGTTGGGAACCGATGCTCCAGGGCACCCCATTGGGTGTTTCCTCCTCTTCCATGGCCTCTCCTGATCACTCGGAGGAGCCCCTTCGGAAGAAAAAGTGTAAGAGGAAGCACATTGACTCCCCCGAGTCTGTCACTTCTGATACAGACTTAGATGATTCGGAAGGGGCCCAGAGATCCTCCTCTGAAGAGGATGTCCTTCAAGGATGCATCTGCAGTCCTAACATATGGGTTGTCCTGCCTCAGGCAGCCCTTCGGTCGGCCGGATTCCAAAGTCTGGGTCTGGCCTCGGCTGATGTCGCACTTCACCCGACGTCATAGCTGCTGTCAATTGGGTATAAAGGCATCAGCCGACGCCATTTTCCTCAGTCTTTCTTGCCGTGCGGTGCCCGAAGCAGAAGCTGTTCGCAAGTGCCGGTCGGTCAGATCCAGCGATTTCTACTACCGAAGACTTCTAAAAAGCTAAGTACCCCGTTGGGGACTCTTTCTTGCCTCAGCCGATGTCAGAAAAAGTAAATAATTGTTTAACTTGTGGGAAACAAATACCTCGTAAGGATTTCCACTCTTACTGCCTTCCTTGCTTAGGCCCAGACCACGACGTAGCAGCTTGTCTAGCCTGTGCTTCCTTCAACCGACGGACACTTAGACGTCGGTCGGAGTTTGCGGAGGAGTTTTTTGGTCCCGCTTTTGCTTACAAAATGCCGTCGGAGACTCCGACTTCACAATTAGCTAAAAAGCGTAAGGAAAAGGACCGACACTCGCGGTCCGCGGTTTCGGCCGAAACCACAGTTAAGCCAACCGCGAATGTCTCGGTTTCGGCTGAAACCGAGTCCTTGGTTCTTCCTTCGGCCGAAAGCATACCTCCGACAGCCGAGGCCTCACACAGCATGGCTGAATCTGCTACTGAAATTTCTCCTGCTGTAGCAGGCACCCAGGATTTATCAGATACTATTCCTTTAGACATATCTACTCCTGCACGTGGAGCTGCTAGGCCCCCTGCATCCATGTCTATCAAGGCTTTTTCTAGGGCTAAATCAGCTAAATCTTCTAAGGCCTTGCCTGCTACAACCCCCTCACACAGGCCTAGCTCTAGTTCCCAAATTTCTTTGATCAGGGGATCCCAACCTCACCCTGACAGGGCCTCTCATCCCCCTCCAGATAAGAGGCCTAGAGCAGAGCCCCCTGAGCCAGTTTCTACTGATTATTCCTCTGATGATTCAGAAAACTCACATCCTCCAGAAGGCCCTTATTCTCCATATGAGGACTCTGACGCAGAAGATCCTTCTGCCTCTCCTCCTGAGGAATTTTCTTTTGGGGAAACCTTGCATGCTATGAGAGAACAATTTCAATGGCAGGGCCAGGATTTTTCAGATTCTAGGAAAAGGCTAAGGACCTTTTTACATTTGCCACAGCATAGGCCTCTAGCCATTCCTCCAGTACTAACAGTTATGGATGATGCATTTAATGATGCTTGTACTGCCCCTGACTCTCTGCCCCCGGCCCCTGCTAAGCCCGACAGATACTACAGGGTCCCGGACACACATTATCACTTGTATAAGGCTCCTATTGCAGATCCTGAAACTATTTCACAGGGCCCCAAAACTGTAGCAACTGCCTCTGCCAAAAACCCCCTCCCCTCTGAATTAGAATCTAGAGCATTAGAGAGATGGGGTAGAAAAGTTTATACTTCTGCCTACTCTTTCGGCTAGGGCCTTAAACTGTCAATTCCACATGATTCAGTGTCAGGAATTTTTGTTAGATCAGCTAAATAAAAAACTATCATCTCCTGAACCTATAGACCGTAAGTCCCTTCAGGATTTGGTACATAACACTCAGCAGGTCAGTAATCATTCCTTAAAATGCGGCTATGATGCACTGGAGGCTTCCTTTAGATCAGCTATGACTGGTACAGTGATCAGAAGGCATGCATGGTTAAAAGAGCAAACCTTACCAGACCATGTAAAGTCAAAGCTCCTAGATGCTCCCATGGAGAAACACAGTTTGTTTGGCTCCCCAGCACAGCAAGTGTTAAAGAAGGTGGAAGAAAAAGCAAAATCTGTCCAAACAGTCAAGGATTTCTTACAGGTCCAGCCTCCGAGGTTTAGCAGAAATTGTCCTTCGAAGAATTGGTCCTTTCCAGACACCACCAGAGCACAGAGAGGCAGAAATAGGCGCCCAAGAGGCAGAGGTCAATCCAGAGGCGCCTACAGGGGACGTCAGTGGCAGCCTAACAACCAGAGAAGTACTGCCACAGATCCAGCTACAACCACTTCCACAGGACAGTCACAGTGACTTGGCTCTGATACCGCCTACCAGGGAACAACTGGAAGCACCCTTAGGCGGAAAGCTAGCCTTATTTTCAGTAAACTGGCATTACATTACAGGAGACAAATGGATTTTACAGACAATAGACAAAGGTTACATGTTTCACTTCCATACTCTACCAAGGAAGAGAGGAATGCCAAACCTACCACCAAACCAAAACACAAACGCTCTAGGACAAATCAACCACTTACTAAGGATGAGAGCTATAGAAAAGGTACCGTATATGGAACAAGGACAAGGATTTTATTCCAGACTTTTCCTGGTGCCAAGAAAAGAAAACCAATGGAGACCTATTCTCGACCTGTCCGCTCTGAACACATATCTCATTGTTCCAAAATTCAAAATGCTGACCCTACAGCAACTTCTTCCCATGCTGGGCAAGGAGTCTTGGCTGGTGACTCTAGATCTCATGGAGGCATACCTGCACGTCCCTATACGACCAGATTGCAGAAGATACCTCAGATTTCTTGCAGGATCAGAGCATTATCAATTCTCAGCATTGCCCTTTGGCTTATCTACTGTGCCCAGAGTATTCACGAAATGCCTGGCATCAGTAATTGCTCATTGCAGGCTTCAGGGAATTCAAATTTATCCATACCTGGACGACTGCCTGATACAAGCGGACAACAAGAGCAAATTAACAAAAGATTTGGAAAAGGTTATTCACCTCTTGCAAGCCCTGGGATACACAGTCAACATAAAAAAAGTCAAGGCTGATACCATCCCAAAGGATAACATTCTTGGGTGCAGAACTGGACACATCAAATCAAATGGCATTTCTCACAGCAGAAAAGCAAAAGCAACTACCACTCTATTTTATGGCATTAACAACGCAGAACCAGCTTACAGCAAGGAAAGTCCTGCAAGCCCTGGGTTACATGGCATCCTGCATAATATTGATTCCACATGCCAGGCTGCATATGAGGAAGTTGCAATGGTACCTAAGGAGTTTATGGTCTCAGCACAAGCACAGCCTAGAAACCCAAATTCCAATAATTCCATGCCTGAAGCAAGAATTCCTGTGGTGGGCTCAGGCCTGTCAGTTGAACAAAGGACTGCCTTTCCACAGCCCTCGCCCAAGCCAGACTATCACCACGGACGCCTCAGACCTCGGTTGGGGGGCACACATGGTAGACAAGTGTATACAAGGCCTATGGACACAAGACCAGCTGAACCTACACATAAATCAAAAAGAGATGCTGGCAGTGAGACAGGCAATTCAGACATTCAGACCGTTTCTTCAACAAGGTCATTTGCTGATAAGGACGGACAACACCACAGTTATGTGGTATATCAACAAGCAGGGAGGCACACATTCATATCCTCTATGCCGGATGGCAATGGACCTGTGGAATGTGGCCCTGAACCTCAACATTCAGCTCCAGGCCATATTTGTGCCAGGAAAAGAAAATATACTAGCAGACACCTTAAGCAGAACTACCACGGATGCCCACGAATGGATGCTGCATCCAAACCTCTTCAAATCCATTACAAAGAAATGGGGCCTACCAGAAATAGACCTGTTCGCATCCCCACACAACCACCAATTGAGAAAATTCTGCACAAGGACATACCACCCACTTGCTTGGAAGGTGGACTCCCTATCCTTCAGTTGGGAAAACCTAACAGCATATGCATTCCCACCTCTTCCTTTGATGCACAAAGTGCTACTGAAGATCAAAGAAGATCACCCAAGGATCATCCTGATAGCTCCAGACTGGCCGAGGCAGCACTGGTACCCGCTACTGAGGAGTATGTCTCGGGCACACGCATGGCCTCTACCTCTAATTCCTTTACTGCTAACACAGAACAACTTCAAGATCCTGCATCCAAACTTGAAAACACTGCAGCTAGCTGCTTGGAATCTTACATAAAACAAAATAACCAAGATTTATCTCAGAGGGTTAAAGACATTATCCTGGAGGCTCGCAGACCCTCTACAAGGAAAACTTATTCAGCAAAATGGAAAAGATACCTCATTTGGAGTGCAGCAAAAGGAGAAAATGTATCATTGGCAAACATAGCTAACATCCTGGAATATTTAGCGGAACTTTTCCACAATGGCCTGTCTTACTCCTCCATTAAGATTCATGCATCAGCAATTTCAGCAGAATACAACATGGATCCTCCAGTCTTCTCTCATCCTCTACTCAGGCAGTTTCTAAGAGGAATTAAAAATGTAAAGCCTCCAAGGAAGCCACCTTTGCCTACATGGGACCTGAACTTTGTGCTAGAAGAGTTAACACTTCCCCCTTTTGAACCAGCAGCAACAGCAGAATTACAGTTCTTATCTTGGAAAACTGCTTTCCTGCTTGCAATCACTTCAGCAAGAAGGGTTTCTGAATTACAGGCATTAATGGCAGTACAGCCCTTCCTTATCTTCCATCAGGATAGAGTGTCCTTGAGAACTAACCCTACTTTTATGCCAAAGGTGGTCTCCAGGGTATCATTGAACCAAGCAATCCACCTACCAACATTCTTCCCCAACCCATAGAACAGGGGGGAAAGACTACTGCATACCTTGGATGTGCACAGGCAATTGCGCTACTACCTGGACAGAACCAAGAACAATAGAAAAACTGACCAGCTTCTGGTAGCATATGCAACAGGAATGGAAGGAAAAGCAATTTCAAAACAGACAATCTCAAAATGGATAGGAAATTGCATTAGATTTTGTTACTCTTTTCATGGAAAGACAACTCCAGAAAACATCAGACCTCACTCCACAAGGGCTACAGCCACTACTACAGCTTTCTTACGAGGAGTGGCTACCAAAGACATTTTAGAGGCTGCTACTTGGAGCTCCGTGCATACATTTGCCAAGCATTATAATCTGCCTTTATACTCCAGATCCCGAGCAGGTTTTGCCACTGCTGTTTTGCAAGGGATCTTAACTGCACCATAATCTTCTTAGTGCCTCCTCCCCCAGTTTGGCTATGGTATTCTACCCATATGTTAGGACTGCAGATGCATCCTTGAAGGACATAGTACAGTTTTGTATCTACCATAAATGTAGATGTCCGAGAGGTATGCATCTGCAGTCAGGATTACCCACCCTCCTTCCCCTCTGTAGTACTCCTAGGGTATTTGCCCATCTTGTAGCTGGCTGGGGGAATCTATTATGGTGTATTTGTTTGTATATATGTATATACATGTTTATTTTTGTTTGCTCTCTACTGTTTGGAATCATTTGCATTTATCCAAATTTAGCCTTCCTAGAGGGCACCTGGCATCTGGGGCAAGAAACACTGAGGAAAATGGCGTCGGCTGATGCCTTTATACCCAGTTGACAGCAGCTATGACGTCGGGTGAAGTGCGACATCAGCCGAGGCCAGACCCAGACTTTGGAATCCGGCCGACCGAAGGGCTGCCTGAGGCAGGACAACCCATATGTTAGGACTGCAGATGCATACCTCTCGGACATCTACATTTATGGTAGGTACAAAACTGTACTTTTCCTTCTCGGGCATCCTAGAAATGCTTAAGCAGAGGGGGAATTGGAATCCCCTAGCCCCACCGAGGATGAGTCTGTATTTCTGGATGGTTTCAGCTCCCCGACCTTCCACCTCCTGGGTTTCTCCACCTTTCGATCCACTTATGACAGTGGTGGCTCGAAAGGCTTGGTCAGCTCCGGATACAGTGGAACCATTTCCGAGGAGACCTGACAAATTCATTACAGCACCCCAGGATACGCATTTCCTTTCGAAAGGTGTTCCTGTTGATGCCATGATGGTAGCAGCAGCCACCAAAAAAGAGTTAGCGGAGACCTCTTCATCTTTCCATCCCCATAACAAGGAGTCTAGGGCGATGGACAGATACGGGAAGCGAATGTTCGCTTCAGCGACCTTCTCTATGAGGTCACTGAACTACCTATGTCATTTTACCCGACTTCAAAGGGATCTCCTTAAAGAGCTCGGAGATGCCCTTCAAGATCCAACAGCTGAGGGAGCACAAGCCTAAGTAGCTTCCCAGCTAGTGACACTTAATTCTGTTGTTAACTTTTCCATGAGGCTCATTTCCTATGCAGCTGATGGGGTGGGTAGAGCTGCAGGTATGGGTGTGGCCCTTAGGAGGCATGCATGGATGCGGCTGTGTAACTTTGAGGAACCCTTTCGAGCGGCCTTCACCAACACTCCCTTTGATGGTTCCTTTCTTTTTGGACCACAGGTGAAAGACACTTTGGCTAGGTGTGAGCAAGAAGGCAAGACTCTCTTTGCCGTGGGAGTCCATTTTTCCACTCCCTCTAGACCTTACCCCAAGGGTCAGAAGAGTGGGACGATGTGGTTCCGTAAATCTCGGGGAGCCTTGCCTGACACACGTAGTGATTTTTACTCCAGAGGCATAGGGGGAAACAACAATAATAGACGCCACCTCTGGAGGCAGTCGGGGGAAGACTTTCACTGTACCCAAAAGCCTGGCAAAGTTTAACACAAGACAAATGGGTACGGTCCATTATATCCTGAGGTTACAAAATTCCCTTCCATCAACCCCTCTTACAGTTAAGGAAGACCCTTCCAGATGTTCCACCCAATCTGAAGGAGCAAGCAGTAATAGAAGTTTCAAAACGGCTAGAAAAAAGAGCCATCCAGGAAGTCCCGGCAGACCAGCACGGATCCGGAACTTACTCAACTTTCTTTTTAGTACCAAAAAAGACAGGGGACTAGACCGATTCTGGATCTCGGCAGACTAAACAGGTCTGTACGAAGAACAAAGTTTCAGATGGTCACGCTACAGTCCATTCTACCCTTTCTGGGTCAGGAAAATTGGATGTGCTCGATAGATCTTCAGGATGTGTACTATCATATCAAGATGGACAGGCGCTCCAGGAGATATCTTCGCTTCCGGCTGGGTCCAGTCATTATCAGTTCAGAGCTCTGCCCTTTGGTCTCACCACAGCCCCCAAGATGTTCAAATGTATGGCAGTGGTCACTGCTCACCTGAGACGTCAAGGATTCCAGGTGTTTCCATATCTAGACGATTGGCTCCTCACTGCTACCACCAGGCATCAACTCCCGCAAGTGCGGGACTACACAATCACAATTTGCTCCCCAGCTAGGCATTACAATAAATTTCGAAAAATCTGCCTTCTTGCCCTGTCAATCTATCACTTACATAGGAGCAGACTTAGACACAAGGGATATGTTTGCAAGGCTACCACTAGAAAGGGCGTCCGCAATTCGTCAGCAAGTACAGATTCTGATGCAGAGCAAAAGGATCCAAGTCAGGTACATCCTTCAAACTCTGGGTTCCATGGCAGCAGCCATTTTTCTAATCCCACTAGCGTGCTTTCATATGAGAATTCTTCAGTGGCTTCTGTTCACGCAGTGGTCTTTCCAAGAACTACCCATGACTCACATCATCCTGATCATGGATGCATGCAAAAGACATCTTTCTTGGTGGATGGTCTCCTCACTAATTGCTCAGGGCAGACCTTTCATTCAATCCCCTCCGGTAGCCACAGTGACGACAGACTCCTCCCTGATAGGGTGGGGTGCATTATCTGGGCAGGACAGTCCAAGGCACTTGGCAACCTCACGAGTACCATCTGCACATAAATGGCCTGGAAATGAAAGCCGTGCTCCTGGTGTTGCAAGCCCTTCAAGACTGTCTTCCTTCTGGGACAATTGCTGTTCAAACGGACAGCATGTCAGTGGTGTGGTACATCAACAAACAGGGCGGAACCAGATCCTACCCCCTGTGTCGAGAAGCACTCAGACTTTGGCAGTGGGCTATTTCCTCCCAACGTTTTCTGATTGCGACGCACATCCTTGGGAGATCCAGCGTCATAGCAGAGAGGCTCAGCAGAGCTATCCTCATGCCTCATGAGTGGTCTCTGAATCAGGAAGTTGCAGATCTTATTTTCTGCAAATGGGGACAGCCTTGCTGCGATCTTTTTGCCACCCCCTTCAACAGCAAATGCAGCAACTACTTCTCCCTTCTTCCGCTTCCAGGCCACATACCCAGAGACGCTCTAGTCCATGATTGGCCTCAGGGACTTCTTTATGCTTTTCCTCCGTTTCCTCTGATACTGAAACTCTTACAGAAAGCAAAGCCATTGCCCCCTTCTGGCCTCGACAGATATGGTTCCCATTCCTGCACCATTACCTTCTCGATCAACCCTGGACTCTGGACCCAATTCCAGATCTGATTCATCAATCCCTCCAAACTCTCCAGCTCACAGCTTGGTTGCTCCACTTCCAACCTTTAGCCAGGCTTCCCAGCATTTCCCCAGCAGTACGTGAGGTTATTGTCTCTTCTCACAAGTCTACAACGAGGAAAACTTATGCTAGCAAATGGAAACGTTTTTCTTGTTGGGCAGAGGCTAGGAATGTGGATCCCTTTTCAGCCCCAGTCCACGAAATTCTGGAATTCCTAGCAAAACTGTTTCACTCCGGCTCCGCTTCTGCTACGATCAGGGTACAATTAGCGGCCATTTCTAACTTTCATGTTGGTTTGTCAAATTCTAGCATTATGTCTCATAAGCTCTCTAAAGCTTTTTTGAGAGGGACAACTCTTCTTAGGCCTCCAGTAAGAGATCCTCCTCCTCCTTGGGACCTTAATTTAGTCCTAACTTCCTTAATTCTACCCCCTTTTGAACCAGCAGCATCCTGTTCCATCAAGTTTTTATCTTGGAAGACGCTCTTTCTGGTAGCTATTACTTCAGCCAGACGTGTCTCCGAACTTCAGGCACTATGTTTTCGTCCTCCCTACTTGATTTTTCATAAGGACAGGGTTGCTCTGAGGACTAATCCTTAGTTTCTTCCTAAAGTCTGCTCAGAAAATAATTTAAACCAATCTATAGACCTTCCTGTGTTTTTCCCTAACCACACCAATTGGACATCCATAGACAATTGCATTTTAACTTGCACAAAACTAAAGAAATAAGTAAGTCGGACCAATTATTCCTTCCTTATGCCTTGGGCAAACAAGGTCTCCCAGTTTCCAAGGTGACCTTGTCTAGATGGTTGTCACACACTATTACTTTCATTTATCAGTTAAGGAACAGTTACCTATTAAACCGAAAGGTCATTCTACTAGGGCCTTGGCCACCTCTGTAGCCTTCCAGTCTAGGTTGCCCATGGATTCTATCTGTGCAGCTGCCACATGGGCAAACCCTCATACCTTTATTTCTCATTACAAGTTGGATATGGTCTCCGGGAGCAGAGCTGACTTTGGTTCCACTGTTCTGAAGAGTCTGTTCCACTGAGCCACCCAGGATATTGGGTGCTAGGGACGTTGTCCCAACCAGCAAGAACGAAGGCGATATGGACAACTTAACATAAAGTTATGTACCTGTCATAACGTTCCATGTCAGTTGTCTTCATTTCGCCTTCCTTCTTGCGTCCCAACCTTCGTCCCCCTGTCCTAGTGGACCGAGAGGAGTTCCTGTTTCACTGGCTGTGTGTTCTCTTGTTTTTCCTCTATTGACTTGGAGAATATGGCAGGTATAGTCGACTAGTTATTTTGACTGGTTTATTCTCATGTCTGGAGTTGGCTATCGCTAGGCATTGTGGGATAAGGGGTAGCCTCGAGCCAGTAAACAGCTCTCGAGCTATTGAAGATGGCCGAGTCAGAGCCGAGGATCGGCTCCGATCCCAACCAGCAAGAAGGGAGGCGAGATGAAGACAACTAACATAACTTCTTTTTTTTTTTTAACATTAGATTTGGCCTTCACACCACGGAAACATATTTTTAATAATACTGGTTGGTATATCAGCACGCACGCATTTCAAAGACCCCCCCCCCCCCAACTGTAAAGCAGGTCATTAATTCTACTGTATTTTATAGTTCTTAGCACTTTCTTTTCCTTGACTGTACCCAAGTGTTATTTAAGATTTCGGTACTTAGCTTTACTTCCGTTGCGATAATACGTTATGTAACATTGTACTGGACAGAAATTTTGTGCTGATTTCAGTCTTGCATTTAAACGAGAGAAAATGTTTTCAAGCAGCGATATCTACCCGCTTACAAATGTGGTTGCGATAATACGCAAGTACCGAGAAAATGATTGGGGGGGGGCATTATAAATAGAACTGAGACTTCTGAGACACGTTGGATCATTAGATTGAGAGCAGATAGGGGTCAGGGGCTAAATTACAGGGTTCCCATTAAACCTGTTTTGTGGACTAGGCCTTTGATTTGATTTTTAAAAAGACATTTCACACATTAAACAATAATTAAGTCCCCCTTTTTTGATTTGGCTTGGTGTAGAAAGAGAGACTCTCATGTATATATTTATATCTTTTTTATTCTTCTCTTACATGAATGTATATGTTTTTAAAAATATACATATATATATATATATATATATATATATATATATATATGTATATTTTTATATATGTGTATATATATATATATATATATATATATATATATATATATATATACATTTCTTTTTTATATGTTTCATAGCAGAATGAAGTTCGTGATTTTTTGAGTCTGTGGACCTTTGGTATTGTTTTTATGAAAGTTTTCATGAGATATTAACAGGTTAACTTATTTAATTGAATCGATTAAGTTAATGGGTTGATTCACATTTTTGTATGAAGTATAGAGTACTGTGATGCATGGTTGTAAAAAGGTCTGATGAAGTGGTGAGAGTAGCACCACAAAAGTGCTAACCTACAGTAAAGAATTTTTATTTTCTGGCAACAAACTTTTTACTTCTTGGCAAATAATAGTGACTTCCTTAGCTGTGGTTTGAATCGGCTGTTTCTTTGTAGTTTACAAAATTTTGGATGTTACTGGCGATTTATTAACACTACCTGTGACCTTGAGAAACTGTTTACTTTATTGGATATGTTTGAAAGAAGTCATCTCTAGTAATGTTAAACTTTGTATATTGTGAAGTTTTCTGAATAATGCTGCTACTGTGTAAGTTGTATTTTTCCCCTTAAAATTCTTCAACACACCATATTGTGTAAACCTGTGGATGTCTGCAGTGAAATAATCTTCACTTTTATCAGTATCATGCTTAACATACAAGCATGAAGTTATTCTGGTGTTTTGTGTATAGAGTGCAGTATCTGCTCTGTCTTGTAAATGTTTACCCTGCTACACAGACCAATCTCATCTAATCTTTATACCAAAGTGTTTTTGTATCTCTTCATGCATTTCTTTCTCCCTTTTGGGAGTCTTGTTAGTATTTATAGAATTTTGTGTTAATTATATTTATGTACCATGGTATTGTAGTTTTTCTTTCATACTGGAATAAACAAATGTGGCTTGTATATGTAAACAGTTTGTTGCCAAATAATGTGAAGTAATTGTGTTTTGAGTCTGAGAAGGCTGCTTTCCTACCTGAAAATGTTTTTTTTTTTTTGCAACAGATGTGATGAAATCTTTCTTCACAGTGTGGTAGTAGAGTTCCTACTGATGAAATACTTTACTTTTGATAAGCATGGTCAAACACAGTTTTTGTACAGCTTGCTTCTGTGACTCGGATAGCTCCCATTAGTAGAGGATATGACTTCTTCCAATGTAGTATGATAGTAGTTTTGAACAACAGATATGGGGATTTTTTTTTCTCAGACTAGTTTAGCATTCAAAACTGGTGCAGAATAATGTTGAAGATAAATGGGGGCATAACATTAATCTGAAAGAATGAAGACTGCATTTGAGTCCTGCTGTGCAGAATAACTGCAGACCATCACCTTATACACGTTCATCACCCGTATGTGTCAGTTTTGCTATAAGCGTGCAAAATGTGGGCCCCCAGTACAGAAGCCAGATTAGCTCAGTGTACTGCGAGTCAAGATACCTGTGACTTCACAAGATGTCATAGAGGTTACAAGTGAATTTGCTTTTATTGTCAGAAAGCTAGCATTTGTTTACATATGTTGATCGGTTTTATTTTAATGCATGTGACTGTGCTGCTTAATTCCTTATCTTGGGTCCTTGCTTCTGCGGTGCATTATCAGTTGCTCAGATTAATTTATCTGGGAGTTAACAATGGAAGTTATCTGAATTTAGTGAAGACTCCAGGGATTATTTGTTGGCCAGTTCCAAGCTGTACCTTCAGTGAGATAGAAGATTGCAGTAAAAGATCCATTCCTGTTGCCAACCCCCAAATAAACCAGGTTGTTGAAACAGTTTGCAAGTATCCCCCAGCTAAATAGAATGGAGACTTCATCATTATGGCGGTGTAGACTTTTTTACTGTGTTGGTAACAGTAATTAGATGGGGTTGGGGTCAAACAATATCTAACAAGTATCACCATGTCCATGGGGATAAATACCATTTCAATTGCTGGTAGTTTTTATTTCCTAGATTTAGTGTGCATAAAATAGGCCTTGTTCAAATCAAGTTGAAGATGGAGCAGACTGATCAGAAGTAATGCATGCTATAAAGAAGGATGTGATGAGACTTTGTTTACCTACCTCTATTGTTAGGACTTTGGGCTGGTAGGACCAGGCAACTCGGCACCTACAACTTTCACAGGTGCCAGCACCTCCGGTTTACCCAGAGCCCTATACACAGAAGGACCTCAGCCTTTCTGAATATATGTTTCTCGCATCAGTGCAGTCGCATCTACAAGCTCTTCCAGGATATCACTTCATACTTTGATTATTTTGTTGGTAATTTTCATTCTGTGTTTAGAGATTTATGTTTAAAACTTCCCGTTTCCCTGTCCAGGATTCTTTCTTTTTTTTTTTTTTTTACATTTAAGGTTGATATTTTCATGATTCAAACCCTTGACCATCTCATCGTACCTGTTACATAATGCTATCATCTGTCCTTTCCTCACTGTGTAGTAGTCCAACTGTAGATGCAGTTCTCCTACAACTGAGTAGTGTTTTATTTTTTCTGAATGTATTTTATTGAGTTGGAAAGTAATTCAGTTGTGTTGCCATGTCAGAAAATGCACTGTGTGGATTATTTTTATGTTTCTCAATTCGACGCAATGTTTTCATTTTATGGAATGCTTTTATCTTCCACTAAAATGTTTAATATTTCTAATAATTTTATATTGCGCAGTAATGCTGCGGTGGTACTGCGGTAGTATTGTTACCTCGCAGCAAGAGGTTCTCCCATTCGATTCTCGGCGTGGCTTGGGAGTGCCTTCTATGTGGAGTCTGCATGTCCTCCCCGCGGTTGGGTAGCGTTCGAAAGACATGCGTGCGAAAATGGGTGTGCCTTCGTTGAAGGTTGGGCGTCGAGCTGGCACCTCTGCGTTTCGTAAAATTCTACTGCCAATCATTAGCGGCCCAGAGTTCCACTGTGGCGACCTTCTGTCTATTTTAAACAAATGTTTGCACATTTTCTATTTATTGTCTATTATTCCTTCATGATACATTCTCATGTTCCCCATATTTATACGTTGTTTATTTTAACAATTTTAATACTACTCCACATCATTTAATACAAAATTTCATAACTTATTTAATATGATCACAATATATTTAATAAATAAATGACCAATATTTCTCAATTTATATTTATTTTATGTGAAGTTTGATACAAAATATTCTATTATCATAAATTATTTATACTTTACTGGACACGCACAAATAGCAATTCCAGTAGTCTTAATTTATTAAATTACAGCATTACAGTAACACAAGTTCTTTGCTACAATGAAATGTATTGTTGTATGTAAATATGCTATTGCACAGTTTTTTAATACTTTTTTACTGCCATCTACAGCATTCAGCACTAGTTGTTAAATGTAAAAAAAAGGTTTGGTTTGTTCCGACAGCAATTATGTTCACCAAAATTTATTTTAAGGTGAGCAATCTATAATGCCAAGTATTTTAACTTTTACATTATATATTTTTTAATAGCTTTGAACATGATGGCTTTTGTTGGTTTTATGTATCCAACAACACACAATACGTACATTAGATTGAGAAATAAATGCTCATATGTATCTTTCATTAACATTGAACAATATTGCAAGTACTTTGGTTTTTAAAATAAGATTTGAAGCACGTAGCACTTTAAATTCAAAACCTATTAATGGTTTCTTAATTGTTTGATTTCTGAATTGAAGGTGTGATATAAGCACACCCGTTATGCTTGTGGTTCATCTTGAAAAAGCCTGTCATAGTACGGGTGAAAGCGCTTGATTTACACTTGTTTTCTGTTCGTGCAGTTCGTTGATTTTGTTATATAATAAAGCAATCTATTTACTCAACGCTGAAGATTTTTTGGATTCCCATTGTGAAGAGTTTATTGGTTTGCATCAGTGCATTTGCTTTTCTTTCTCTGACTTTTTGGGACTAAGTTCGTTTTACAGTTTTTCCGAACATTCTGTCTATACTGCTGAATGGTAATGCTTGTGTGCACTATTGTGGTTTTGCATATTCTGGCATTGCATTGTAAAGGGATGATGCCTATGGCTTTGCATGTTAAGTTATGTCTTAATGGGTCTGTGATCTTTAAGGTGTTCTTTGTCAGTCCTGGGTTTTAGAGTTGCTCAAAGAAGTACAGAAGACAACATGTGAATATAGCTGGGAATGCTTTATTACTAATCAGCACAGTATTACTAAGTACTGTAGTTCATAGCTCTCAATCATTTAGCATGACAAATCTGGACAAAGTCAAAAGTAATGGGGGGGCAAAGCCTCAAAAATAGGGATAAGTTTTAAATATTGCTCTTATAAACTTAGAAAGTTGCTAGAATACAAGGTCTTTGTGAAACTATACATTTTTGAAGGATATGAAGTCTGAAACTCAAATGACTGTCATTTAGTGAATTCAGTCCTCACTGATTTGCCACAAAAATGCAAAAAAAAAACCCCACACATTTTATGAGGAAAACACCAAAAATATGAAGCAAAAATCTGGACATTTCAACGAAAATCGGTACAGTCAAGTGGTATGCTATTGTTTGCACTGGGTAGGACTAGAATCTGGTGTACTGGGCACATTTTCTTGCAGTTCCTAGCTGTAAGGTTTGTACTAAAATGCTGTGTGTGCATATATATACAGTGGACATAAAGTGTACACACCCGTTAGGTTTTTGTGATATAAAAAAATGAGACCACAATAACTCATTTCAAAACTTTTTCCACCTTTAATGTGACCTATAACCTGTACAGTTCAATTGAAAAACAATTCTGTTAGGAGAAAGTATATAAAAAAATAAACGTACAATAAGCTGGTTGCATAAGTGTGCACACCCTTAAACTAATACTTTTTGTTGAAGCAGCTTTTGATTTAATTACAGCGTTCAGTCTTCTTGGATAGGAGTCTGTCAGCATGGCACATCTTGACTTGGCAATATTTGCCCACTGTTCTTTGCAAAAGCGCTCCAAATGTGTCAGATTGCGAGGGCATCTCTTGTGCACAGCCCTCTCTAGAGGTCACCCCAAAGATTTGGACTTTCCTGTCAAAGATAAAGGCATCCACCTTCTAGCATGGATTTCTGCTGCAGAATCTTGCAAGCTAATTATTTACAGATGAGGCAAATGGGTTTACTAGAAGAACCCCCCCCCCCCCCCCCAATCTGGTTTGCATATGTGAGGATGTGTTCTACCACACTGTATTGCTCTAATGGAAAGATGGATGCTGTACAATGAGATTGTGGTGTGAAGCTAAATCCCGAGTTATACTAGCTTGTATGAAAGGGGGGTTTGACCCAGTTTCCTCCTGCTTGAAGATGTGCAACATGACTGTAGTATTGTCTGACACAACTTGGAGATCCTGGGGACCAAAAACTGTTTGGAAAGCTGAGTTTCTTGATCAGGCCAGGCATCTCTCATATTTTTGTGCTTGCATCTATCCTAAGTGTCACATACACCTTGGACTATAGTTGCTCCTGAAACTGCTTCACAAGCAAAGTCAAAGATATCTGTGATAACTGACTGCTTTGGAACAGGGAGGGATAACAGGAGATGCAAATTTAGGGGTATTTGTTGTCTCCACCTGTAATTTTTCTGTCTGCAAGCTGCAGCACTGGGATTTGTAAAGACAAGGGATGTTGGGACAAAAGAGATTTCCGATACAATTGTATCTTTTTCAAGTGGAGTGTTGCCAGGGTTATCATGAGAATCATAGCTGCCATGGGCATGGGATCCAGAATACGAAGATATTCCCTTAATGACTGAAGTCAGAGTGAAAAACCTTGGACATAGATCTAGATGTAGATCTAGTTTTTGCTGTCGAAGAAAAGCTGTTTAAACTGTGGTGTCAAGCTGACACCCCAGGAACACAATCCGGTGTGACTTGAGTGCTCTGTTGGAATCCCAGTGTGTGTAAGATCTCTCATCCAAAATTGAAATTCCTGACACTTTGAAAAAAAAAAACTCTGCAATAACAAGCAAGTCATCTAAGTATGGAAAAAAGAAAATTGAAACCTTGTAGCCTGCAGTGATCTACAACTTGAGCAAGACACTTGATGAATATTCTTGATGCAATGGATAGTCCAAAGGATAAAACAGAGAACTGGTTAAGTGATCCAGACACACGAATCTTAAATGTCTGAAGTCTGGAAGAAAAGGAATGAAGTATTTTTTAAATGTAGAGTTGCCAGGAAACTGAAATGAGGAAGAAGCGTCAATAGTGTCTAACCTCAAAATCATGTCATTTCACTAAACAGATCTAAGAAAGATCCGCAAGTGCTGTCTAAGCTTCTGCTTTTTTAGCATTATACGCATCCTTGATCAGAAACCATCCTCAAGGTGAGGAGGGAGGGACTGGTTATATTATTCCCTGGCAGTAATGAAGGATAGGTGGGAATCTTTTCTGATGGTTGAAGAATAACCTGACAAAAAGTAATATCCTCTCATTGCCATCCTGGATGAATTATCGTTTAGAATCCGTTTGCCTGAAACCAACTGTTGCCAAAGAGAAAAATGGAGATTCAGATTTTCTGGGAGGGAAAAGGGGACTGCCAGGGTGGGAGTGGGAGAACAGAAGTCCCTTACAGTCAAAATGACTAGTTGGATTATCCTTGGTTTTGGGGGTTTCTGAATTAATTTTAAAACACACTAGCCATTATGCTAAAATTGGATTGAGGGTAAGTGAATCCCTAGAAAATTAGAAAAAGGAGGGCAGAAAATCTTAATTCTTGGATTTAACTTTCCCTTTTCGTCACACTTTTTGATCATCTATACGGCAAAGGAGACAAAAATCGAATATCTTAAGAGAATAAAATCTCATTATTCACATCCAATTGGAAGGTTCTGTGAATGAAACCAGGCAAACCTCAGAACCGTACCAGAGGCTATAGCTCTGGAAGAATTATAAATACACACACACACACACACACACACACACACACACACACACACACACACACACACACACACAATGGAGAGCAGTGACTAGTACAGTAGAAGAAACTAAACAAAAGTAGGTGTTTACTCAAAAGAAGAAACTACACCAAACATTCCTTATATTTTCACAATTAGAGTAAACATTAACATGTACACCTGACAATTCAAATTCTGAAAATCAAAGCTGCAGAAGCATACATTATTTTCCCGTACCAGTCAATAACCTTCCCATCCTTATCAGAAAGAGTAAGATAGGAATTGACCAACTGATTCCCAGCAGTAGGAATAAATGAAGCTATAGCTGCTGGGTTAGGTTTGGGAAGAATGTATAAAAAAAATTTTAAATGTAGCTCAAGAAACGAGGAGTGACCGAGAGTTTGGATGCAGGCCTTTGAGAATAAAAATGATCATGCAGAATATCATATCCATAAAGTAGCAGAAAGTATTCTAAGAACTGAACCAACACTGCAATGGAGAAAGGAGATTCTGCTGATATAGGGATGGCTGCAATTAGGGATACAGGCAGTAGGCAAGAGGGGGCTGGATTTTTATTGGAGAACTAACAAAGGAACCAAGGTATTGGGAGCAAATAACTAGAGAGGGAAAGATGATAGAATGGGAAGATGCCAACAATTTATTTGGACTGCAGGTTGGAGATTGCCGAAACTCTCATATCAATCCCAGAAAGGGAAGACAGAGAGAGAGAAATGGGAAGACCCTAAACAAAAGACCAGCACTGGTAGAGTTAATAGAACCTAGAACAGAAACTGCCATTAAAAAGGAGAAATTAGTAGCGCATATAAAATAGTGCACGATAACTATAAGAATCCGAGAAGGTTAGAAAGGATTGGGAAGAGAAATTGCATAAGCAATTCATTAAAAAAAAAAAAAACAGTGGGAGGATACATGTATGCCTCCCAAATATGCAACAAAATCTAGAAAATTTAGGATTTTTGCCTGGAAATTTTTACATAGAAATTTTTATACCCCAGTTCGACTCCAGAGAATTTTTTTTCAGGCAGACAGCAAATGTTGGAGGTGTGAAGGGGAAGAAAGATGTAATCGTGAACATATTTTCTGGGAGTGCAGTGAGTTGGTGGGCTTTAAGGATTCCCTGCGGCAGGCAGTGTTGGAGATGCCGGGTGGGCAGATTGGTCTGACGAGGGATATGATTTTTCTGAGCTATGATGCGGAATTGGAATTGCCTAGACATAAGGCCTTGCTGTGTGTAATAATGGTGGCTGCCAAAAAAGCAATTACTAGAAAATAGAAATCCAAAATCAAAACTAGCTATACTGGAAGTAGTGAATATATTAATAGAGCTAGAAAAGGGTAGGAGCAAACTGCATAGATAAAAATGGGAATTGTGGGAATGCATATAAGGGAGGAATGACATTTTAAAAGGCAGCAGGATTTAAATAAGCTATGTAATTGGGTAGATTATACATGATGTAAACTGCTTGCAACTAGGAGTTTGTTTTCATTTATATTAATGTATAATTGCTCATGTAGTAAGTGATGGTTTAATAAAGATGTTTCTTTAAAAAAGGTAGAAATTGAATAATGTATGCAATCTTGCTTAGGGTATATGCTATATAGCAATATATGTGAAGTATAAAGTTTATGTTTAATATAGTTTGATTATTTTTATATGAATGTAAATTTGCCTGTCACAAGTGATACTTCAATAAAGGTGTCTGAAAAAAAAAACTTGGAATATATAAAGTTCCTCAGCCTTTTTAGCGACAGCTGGCTGACTACTAGGAAGAACACAGACAAACGCACACATCCCACAAAGCTGGTAGAACTGGAAGAAATCGTGAAGGTTCAGGAAATTCCTTCTGTAACAGCTTATAAAGTTTTCTGAGGGTCTGGGAAAACTCTGGGTACTTTCACTGAAAACTCTGGAAATAGTCTGCAAGAGAGTGGAACCCCAAAGGGAGAATCAGAAACTGAGCTCTCCTCCGAGTCTGAATCAGAAAATTGAGGAGAAAACCTGCATCTGTCCCTTCATCTTCTGCCCAGATTCAGAATCTTAAACCTCTTAAGGAAGGGAAGTGTCTTCCTTTCTTTTACTAGAAAGCAATACATAAGGAGGATCATAAGCCTGAATAAAACACTGAGCCAGACCCATTAAACTACTCTTGTCTAAGGAAATTTGAGGAGGAGTAGATGACACGTTTAGTAGTTTTGTGTTTTTTTTTAATTATTATTATTATTATTTAAAAGAAAATGAGGCCAACAGTGTTAATGGAAACAGCAGCAGCTTCCCCATGGATGGGAACAGCATTCTAACAAAACAAGAGTGGCTCCCCACAGAGAATGTCTAACCCCCAGTCCATAGTGGCTATAGTTGCTATACCAGAGGGACCTGGAGTAAAAGACGAGTGGTCTGAGGTACAACAAGTGGCCACAGCAGAGTTGCCACCTGTGGCTAAGGCAAATTGCGTATTTTCTGTGATGGGAAAAACTTTTTTCTTTGTGGCTGGAAAAAGGACTGACTGTTTGTTCTACGGTCAGTCTGAAAATAGTGCCTCTTTCTCAGGAAAACCAAGCAGCAAAAGCTGATAAAAATTTAAAGTTTTTTTAAGTCTTTTTCTTTCTCGGAAAAAAACACAGTAAAAAGCACTTTAAAATGCCTGCCTGCCCCAGAAAGTAAAGTCATCTCAATTTATCCACAGAAAAACTTTTTAAAATACTTTACACAGCGGTTCAATTGACAGGAGAAAAGGATTCTGTCATTTAAAAGTACATTATAGTCTTGTGAGATTCCTTTAAAACTCTGAGCTTTAAAATTTTCATGAAGAGGAAAATATTAATAATCAACCAGAATCATTGAATGGAAGTGTTTTTCCCCCCAAAGGGAACTTATTTGCCCAGGAAAGGAACAGCACAAGCTGACCGAACCTCAAAAGCCCCAGAAGAGCTTACTGTTCAGCGGCTGTAAAGCTCTGAAGGGCTTAGTGCCCAAACTTTTCTTTTAGTCATTTCAACTCGAGCTTCCTGGCAGTTTAGATGCACGGTAGATGCCTTGAAGCTTTAGAAGCTCTCCAGCTGTTTTATCCTTGCAGGATGTAACCCATATAACTATAGCTGTTGCAGTAGTGAGCAGTTCTTGATTCTTATGTGGTTCCTCTGATGATCCTCATATTTACCTGAGCATTCTTCAAAGGTGTCTGTGAATTCTTCTCATGCCTTTTCTGAATGGTTCCCCTCATGACTTTTCTGAATGATTCTCCTCATGACTTTTCTGAGTGATTCTCCTCACAACTTTTCTGAATTGAAAAGGACTTTTAAATACATTCTCCAACTGTTTCTAGTTGTTGTGTCTTTTGGCTTTTCCCGGTTAGGGGTCGCCACAGCGGAACTCCGGTCCGCTAATGATTGGCAGTAGATTTTTACATGCCGACTTGCTGGGCCTGACGCACAACCTTCAACGAAGGAACGCCCATTCATGCATGTCGCCACACAGAAGACGCTCTGAGAATCGAACGGAGCAACGTCTTACTGTGAGGCGACAACGCTACCGCAGCACCACCACCGCAGTCTGCAACTATTTCTAGTATACATACTTTATAGAAAATTAGGGTCTCCTAGTGATAACATTTCTAAACAATATAGAGAAGTTGAATGAAACTTGCACAAATAAAAGAACCTGGTTTTTGGCACATATATACAGATAGCTACCATGGTGATATGTTATGTTCTGCATGGTAATGGAGTACAGATGATTACCAAGATTTTACCTTGCAAGTCCTGTAAATAGTGTAGGAACATTGCTCTTCGGCTGTTACCTAATCATTTAGCGGGCTTGGGAAAACAAAATGTTCCACTTTTATTTAAGAATCACAACTCAGACTGAAAAAAAGACTGCAACCTATTGTATTCGTAATGTCCTATCCTGCAAGGGTTCCATAGTCATTTGCTGCTTTTAATAAATTAGCAGCAGAGTCATTTTGTAGAAACGTCACGCATCTCACATTTCTGTTACAGAACAACAACATAATGTCGCATCCTGTTTTTATAATGCTTGTGGCTGTTACACACACAGCAGAAACAAGAAAAATGGCACAGATGTCTGAAGTATCATGCCCTGTATTCACATTTGTTACACACACAATACATACACTGACTGCTTAAAGCAGGTATTGTTTAGACTATAGACAGTCACAATGTCATCACATCTGTCAAGGAAATGAAGCTTCCTGCAATTCGTATTAAGCACAGCTTGTAATATAGTTACCATGCTGCTGCTGCTTTATCTTCCCTGTATTTGAAAAGTGTCAAGTCATCATCTGACTCTGTAAACCACTGGTTTCTTTTTAAATCGGGCTTATCCATAGGTCTTGATTGCCAAGAAGATCTTGCAGCAATAGAGTCCTATAACATGTGCAGTCTTCTTTTTTCTGTCACAGATTTTGCTTCTGTCTTTAGTTTTGCTTACCCCTTACCGGCCTGGTTTCAGCGTCATTATATCTGTTGTGATCTTGGTGATCCGGGGCCACTTCTCAGTGGTCGCTGTGGTTCTTGCTAGGACTGTTACCATGGGTCTGATACAGTGACATTTTGAGCCTCTCCTTTGCTAGAACCTTGTTTAGAGATCTTATGCAGGGCCTTTAGAACTCTTCTTTTTTCCCCTTCCCTAAGACATTGTTTAGGGGGCTGATGTAAGTTCTGGAGGTTTCCCTTTTTTACATGCTGCTGATGTGGAGAGATTCAGCATGAGTTTGAGGTTGATTGCATACTTGGCCCCAACCCTTGATGTGGGCATCTAGGCTGCATTGTTCCATATGGTCCAGAATTTTTATCCTGGTCAGTTTGCACTTTACTGTCCTTCCTTGAGAGAACTCCCAAATGTTCCACAGGGCCTGACCACTTACCTTCTTGGCTTTGAGACCTCTCAGCATAGACCTTTTTAAACATCCAACTCTCTTGTTTCAAATAAGAATCTCTGCTCCCTTTTTAATTTTTTTTCATTTTCCTTATTTTAGTAAGTACATATGTTATTTTCATTGCCAAGGTTTAATATTTTGGGTCAAGATCCAGGACACCCATAATTTTGTAACTGGAGCACACCAACATTGACAGTTTTAATGTCTGGCAGTCAAGTTTCCCATGTATTTTCACAACCTGAAGAACAGCAAGATGTTCTTCGTGTTTCACTGATGTAGTTGTTACATTTGGGTAATCCTGCTGGCAGGTTACCCTCAGCTGGCCTGAATTCCAAAGTCTTGGGTCCTGCGTCGGCTGCTGTCGCCCCTTCCCTGACGGCAGGTCGTCAGGGGTATAAAAGAAGCAGCTGGCACCATTTTCTTCAGTCTTTCTTGCCGCGCGGTGCCCGAAGCAAAAGCAGTTTGCAAGTGCCGGTTGGCAGAGTCCTGAGATTTTTGTGTTTTGAGTTTCAGATCCGAAGTCTTCAATAAAGCTACTTTGTTTCTCATCTGTTCCAGAATTTCTTTAGGTCATGGCATGATGTCTTCCTTTTTGGGATCTTTTGGCCTACTTCACTTTGTCTGACAGGTTCTATTTTTGATCAATTGATTCAACAGGTCTGGTAGTAATCAGGCCTGGGTGTGGCTAGTGAAACTGAACTCTGCTTTCCCAAAAATGTGATTGACCACAGTTGCTTCAAGATTTAACAAGGGGGCAATTACTTTTTCACATAGGGCCATATAGGTTTGGATAGTTATTTTTTTCCTTAATAAATAAAAACCATCACTTAAAAACTGCATTGTGTGTTTACTTGGGTTATCTTTGTCTAATATTTAAATTTGTTTGATGATCCGAAACATTTAAGTGTGACAAACATGCAAAAAAATAAGAAGTCAGGAGGGGGCAAATACTTTTTCATTGCACTGTAATATTATTCACCTGATATTTTTGGGTTAGTTGAATTATGAGTAACTTCAGCCAAATCCTTAGAGTCTGTAGGCTTTTATGTTGCCCTACATTTCAGAGATTATGGGATAATAAGTTGTAAAAGTGGAGATGTTCCTCGTCTCACATTGCTGCAGTCATAACCTGTGGGTAGTCCGCTGTCCTCGGTCGGCCCGAATACCAAAGAGTTAGGCTGGCGTTGGTCATGGGCGCCCGGAGCTGATGTCAGTACGTAGTAGTACTTAAGCACATGACCGACGCCATATCCTCAGTCTTTCTTGCCGCATGGTCCGAAGCAGAAGCAGCGTTTGCAAGTGCCGTTCCGCATTCTGAAATTTTCAGTTTTCGAGTTTCAGACCGAAGACCAAGTTGGGCTAAGTACCCCGTTGGGGAAAATTTTTGTCTTTTCTTGCCTCAGTTAATCCGGATGTCAGAAAAAGTTAATAATTGTATTTCTTGTGGGAAACAGATACCTCATAGGGACTATCATTCTCTCTGTATTCCTTGCTTAGGGCCTGAACACGACGTAGTTGGGTGTAGCTTTTGCGCTAAATTTAATAAGCGCACCATTAAACGCAGATTAGACTGTGCTAGGCTTGTTTTCGGTAAGCGGTGTAACTACAACATGCCGTCGGATCCTCCGACGCCCGCTACCGCAAAAAAGCGAAAAGATAAATCCTTAAGGTCTAAACAGGATGAGTCGTCCGTTGCGGACTCCGGTTCTATGGAATCTACGGTTGAATCTGTGGATCCAGCCGAGGTCTCGGCTGAATCTCAGGGGGAACCTTTAATGTTGCAGGAGTTGGCCTCTCAGGAGTTAGGTCAGGCCGAGGGTGCTTCTCAAGTTTCTGTGGTTCCATCCTTACAAAAGGTTATTAGGCCTTCTACTTCAGTCACTAAAGGCCCTGCTAAGGCTAGACCTGGTATTTCTGGTACAGGCCACAGCCCTGGTTCTTCGGGCTCGGTTTCTAAAAAGCATATGTTGAAAATGGCAGAGGATTTGATTACTTTGATCAGGGGTTCTATGCCCCCTCCAGAGAAGAGGCCTAGGGTGGAGACAGATTTAGAGGGAATGGAACATTCCTCAGATTACTCTGAGTCCTCAGCTGAGGATATTCAGGATTTTCCTCCCTATTCTGATTCGGATGCAGAGGATTCCTGTCCTTCTGCTTCACCTCCAGAGGATTTTTCCTTTTCTGAAACCTTGCATTCCATGAGGGAGCATTTCAAGTGGGAAGGTCAGGATTTTTCAGATTCTCGTAAGAGGCTTAGGGAATTTTTGTTTTTGCCACAACATAGACCTTTGGCAATTCCCCCTGTTTTAGATGTTGTTCAGGATGTTTTTTCTGAAGCTTCCCTTAATCCTGATTCTTTACCCCCTGCCCCTGTCAAGGCAGACAGGTATTACAGAGTTCCAGAGGCACATAAATATTTGTATAAGAGCCCTAGACCGGACCCAGAAACTATTATTCAAGGGCCTAAGGGTGTCAGGGCTTCTGTGGTTAAGAATCCAGTTCCTTTGGATAAAGATTCTAGATCGTTGGACAGGTGGGGTAAAAAAGTGTACACCTCTTCTACGTTAGCTATGAAGGCTTTAAATTGCCAATTCCATATGCTGAAGTATCAGAACTTTCTTGTTAGGTCAATTGAAATCTAAGGTAGATGCTTTATCTGAGTGTATAGAGTGTAAGGAATTGCAGGACTTGGTTCATGCTTCAGATCAAGTTGGTAAACATTCCTTGCACTGTGGCTTCGATGCCCTTCAGGCTTCTTCCAGGGTAGCTGCTACTGGTTCAGTTATTCGTAGACATGCCTGGCTTAAGGATCAAAATTTGTCAGAGCATGTTAAAGCTCGGATTTTGGATGCTCCCCTTCAATCTGAAGTTCTTTTTGGTTCCCCGGTGGAGTCAGTTTTGAAAAAGATGGAAGACAAAGCTAAGTCTATGCAGACAGTTAAGGAATTTTTGCAAGTGCAGCACCCTAAGTTTAGCAGGAACTGGCCTGCAAGAGGATGGTCTTACCCTTCTTCAGATTTTCAGTCTAAGGGCAGGTCTAGACGTGGTAGGGGCAGGGCTCACGCTCAGGGTTCTTTCAGACCTAGGACTTGGAGTTCTCCTGCACAATCTTCTGGTGAGGGCAGGGGTCAGCCTTTTCGTAAACAGACCCAATGACCTGTATCTCCAGCTGCCAGATCCTTCCTTTCTGGCAGCTCCTCTAGGAGGAAAGTTGGCACTTTTCAAGCAATATTGGCATTTGGTCACCCAGGACAAATGGGTGTTGGACATAATAAATCAAGGCTACAAGTTTTATTTTCACACTTTTCCCCCCTTTCAAAGGCATGCCAGATATACCTCCTCAGCAAAGGCTGGAGGCTCAGGAACAAATTTCTTTGCTTTTACAGATGGGGGCAATCCAGGGGGTACCTCCGTCAGAAGATGGCCTAGGGTTTTATTCTCGTCTATTCCTGGTGCCAAAGAAAGGAAACACTTGGTGGCCAATTCTGGATTTGTCCATTCTCAATACTTACCTAGACATTCCAAAGTTCAAGATGTTAACATTACAGCAACTTCTGCCTCTGCTAGGCAAAGATCACTGGATGGTAACTCTGGATCTCAAAGAGGCCTATCTGCACATTCCTATCAGGCCCAGCTGCAGGAGATTCCTGCGTTTTCGGGCTGGCACTTCTCATTATCAGTTCTCTGCATTGCCCTTTGGTTTATCTACTGCGCCCAGGGTATTCACAAAGGTTCTGGCTCCTGTAATAGCTTTCTTAAGACTGAGGGGGATACAAATTTATCCTTATTTGGACGATTGCCTGATTCTTGCTCAGGACAAAGACAAGTTACTTCAACAGCTACAGTATGTAATGGCAGTTTTAAGGTGCCTAGGGTATTCTGTGAACGAAACAAAGTCCAGTCTAGTACCCTCTCAGGACATGTGCTTTCTGGGTGTGAGACTGAATACAGCCTCTCAGATGGCTTTTCTGACCCCGGACAAACAAAGAACTCTTCATCTATACTTCCAGCATTTATCAGTACTGTCCAGGCTGACTGCAAGGACAGTCCTTCAAGCCTTGGGGTTCATGGCATCTTGCATTCTGGTACTTCCCAATGCCAAACTGCATATGGAAGCTACAATGGTATCTCAAAAGTGTATGGACTCAACACTGCCACGATTTGGACACTGTCATTCCAATAATACCTTGCATCCAGAAGGAATTCTTGTGGTGGGCACAGGAATGTCACCTAAACAAGGGACTCTCTGTGACCCGACCAGAGGCGAGTCAGATCTTAACGACAGATGCCTCAGACCTGGCTTGGGGAGCACACTTCAATGGGAAATGGATTCAAGACACGTGGCCTCCCAAACTACAGCATTTGCATATCAACATGAAGGAGATGTTAGCAGTCCAGTTTGCACTGATGGCTTTCAAGGGCCTACTTCAACCAGGACAGGTATTGATACAAACAGACAACACTACAGTCATGTGGTACATCAACAAGCAGGGGGGGACCCATTCTTACCCTCTTTGCAGACAAGCTATGATATTGTGGGAGACTGCTCTGGGTTTGCACATCACTCTTCAAGCTCGGTTTCTGCCAGGAGCACAGAACTCCCTAGCAGATGTATTGAGCAGACAAATTGTGGATCCCCACGAGTGGAAATTGGATCCTCAGGTATTTCAACAGTTGACAGTGGCTTGGGGAACTCCAGACATAGATCTGTTCGCTTCTCCTCTAAATTTCCAACTACCAAAATTTTGCACAAAGATGTTTCACCCAAAAGCTTGGAAAGTGGATGCTCTATCTTTCAGTTGGAACAACCTTCACGTCTATGCTTTTCCTCCTCTGCCTCTCCTTACCAAGGTTCTCTTGAAGGTCAGGCGGCACAAGCCTTGCATGATTTTAATAGCACCAGATTGGCCACGACAGCACTGGTATCCTCTGCTGAGGAGTTTAATTCAAGAGCTTCCTTGGCCTTTGCCACAGCTTCCTCACTTGTTGTCCCAGTCAAGCAGTCATTTGCTCAATGTCAGGGTGCAGTCCCTACATTTAACGGCCTGGCGTATTCTGTTTTAGAGCCTGTGGGTTCTCAGCTTCCTCAACAGGTTTTAGATGTCATTTTGGAAGCTAGGCGGCCCAGCACTAGAAAAGTTTATGCTGATAAATGGAAAGAGATTTTTTCTTTGGAGCACGACAAAGGACTTTGATGTCTCGGTACCTAATTTGAGTTTTACACTGCAGTACCTTACTGAGTTACTAGACAAGGGTTTGTCATTTTCCTCTGTGAAGGTTCATGCTGCAGCTATTTCTGCTCACTATGATTGTGACCCTCCTTTATTTTCTCACCCTTTGTTTAAGCAATTTCTTAGAGGGGCAAAAAATATAAGACCCTCACGTAGAGCTCCTACTCCTTCCTGGGATCTCAATTTTGTGTTGGAGAAGCTTACTTTGCCTCCTTTTGAACCTGCAGCTACGTCTGAATTGAAGTTTTTGTTTTGGAAGACTGCCTTTTTGTTGGCCATTACTTCTGCTAGAAGGGTATCTGAATTGCAGGCTCTCATGGCAGTTGAACCATTTCTAATATTCCATAAGGATAGAGTTTCTTTGCGTACTAACCCTACTTTCATGCCAAAAGTTATTTCTAATGTGGCCTTGAACCAGTCTATCCATTTACCTACCTTTTATGCTGAACCCCAAAATAAGGGGGAAAAAATCTTGCATTCTTTGGATATACACAGGCAGTTACGTTATTATTTGAGCAGAACTAAGGAGTTCAGACAGACTCAACAGTTATTCGTTTCTTTTGCTTTGGGTTCACAAGGGAAAGCTGTTTCTAAGCAGACTATTTCAAAGTGGATTGGTAATTGTATTGCTTTTTGTTATTCTCATCATGGGAAGGAGGCTCCTGCTGGGATTAGACCTTATTCCACTAGGGCTACTGCCACTTCTACTGCTTTTTTGAGGGGTGTAGCTACTAAGGATATTTTGGAAGCAGCTACTTGGAGTTCAGTTCATACTTTTACTAAACATTACCATCTCCCTCTTTTCTCCAAGTCCAGGGCTGGGTTTGCCACTGCAGTCTTACAGGGCATGTTAGCAGCCCCTAATGCTTTTTAGTTTGCCAGCCTCCCTTTTCCTTTGCTTTGGGATTCTACCCACAGGTTATGACTGCAGCAATGTGAGACGAAGAACATAGTACAGTTTTGTACCTACCATAAATGTAGATGTTCGAGGATCCACATTGCTGCAGTCCTATTTTCCCTCCCTCCTTCCCCTCTTTAGTTTGGGGGTGTTGTTGTTGTTTGTTGTTATTGTTCCTTGGGGATATTTATTGTTTTTCTCCTTTTGTGGCTCTGGCCTTTTCTTTTTAAGGCCTTCTGATATCTGGGGCAAGAAAGACTGAGGATATGGCGTCGGTCATGCGCTTAAGTACTACTACGTACTGACGTCCGCTCCGGGCGCCCATGACCGACGCCAGCCTAACTCTTTGGTATTCGGGCCGACCGAGGACAGCGGACTACCCACAGGTTATGACTGCAGCAATGTGGATCCTCGAACATCTACATTTATGGTAGGTACAAAACTGTACTTTTTGGCTGGTGTTGATGACTGTATCATATCTGCCATATAGCTTGGCTATCGCTGGGAATTTGCACTATGAATGTTCAGTGGTGTGTATATAATTTCAGAAGCGTGAAGCTTATATCTTGCCCTTGATCTCGGATGTTAATTACTTGAATTATGAGCATGAATTTGTGCAGTCTCACAGAAATAAGATTTGTTTGTTCTACTGCTACGGAGAATTTAGTTGGTAACTGATGCAGCATACAATTCAGTATTCAGTCAGTGTCCATGATTTAGCTATGTTAGCAAGAGGTTTGCGGCCTCAGGAGAACCAAGACCCTATGGTTAAATGTTAAAATATTTGGGTTGTCAGTGTACAAGACAGAGCTCTTTGAACATGTTTGAGGTTGGTATGAAGCTAGTCTTGATCAGCATCTTACCATCATCAAAAATGCCACATTATAAACAAAATGTAATTAACTATTGATTTAAGTATGTGTCATTCTAAGTGAGTACAATTTACATATGCCTGAGATGAGATGATCGACTGCCCTTACTGCTTTCCTAGGGCTGGGCTGCCTCTCTATCTTCATGGCTTTAATATATTGGCCAAAACTTTCAGCACTCATCCAGTATCTTTTTAGGCAAGGCCTGTCTCCGTAAAAAACTTAAACTTTGGCCGGCTAAGATCTAGCTGTATTCAACTGGACGTATAAGAGAATTTAAGTACCTTTTATCTGCACATTTCATAGGTTCATACTAGGCTATTTGCCCTAGGGCATTTATAAGCCTAGCCAGAGTATGTTTGGCTTTCGCCACCCATTTTAAATTAATTTTGCTATGCCCTTTTTCGAGGTTAGTATACTGTGCCTCTGTCTAACAGTGACACAGAAGTGATACCCGGGGTAAACCTACGATCTCCCATCCACTCATCAAGATTCCTCTTGAAGAGTGTCAATGAGGGACTCTGCCTAACCTGGACTGGGATTTTATTCCAGAGTGAAGGGAGCCTCTGGGTTATGAATCTGTCCCTCCAGCATGTCCTATTTATTTCAGTGCTGAGGTTCAAGTCTCTCGGCGTGTAGCTCGATGGGATTTGGATTTTTGAGGTGCAGCATGTCCCTTAATTCGGGTTGGACATGGCCTTATACATCAGGCACAGGTCACCTCTGAGCAGGCGGTATGCCACTGAGTAGAGCTGGAGTTTCTTTAACTGGGCAGCATATGGCATCTGTTTAAGCCCTTTGATCCTCTTGGTGAGGTACTTTTGGGGTCTTTCCAGTTGCTGCAGGTGTTTGGTAAGGTACATCCCAAAGGGGCATTGTACTCAATTATGGGCCTGATGAGGGATGAGTAAAGAGGCACGATGACCTCCCCTAATCTAGATGTGAATCCCTTCATGATTAGGTGGGCTATATAAAATGTTTTTCTAACCACTTTGGCCACGTGGTTGTCAAATGAGAGATTGCTATCAACTTGGGTCCCCAGGTCCCTAATTACTTCTTCTGTACTTAATGGATTACCACCTATGTGGTAATTTGTGGGCACTTTGTTTTTGCCAAAGGGGATGACTATACACTTTTTGGCGTTTAGCTTGAGGCCATGGCTCTGGCACCAGTTTTCTGTTTCTATGAGGCCCTTTTGGAGGATGCTTGTGTCGGCTGGAGAGTCAATTATGGCACCCAGTTTGCAGTCATCTGCGAGCTTGGTCAGCCACAGTCCTTCCGTGTTGGCCTGTACCTCCGAGAAATGTATACCAAACAAGAGAGGTCCCAGGACTGAGCCTTGTGGGATGCCACTTGTAACTGGTTTGGAGTCTGACATGGCTCCAGCAATCCTAACCATGTGGGTTCTGTCCTTGAGCCAGTTTGCAACCCATCTAGTGACATAGGGGTTTATATTTAAGCTGGTGAGCTTATCTATAATGCCCGAGTGGAGTATTGTATCGAAGGCTTTTGCGAGGTCCAGATAGGCTGTGTGGACCACCTTCCCTTAGTCAATGGCCTTGGTGACTGTTTCAAAGAAGTCAACCAGGTTTAAGAGGCAGGATCTGCCCTTAACAAAGCCAAACTGGGTAGGATCCAGTGTCTGTAGGTCCCCAATATCTTTATTTATGAGGTCCATGATGGTCCTTTCCATAGCTTTGCAGACCAAGCTAGTCAGGCTTATGGGCGATAGTTTCCAGGGTCCGTTGAGGCACCACCTTTGTGGAGAGGGACCACTGTTGCTGTACGCCACTCTTTGGGTACATATCCTGTAGTAAGGCTGAGATTGAACAGTAGTTTTATGTTTGGGTTTAGCTCTTCTTGGAGTTCATGTAGGACGCAGCCTGGGACCCCGTCTGGTCCCATTGATGCTGTGTTTTTTGCTTTGGAGAGGGCGGCTCCCACCTGAGCATCTGAGATGTCAGGGGGGCAGCACTCTGCTGGGATAGATATTTGCCCTTTTGGTGGGGGGGGGGGGTTTGCGCTGAAACTGTCAGCTAGGATGTTGGCAATGTCTGTGGGATCAGTGTATTTTTTGTCATTTTGGACTAATTCTGAGCATATCTGGGAATTCCCACCAAGGTTCCTAACATAACTAAAGAAAGCCTTGTGATTATCCTTAGTGTCCTGTGCAATTTTTCTCTCGAAGCTGGCCTTTGACGATTTTATGAGTGCCCTTAGTTTTTTGCTAATACTGATCAGAGATGCCTTCCCTTTCTGGGATTTTGCTCTATCATGTAGTAGCTTCCTCCTCCTATTGTATAGTTTGTTTATGGCTGGGGTCCACCAGACAGGTCGTCTGCCTTTGGAGGATTGGGTCTTGGTTTTATTTGGGATTGCATGATCCATGCAGTCCTGAAGGTGTTCATAGAATGCATTTATAAGGGATTCTGCGGTCTGGGCCGTATTTTCCACAGGCCTGGGGGCTTTGAAGGATTCCACCTCGGTTTTGAGGAGTGTGAAATTTGCTTTAGAGAAGTTTTTCACTGTGGTTTTCTGGGCAGGGGGTGGGGTCGGGATGTGAATATCCAGTGAGACCAGTTTATGGTCTGATCTTACCAGTGAGGGATACACTTCTGGTCTGGAGCATAGAGTCCCCATGTTGGTGATGATCAGGTCCAGTATGTTTTCCCCTCTTGTGGGAGTGGTAACAAGTTGTTCCATAGCATTTGAGTTTATGAATTCTAGGAACCTTTGGGCAAGGGTGTTGGAGCTAGAGTAATGCTCCCAATCTATGTTTGGGTAGTTGAAGTCGCCCAATATAATGGTGTTCGGAGAGACCTTCATATTTTCCAGTGTTCTCAGGAAGGCCGAGTGGGGTTCCTGGGTTTGGGAGGGTGGTCTGTAGCAGGCTATAAACTGGAAGGCAGTTTTACCCACTGTTAGTTGCACATGTATAGTCTCTGATGCTTCGTGCTTTGCCACCAACCTGGAGGTGTGGGTATCTTTGATGAATATCGATACTCCCCCTCCTTTTGTGGTTCGGTCCAAGTTTTGGGGCCGAAAAGCATGTTATGAGGTATAACCTGGTGGTGCTGGGGTGCTCTCAGGAGTCCTGAACCAGGATGTTCTTCGTCTTCCATTGCTGCAGTCCTGACTATTGGGTATAGTCCGCGTCCCAGTCGGCCCGAATACCAGAGTATAAGGCTGACGTCGGTCAGGGCGCATTAGACTGACGTCAGTACGTCAGGGTACTAATGCGCATGACCGACGTCATATCCTCAGTCTTTTTTGCCGCATGGTCCGATGCAGAAGCAGTTTTGCGAGTGCAGGTTGGCGTACTGAAATACTTCCGAAACCGGAGTTTCAGACCGAAACAGAGTTGGCTAAGTACCCCGTTGGGGAACATTTTGGTTTTTTCTTGCCTCAGTATTTTACCGGATGTCAGAAAAAGTGAATAACTGTATTTCTTGTGGGAAACAGATACCTCATAGGGATTATCATACCTTGTGTATACCTTGTTTAGGGCCTGAGCACGACGTTGTTGGTTGCCGCTCTTGTGCTAGGTTTAACAAACGCACTATTAAGAGGAGGTTAGACTGTGCCAGGTTAGTGTTTGGGAAGCGTTGCAATTATAAAATGCCGTCGGATGCTCCGACGCCCGCTTCCTCCAAGAAGCGCAAGGATAAAGCAGTGAAGCCTAGGGTTGAGGAACCGGCAGTCCCGGACGCCGGTTCTTTAGAGGGCTCAGTGGAGCCGGAGGTTTTGCCAGGAGTTTCCATGGAGTCCCAGGCAGAAACTATACTCTTACAGGATGTGCCTTCTCAGGAGGTAGGCCAGGCTGAGGGGGCTTCTCAGGTGACTGTTCTTCCCTCTCTTCCCAAGGTAGTTAGGGCCTCTCCTTCTGTTGCCAAAACTTCTATGAGAGGTAGGCCTACTTCAGCTTCAGTGGGGGCTTCTCCTACCATTTCAGGTTCTGTACCTAAGAAACATATGCTTAAGATGGCAGAAGATTTGATTACTATGATTAGGGGTTCTATGCCCCCGCCTGATAAGAGGCCTAGGGTGGAACCGGAGTTTGATTGTTTTGAACAGTGTTCTGAGGCTTCAGAATCTTCTGTGGAAGATTTGCAGGAGTATCCTACCTATTCTGATTCTGATGTGGATGATTCCACTCCTACAGCGTCTCCACCTGAGGATTTCTCATTTTCAGAGACTTTGCATTCCATGAGGGAGCACTTTAAATGGGAAGGCCAGGATTACTCTGACTCTAGGAAAAGGCTTGGAGTTCTTGTTTTACCCCAGCATAGGCCTTTAGCTATTCCTCCTGTGTTGAATGTGGTGGAAGATGTTTTTGCAGAGGCTTCCCTGAACCCTGACTCTTTGCCTCCTGCTCCTGTTAAGCCTGATAGGTATTATAGGGTGCCCGAAGCTCATAAATATTTGTTTAAGAGTCCTAGGGCGGACCCAGAAACTATTTCTCAGGGGCCTAAGGGTGTAAAAGCTTCTGTGGTTAAAAATCCTGTCCCCACTGATAAAGAGGCGAGGGCTTTGGATAGGTGGGGAAAGAAAGTGTATACTTCTTCCACTTTAGCCATGAGAGCTTTGAATTGTCAGTTTCACATGTTAAAATATCAGAATTACCTTCTTTCACAATTGAAATCTAAGGTGGATGCTTTGGCGGAAGGTATTGAGTGTAAAGAGTTGCTGGATTTGGTTCATGTGTCTGAACAAGTGGGTAAGCATTCTTTGCAATGTGGTTTTGATGCTGTACAGGCCTCCTCGAGGGTGGCGGCTACCGCTCTGTGCGCAGGCATGCCTGGTTGAAGGATCAGAATTTAGCTGAGCATATTAAGACAAGGATTTTGGATGCTCCTTTACAGTCTGATGTGTTGTTTGGTTCGCCTGTGGAAGCTGTTTTAAAGAAAATGGAGGACAAAGCTAAGTCTATGCAAACTGTTAAAGATTTTTTGCAGGTGCAGCCACCGAAGTTTAGTAGAAATTGGCCTGCTAAGGGGTGGACATATCCTGCTTATGATTCTCAGTCTAGGGGAAGGTCTAGACGTGGTAGGGGCAGGGCTCAAAGTTCTTTTAGGCCTAGAACAGGGAGTTCACCTGCCCAGACTTCTGGTGAGGGCAGGGGTCAGTCCTTTCGTAAACAGACCCAATGACCTGCTTTTTCAGCTGCCAGCAGATTCTCGTCTGGCAGCTCCTTTGGGGGGAAGACTGTCTCTTTTCAAAGAAAATTGGGATTTAATTACTCAAGACAAATGGGTGTTGGATATCATTCACCACGGTTACAGATTTTATTTCCATACAATGCCCCCTTTCAAAGGCATGCCAGACGTTCCTCCTCTACAAAGAAAAGAGGCTCACAAGCAAGTTTTACAGTTACTTCACATAGGGGCCATTCAGCCAGTCCCTGTGTCAGAGAGGGGCCTAGGATTTTATTCTCGCCTGTTCCTTGTACCAAAAAAGGGGAACACGTGGAGACCAATTTTGGATTTATCTCTCCTCAACACGTTTTTGGACATTCCCAAGTTCAAGATGTTGACGTTACAACAGCTTTTACCTCTGCTGGGCAAAGATCACTGGATGGTAACTTTAGATCTCAAGGAAGCTTACCTTCATGTGCCTATAAGGCTAAGTTGCAGAAAGTTTCTGCGGTTTCGAGCTGGAAATTCTCATTATCAGTTCTCTGCATTGCCCTTTGGCTTATCTACTGCGCCCAGAGTATTCACAAAGGTTCTGGCTCCAGTGATAGCTTATTTCAGGCTTCAAGGAATTCAAATCTATCCTTACTTGGACGACTGCCTGATTCTGGCTCAAGAAAAGGAAGACCTTCTACAGCATCTGGAATATGTTATAGCAGTGCTAAGGTGCCTAGGGTATTCTGTGAACGAAATAAAGTCCAGTCTAGTACCCTCTCAAGACATGTGCTTTCTGGGTGTAAGACTGAATACAGCAGCCCAGATGGCCTTTTAACCCCGGACAAACAAAAGAGTCTGTCACTTTATTTCCATCAACTATCTCATCAGTCCGTGCTGACTGCAAGGACAGTCCTTCAAGCATTAGGGTTCATGGCATCTTGTATTCTGGTGCTTCCCAATGCCAAACTGCATATGAGGAAGCTACAATGGTATCTCAAAAATGTATGGACACAGCACTGCCAGGATTTGGACACTGTCATTCAAATAATACCTTGCATTCAAAAAGAATTTTTGTGGTGGGCTCAGGAATGTCACCTAAACAAGGGACTCTCTGTGACCCGGCCAGAGGCAAGTCAGATTCTAACGACAGATGCCTCGGACATTGCTTGGGGAGCTCATCTAGCTGGAAAATGGATACAAGACAAGTGGCCTGCCAGACTACAGCATCTACATGTCAACATGAAGGAGATGTTAGCAGTCCAGTTTGCATTAATGGCTTTCAAGGAGTTACTTCTTCCAGGGCAGGTGTTGATTCTAACAGACAACACAACTGTCATGTGGTACATCAACAAGCAAGGGGGAACACATTCTTATCCTCTATGCAGGCAAGCAATGATTTTATGGGAGACTGCGCTAAGCTTGCAACTAACTCTTCAGGCAAGGTTTCTGCCGGGAGCACAGAACTCCTTAGCAGATGTGTTAAGCAGACAAATCATGGATCCCCACGAGTGGAAACTGGATCTTCATGTATTTCAGAAACTGACAGTGTCATGGGGAACTCCAGACATAGATCTGTTCGCTTCTCCACTAAACCACCAGCTGCCAAAGTATTGCACAAAGGGGTTTCATCACACAGCTTGGAAAGTGGATGCTCTGTCTTTCAGTTGGAAAAACCTTCATGTATATGCCTTTCCACCTCTACCGCTTCTTCCAAAGGTACTATTAAAGGTCAGACAAGACAGGCCAAGGATGATTTTGATAGCTCCAGATTGGCCTCGGCAACACTGGTACCCACTACTACGGAGTCTGGTAAAGAAGCCTCCATGGCCTTTACCTCTGATTCCTCATCTGTTATCTCAGAAGGACGGTCATCTGCTCAATGTCAAGCTTCACTCTCTTCATCTAACAGCCTGGCATATTCTGTGTTGAAACACAGTAGGTCTCAACTTCCTCAACAAGTTTTAAATGTGATTATGGAAGCTAGAAGGCCTAGTACAAGGAGAGTGTACGCAGAAAAATGGAAGAGATTTTTATTTTGGTGTACAGCAAAGAATTTGGAGATTTCAGAGCCTAATTTGAGTGTGGCTCTTCAATATCTTACTGAATTATTGGACAAAGGATTGTCCTTCTCTTCCATAAAGATTCATGCTGCAGCAATTTCAGCTCACTATGATTGTGACCCACCTTTGTTTTCGCATCCTTTGTTCAAGCAGTTTCTTAGAGGGGCAAAGAATATAAGACCCCCACGTAGAGCTCCTACTCCTGCTTGGGATCTCAATTTTGTGTTGGAAAAACTTACTCTACAACCTTTTGAGCCTGCAGCTACTGCTGAATTGAAATATTTGTCATGGAAGACTGCTTTTCTGTTAGCTATTACTTCTGCAAGAAGGGTATCTGAGTTGCAGGCCCTTATGGCAGTGGAGCCTTATTTGATTTTCCATAAGGACAGGGTATCATTACGTACTAATCCTTCCTTTATGCCTAAGGTGGTTTCTAGTGTGGCTTTAAACCAAACTATTCATTTGCCTACGTTTTTTGCAGATCCTCAAAATAAAGGGGAAAAGATTTTGCACACTTTAGATGTACACAGGCAATTGCGTTATTATTTGAGCAGGACTAAGGATTTTAGGCAGTCTCAGCAGTTACTTGTTTCTTTTGCTTTGAGTTCACAGGGCAAGCCTGTCTCAAAACAAACTATTTCTAGGTGGATTGGCTTTTGCATTGCATTTTGTTATTCCCATCATGGCAAGGAGATACCAGCTGGGATTAGGCCTCATTCCACTAGGGCTACTGCCACTTCAACAGCATTTCTAAGGGGGGTGGCAACTAAGGATATTCTGGAAGCAGCTACTTGGAGTTCAGTGCATACTTTCTCTAGGCATTATCACCTTCCTATACTCTAAGACTAGGGCTGGTTTTGCCACAGCTGTTTTACAAGGCATGTTGTCAGCTCCTACTACTTTATAATTTGCCAGCCTCCCTTACCTCTGCTTTGGGATTCTACCCAATAGTCAGGACTGCAGCAATGGAAGACGAAGAACATAGTACAGTTTTGTACCTACCATAAATGTAGATGTTCGAGGATTCCATTGCTGCAGTCCAATTACCCTCCCTCCTTCCCCTCTGTGTTTAGGGGTGGTTGTGTAGGTGAGTTTACATGCTTATATTTTTATATACATATATTGTTGTATATATTACACATGTTTTTGGTGCAGGTTGTTTTGGGACTTGTCTTTTGGGTCTTCTGACATCTGGGGCAAGAAAAGACTGAGGATATGACGTCGGTCATGCGCATTAGTACCCTGACGTACTGACGTCAGTCTAATGCGCCCTGACCGACGTCAGCCTTATACTCTGGTATTCGGGCCGACTGGGACGCGGACTATACCCAATAGTCAGGACTGCAGCAATGGAATCCTCGAACATCTACATTTATGGTAGGTACAAAACTGTACTTTTCTGTTACTGCACAGATATCGATGTTCTCCATGCCAAGGAGAGTTTCGAGTGCGTGCATCTTGAGGTTTAGACTTCTAGCGTTGAGTAGCATTACTCTTAGTTTCTTATCCCTTGTGATACCTATGGAGGTGGGTTTGGCTTTTGAGCCTTGCCTAAAAAAGGCACTATGGGGGTAGCAAGAGCCTTTGCCAATATCCGAAAGCCCAGGGGTGACAGGTGCAAGCCATCCCTAGCAAAGCATCGTGGCTTGTCGTGCATATCATCCCAAGCTGACAGGCATTGGATCCCCTTTGAATGACACCAATACTTAAGCCAATTGTTGAAATTGATCATCTTGTCTTCATATTGTGGCATCATTCTTGGTGAGGGTAAGATGCTACTCAAGGTCAGGGTCATACCAGCCTGGGCTACATGCTCAGAGAGCTCCTCTATGTCTCTTTTCATGTAGTCCAGGGAGGTACATCTCAGGTCATTCACACCAACATGGACAATGACCGAGTCATATTTGTACTTGCCTTGGAGTGACCTGAGTGCTTGTGTTATGTGGCGGATCCTAGCGCCAGACAGGCTGCTCACCGTGACCTTCTCCTTGTTCAGCCTGGTGAGCGGGACGTCAGTGTGCCTGACGATAGTCACCTATTACAAGTGTATCAGGTGTGTTGTTTAGCCTTAAGGGCTGTGACTGTTCGGCACACTGGCTTTGTGAGATATGTGTTGCACATGTTTTGTTTTGGGGTAGCGGTTGCTTTGGTAGCGGTTGCTTTGGTGTCTGCTTTTGGAGGTCTCTGCTGCTTAGGCAGATCTTTATTTAGAGACTCCGAGTATGTTTTTGTGTGATTATGTGTTTGGTTTGCTGTCGTGGTAGGTCTATGTGAGACTGGAATTGTAGTGAGTGTGGTTTACTTCTCCTCCTGACTGGTTATGCCAGTACTGAGTTGAGAGAGCTTAGCCTCCAGTTTGGCTATATGGTTGCATCTCTCACATGTGTTGGAATTTGTTGGGAGGAGGAGAGGGTTGTCTGTGTACATGAGGCAGTTGTAACATTGCCTCAAGATTCCCATATTCACCAGCTGGACCGGAGAGGAGATTGACAACTGACCTTTGGACATGCTAGAATAATATTGGGAATTGCTTTATAATTGAAAACAAGGGCCAATGGGGAGCGAGGGTGTAGTGCTTTTAATTTTTAGTGCTGACTTATAATTGCTTTAGTGAGCAAGTGCCAGGTAACAAGTGCAATGTGTGTTACAGGTAACTTAAAAGCAAAAACGACAAACAGTAACTTTCTTTCAAGCGAAGCAAGGAAATAAGTACAGTAAGCAATGCAGATATCACTAGGGATCCACAGATTTTCAAATAATGTTGTTTTGTCTTTCGGCTTTTTCCCGGTAAGGGGTCGCCACAGCGGAACTCCAGTCCGCTAATGATTGGCAGTAGATTTTTACGAAACGCCGAGGTGCCAGCTCTACGCCCAACCTTCAACGAAGGCACGCCCATTTACGCATGCATGTCTTTTGAATGCTACCCAACCGCGGGGAGGACATGCAGACTCAACACAGAAGGCACTCCCAAGCCAAGCCGAGAATCGAACGGGAGAACCTCTTGCTGTGAGGTATTTTTCAAATAATACAGCATTTAAATTGATTTATTTGTGTTGCATTGAATATTAACTGAACTGGAAGTTTTGACTCTGTTTTGTCAGTTAGTTCCCCACCCACCCTGCCTGTTTTTGTTTTGGGTACATCTTGGTGGCTTTGAAACTCCTCTTGTAAATTTTGTGTTTGGATACTCCTTCTGGGCCCATCTCATTTGCTCACTCAACTGAGTGCAGTGAGATCATATTCTGATTTCAGGCACTCCCTGCTGTGTACAAAGAGAGCATCTGGGAAAGAAAAAAAAACTAGCTTGTTTCCTGCCTTTCCTGTAAGTGGTCTAGACTGTTTGTAGGCTTCTGAGCCCCCAAGCCTTTTTGTTTTGGAGGGAAGCCTTCTAGCTTCATTTTGTTTCTTAGAACTAGCCAGTTTTCTAGTTTCAGCACTCAAATCTGTTTCTTTGAACTCAGCACTTGTTCAGAACTCGTAAGCACTAAATAAGCTGCAAATTATTACAGCACTCAACTTTCCTCACTCGTCTAGAGGAAAACAGTTTTTAGTACTTAATAAATAAGCACCTATCCAGGCATGTCTAAGGGTCAGCTCCCGGTGATTTCTCCTGTCTACCTGATGAATCTGGGCATCTTGGGGCAATGCAGCAATTGCCTCATGTACACAGACAACCCTCTTCTACCACCCAACACTACAACCTGTGAGATGTGCACTTATGTAGCCAAACTGGATGCAAAGCTGTCTTCACCCAAGACTGGACTAGACCGTCCATAGGAGAAGGTAAACACTTGCACCACACCACACTCGTCCCATAGTCCCTCAAAACCTACACCACCAAAACACACAGCTACATTCACTGAGGCTCTCAATAAAAACCTGCCCAAGCATCAGGGACCTCCAAAGCAGAAATGCAAGCAAACTCCACCCCCCAACACAACCCAAGTGAGACATAGCCCACAAACTCAGTGTGCCACTCAACCACAGCCCATAAGGCACAACAACGTACCCAGCACTCTAGTCAAAGGTGACTGTATAGTCGGGCACACTGTTGTTCCAATCACCTGGCTAAACAAGGAGAAAGTTGCTGTCAGCTGCCTGTCAGGTGCCAGGGTCCACCACATAACGCACGCACTCAGGTCACTCCACAACAAGTACAAATATGACACTGTCATTGTCTATGTTGGTGTGAATGACCTGAGACGTACCTCCCTGAACTACATGAAAAGAGACATGGAGGAGCTCTCTGATCTTGTAGCCCAGGCAGGTATGACCCTATCCCTGAGTAGCATCCTGCATCACCCAGAATGATGCCACAGTACAAGGACAAAATGATTGACTTCAACAATTGGCTAAGCTTCTGGTGTCATTCTAAGGGGATCCAGTATTTGTCTGCCTGGGATGACATGATCGACAGACCAAGGTGCTTTGCCAGAGATGGCCTTCACCTGTCGCCCTTCGGATTCTGGATACTGGCTAAGGCTCTTGCCACCCCTATAGTTCCTTTTTTAGGCAAGGTGCAAATGACAAATTCACCACCGTAACAGGTACAAGCAAGCAAAATCTGAGGGTAATGCTTACTCCATGCTAGAAGTCTAAACCTCAAAATGCACTCACTCGAGGCACTCCTTAAAATGGAGAACATCGACATCTGTGCAGTGACAGAGACCTGGTTCAAAGCTCCAGAGAGCACCCCTGTATTACCAGGCTATAATTCATACCACACCTTTTGGCCACCTAACCCGGAATGAAGCACTAAAGGTGGAGGCGTGTCCATATTCATTAAGGATATCCACACCTCCAGGCTAGTTGCACAGCATAATGCATCCGAGATTATCCAAGTGCAACTAACTCTGGGCAAGCTTGCTGCAGACCCCACCACCATGCCCCAGGATTCCCACACCTCATTTCTTGCTACACTGGAAAGTATTAGGGTACAACCTAACAACCTAATAATGGGCAATTTCAACTACCCCACCATTAACTGGGAAAACTACTCCTGTACCAACTCTTTTGCTCAACGCTTTCTGGAATTCATAAATATTCACATCCCCACCAGGGGCAGCAATATCCTAGACCTGGTCATTACCAACATGGGCAACCGGTGTTCCATACCAGAGGTCAATTCCTCATTGGTCAGATCTGACCACAAGCTAATCACCCTAGACATCCACATCCCACCCCCACCCTCAATTAGGGAAACCACCGTAAAAAACTTCTCCAAAGCCAACTTCACACTTCTTAAGACAGAAGTGGCAAACTTCATGACACCCATGCAGATGGACAATAGAGGTACGACTGCTGAGTCCTACACAAATGCACTTTGTAAGCACTTACACGAGTGCATGGATCATGCTATCCCTAATAGAACCAAGATGCTATCCTCCAAAAAAAGGAAGCCAATCTGGTTGTCCTCTGCCATAAACAAACTCTACAACAAAAGAAAGAAACTGTTGCAAAAAAGAGTGAAATCCCGTGACTGGAGGAACTCCCTGGTCAACCTCAGTAAGAAGCTAAGATCCCTCATAAAATCCTCTAGTTACGAAAACAAAATGCCACAGACTCTAAAGACAACCACAAAGCATTCTATAGCTATGTCAGGAATCTCAATGGTAACACTCCGATCTGCTCTGAGTTGCAGCACAATGGCACTAAATATACAGAACCAACTGATATTACCAACATCCTGGCAGATAGGTTCAGTGCTAACTTTACCCCCCTCTCACCCCCTAGAGGGCCCATCTCTATACCGGAAGAATGCAAAGTTCCTGTAATCATGGCTGCACAGGTAAAAAAAAAAAAAACACTCTCCAAAGCCAAGAACACAGCATCCATGGGACCTGACAATATCCCAGGCTGCGTTTTACATGAACTATAGAATGAACTGGCACCCTACCCAAGTACCATGTTCAAGTCATAGCCTCACCTTAGGCTTTGTGCCCACTGAATGGTGCACCGCGATGGTTATCCCACTCCACAAAGGGGGAGCCACGACGGATCCCGGGACCTACCGCCCCATTAGCCTGATGAGCCTGGTCTGCAAGGCCATGGAACGTATCATCATGGAACTCGTAAACAAAGACATTGGTAATCTCCAAACTCTGGACCCTACCCAGTTCAGATTTGTAAAAGGCAGATCATGTCTCCTAAACGTGATTGACTTCTTTGAAGCAGTCTCCAGAGCCATAGATGAGGGTAAGGTGGTTCACACAGCTTAGCTAGATCTCGCCAAGGCTTTCGACACCATCCCCCACTCTGGAATTATAGATAAGCTCACTAAACTAGGTATAAATCCCTGTGTCACAAGATGGGTTGCCAACTGGCTCACGGACAGAACCCCCACACTGTGAAAGCAGACTCCAAATCCGACTTCAGACCAGTGACAAGTGGAGTACCATAGGGTTCAGTCCTGGGTCCTCTCCTGTTTGGTATCTACCTCTGTGAAGTACAGGCTAACACAGAGGGTCTTTGGCTAACAAAATTTGCAGATGACTGCAAACGAGGAGCCTTAATCGAAACTCCTAACAATGCGGACATACTACAAAAGGGCCTCACTGAGACAGATGCCTGGTGTCTAGGCCATGGCCTGAAGCTCAATGCCAAAAAGTGTATTACATGGAGCTCCGTGCATACATTCTCCAAGCATTACAACTTACCTTTATATTCCAGATCCAGAGCAGGCTTTGCTACGGCAGTCCTGCAGGGCATTTTAGCTACACCATCCTTTACATAGATCCTCCACCCCCAGTTTGGCTATGGTATTCTACCCATATGTGATGACTGCAGATGCATCTTTGAAGGACATAGTACAGTTTTGTACCTACCATAAATGTAGATGTCCGATAGGTATGCATCTGCAGTCAGGTTTACCCTCCCTCCTTCCCCTCTGTGGTATTTCTTGGGTACATTCCCCTCTCATAGCTAGCTGGGGTTATCTATTATGGTGTATTTGTTTTTATATATGTATATATTTTTGTGCATGTTTGGAATTTATTGCATTTCTCCAAATTTAGCCTTCCTTAGAGGGCACCTGGCATCTGGGGCAAAAAAACTGAGGAAGATGGCGTCGGCTGACGCTTTTATACCCCAGACGCTCTGACGTCGGGGAAGGGGCGACATCAGCCGACGCCGGACCCAGACTTTGGAATCCGGCCAACCGAAGGGCTGCCTGAGGCAGGACAACCCATATGTGATGACTGCAGATGCATACCTATCGGACATCTACATTTATGGTAGGTACAAAACTGTACTTTACTCTCCCTCCAGCCCCCTATTTTTCTCTAACTATACACCTCCTTTCTTTTACTATGATTAAAAGCCTTTTTGGTTTATTTGCTTTTGTTTGGAGGTATATGTTTTGTGTTTTAAATTTTATATAATATATATAGATAAATGGGGAGCAAAATCTATATATATATATATAAATCTGAGGGGCACCTGACATCTGGAGCAAGAAAAACTGATGTAATGGCATCGGCTGCATGTTTTATACCCCTGACGACCTGACGTCATGGAAGAAGGGACAGCAACCGACGCAGGACCCAAGACTTTGTTAATCAGGCCGACTGAGGGCAACCTGCCAGCAGATTACCCAAATGTAATGACTGCAACAGTGAATACACTCTTAACATATACATTTATGGTAAGTGTACACAACTGTACTTTATATAGAAAGCGTTCTTTCCAAAAGTCCAGCTGTGACAAGTCGAGCAGATTTCTTGTCCATTGAAAAAAGATACAGTGAGAATACAGTGGAAGGTTTTGATTGGAGTGGTCTAGTAATGAGTATTTATGCAGAGCCGAGATCCTATTTTGTTAAATCCGAGAGTGTGGAGTACAGGAGAAATCGCAGACTTACTACTACCTGTAGCAGAACCGACATCGCACCATTGTACTTGTGATAAAGATTCTAACTCTCAGAGCAATCCAGATGATATTCCTGTTCTAGAGCATGCCTCGACTCCTGATACTGTTCTGGCAGATGATTTCAGTATTCTTAAGAGTGAACAGTCAGCAGAGGCAATCCCAGTTGCTAAACCAGATCCCAAATTTTATGTCACACAATATGGTTGCATTTCAAAGCCTAGTACGAAATACACAGCAACTTGCCCATAGTTGTATATGTGTGTTTAGCTTTGCATAATTGCATGATGGAAATCATTTCTATCAGTGACTATGCCTAACTTTTCTCAGAGGGAGGATGTAGAATAACAGGTGTGTTGTACCTTTAAGAAGCATTTCCAAGATCTGTGTTTGCATATAAATATCAAGCACGTGTTAGCTTCAGTGCCATTTTGAAGGGGCAGCCAGAATGTTAACATCTATGTGCATGATAGCTAGTTTGTTTAAGTTAGTTACTTAACCTAATTTATGATGTGTTCGCATGCAGTAAAACTGCTTGAACAAGAACTCATGATGCCTGCTTGTTTTAGTCTGACCTGGCGAGCGACACCGAGGGTATTTACAAAATGTCTAACCCCTGTGATTGCCTACTGCAGGCTTCAGGGTATTCACATTTTCCCTTACCTGGATGATCTCCTCGTTTTTGGCAGTCTTCCCAGAGATCTTGGAGCAAAACATCCTCCCTGCCATTTCTCTTATGTAATATCTGGAATTCACCATAAACCACAAAAAAATCAGTTCTCACACCCTCTCAGGATCACATCTTCCTGGGTTGCAGGATACAGACAGACCTCAGGAGGGTCTCTCTTCTCCTTCAGATGGTGCAGGATCTCACTTCTTTCTTCAAAAACCTTCTTCCTCTTTACCACATTTCAGCCAGAGAGTTCCTCAGGGTTTTGGGATTCATGGCATCCGCTATCCCAGTGCTACCATTGGCCAAACGTCACATGAGAAAACTCCAGTGGTTCCTAAAGTCAGTTTGGATGCAGCATTTGCATCCTCTGGACTTTAATTCCTCTCATCCCTTGTCTGACGAGGGAACTACAATGGTGGATCTAACAAGTGTCACTCAACCCGGGACCTACCCCTGCATCCTCTGCTACCAGTCCAAGAACTATTTACAGACACCTCGGATGTTGGCTGGGGGCAGCTTTTTGAAACTTGAAAGCAGGAAAGGGGTATAGTCCCCCTCTCAAGAAAGGGAACTAATCAATGTGAGGGAGATGAGGGCGTTGCTACTAGCTATTCAGACCTTTCATCCTCTCCCTCCCAGGACCTTTAAAGCAGTTCGCACAGTAGGATGGTCCTCTGGTGTGTGAACAAGCAGGGGGAAACTAAATCCTACCTACTGTACAGACTGACACTCCAGGTTTGGGAGCTGGCAGTCAAATACCAGGTGACTCTTCAGGCAGTGTACATCTATCCAGCCAAAATTGTGTAGCAGACACCTTGATCAGGTCCCTAACACAGTCCCATGAATGGATGCTTCAAAGGGATGTGTTTCTAGACGTTGTCCACCAATGGGGTATACCTCAAGTAGATCTCTTTGCCTCCCCCATGAACAGATAACTTCTACAATTTAGTGCCAGTCCCACACCCTCTGGTTTGGAAGGTGGATGCACTCCTCTTCTCTTGGAAGGGGATGTTTTTGCATCCATTTTCCCCTTCCAATCATACCGAAAGTCCTGCTCAAAATTCAGCAGGACAACCCAAAATTCTTGCTGGTGACTCCCTTTTGGCCAAGACTGCATTGGTTCCCTATTCTCTTGCATTTAGCCAAGGGCAATCACCACAAGTTACCTCATAAGGTGGACCTTCTCACAAGACAAAAGAACTCTCATCCATCCCCAGTTGTCTATGCTTCAGTTGACTCTGTGGGTGATTAGGGTTTTAATTCCTTTTAAACACCTGTTCTCTGAGGACATGCTAAGGGTCCTGCAGGAGGCCAGAAAATGCAATACCAGAAAATCTTACAGGTCCAAGTTGAAGACATTTAAACATCAGTGTCCCTCACAAAATTAGGATCCCCGGTTAGTGGAAGTCCCCTTGGTACTATTCTTCTTGCGTGAATTGCTCGATTCTGCCTTGGCCTACTTTCAGTGAAGGTCCATTTGTTGACTATTTCTGCCTGTCTGCCTCTATCCCCCCTCTAGTTAGCAGATTTGAAGCTAAACAATTTCTTAAAGGCATTGTTCACATTAGACCTCCCAGGAAACCTATTCCACCTCCCTGGGATCATAATTTTGCACTCGAAACCTGATTCTCTCTCCCCTTTCAAGCCAGCTTCATCAGTGTCTCTGCAACACTGCTCCTGGAAAACTGTACTACTACTAGCTATAACTTCAGCCAGACGTGTCTGAGCTCCAGGCCCTAATGGCCTCTCCTCCCTTTTTGCTTTTTCATAAAGACAGGGTGTCCTTGTATACCAACCCTTCATTTATGCCCAATGTAGTCAGTGAATTGTCAGTTAACCAGTCAATTCTTTTGTCTACCTTTTTTCATTCTCCACAAAATTCTGGTAAGAAGATGCTGCACACTCTGTGTGCATAGACAATTTAGATTTTACTGGGACAAGACAAAATCTTTCAGGAAATCAGACCAGCTTTTTGTCTTCTATCATCCCAGGCCTTTGGGATTGCCTGCTTCCAATCGGACTGTTTCTACTTGGATTTCTAAGGCTATTTCGTTCTGTTATGTGTAGAATGGGAAAACTCTTGTTTCTTCTGTAAAGGCCTATTCCTCTAGGGCTGTAGCTTAATTAGGTGCTTTCTTCAAGAGGTTAGATACTAGCTGTATTCTTAAAGTGGCTACAAGGACTTGTGTGCATACCTTCACTAAACCTTACAAATTGGATGGCATTTCTAAGCCTAGGGCAGGGTTTGCCAGAGCCATACTCCATGGCTTTCTGCAGAGCTCAACTGCTTTTTCCACACTCTCCTCATGAGCTTTTGTAGTCTCCCTCATGTTAAGAATATGGCAACAGATGAATAGAAACGTGTAATAGTTGTGTAAAATCTTGCCATAACAATAGATATCCTTTTCTTCTCTGTTGCAATATTTCAGTCCCTCCTTCCCCCTGGTTGTTTGGTCCTTTACCTTGGATGGTCATACCCTACTTTCCTTGGGCTGCCTTTCCTCCTGGGGCATTCAGTTCTGATGTCTGTGCATGTGTGCATCACTTTTATGGCTGACATACGAGAGCAGCCTATGTGTGAGACGCACCACACAATAGTGAAAGACTTTTGTATATTGGCTGACGTCAGGTCGCCTACAGTGGTGAACTCCCCAATGTTAAGAATACTGCAACAGAGAAGAGAACATCATCTATTGTAAGATTTTACACAACTGTTTATTCTCCTGACTCACACTCACAATCTTTTAAGCTAATTTCTGCATGTCCTTCAAGGATGCATCTGCAGTCATCACATATGGGTTGTCCTGCCTCAGGCAGCCCTTCGGTCGGCCGGATTCCAAAGTCTGGGTCCGGCATCGGCTGAAGTCGCCCCTTCCCCAACGTCAGAGCGCCTGGGGTACAAAAGCGTCAGCCGACGCCATCTTCCTCAGTCTTTCTTGCCGTGTGGTGCCCAAAGCAGAAGCAGTTCGCAAGTGCCGGTCGGCCAGCTCCTGTAATTCAGCTAAACCGAAGACTTCAAAAGCTAAGTACCCTGTTGGGGACTCTTTCTTGCCTCAGCCGATGTCAGATAAAATTAATAATTGCTTAACTTGTGGGAAACAAATACCTCATAAGGATTTCCGCTCTTACTGCCTACCTTGCCTAGGCCCAGACCACGACGTCTCGGCCTGTTCCGCCTGTGCTTCCTTCAACCGACGCACTCTAAGACGTCGTTCGGAGTTTGCAGAGGAATTTTTTGGGGCTAGTTTTGCTTACAAAATGCCGTCGGAGACTCCGACTTCACATTTAATAAAGAAACGGAAGGACAAGGACCGACACCCGTGGTCCGCTGTTTCGGCTGAAACCACGGTCAGGCCTACCGCGAGTGTCTCTGTTTCGGCTGAAACAGAGTCCTTGGTACTACCGTCCACCGAAACCGTACAACCGACAACCTCGGCCCCGGAGGCCACTCCTGTCTCGGTTGTTGAATCCCCTTTGGAATCTGGTGTCCAGGAACCTTCCGACACCATTCCCTTAGACAAAACTACACCAGCACGTGGTGCAGCCAGGCCTCCTGTATCCATGTCTATTAAGGCATTCTCTAGGGCTAAAGCTGCTAAACACTCTAAATCTATACCTCCCAGGGTTATCCCTCAGGGACCCTCTACAGGTTCTCAGATCCTTAGTCTAGCAGAGGACCATATTTCATTAATTAGGGGCTCTCAGCCTCATCCGGACAGGGGCTCTCAACCTCCTACAGAAAAAAAAAGGCCCAGGGTTGAGCCCTCTGATCCCCTCTCCTCAGATGAGGCCTCTGATGGCTCTGCCCTCTCGGACTACCAGGAGGAGGCTTTTTCGGCCTACGAGGATTCAGATGCAGAGGAATCTATCCCTTCGGCCTCCCCTCCTGAAGAACTGTCTTTTGGGGAAACTCTGCACACTATGAGGGAGCATTTCCTATGGCAGGGCCAGGAATTCTCTGATTCCAGGAAGAGATTATGGACCTTTTTGCATTTGCCTCAGCATAGACCTTTGGCTGTTCCCCCTGTTTTGAATGTCATTGATGATGTGTACTCTGAATCTAGCACAACCCCTGACACTCTCCCTCCGGCTCCTGCCAAACCCGATAGGTACTACAGGGTCCCGGAATCTCATATTTTCCTTTACAAGGCCCACTCTGCTGGTCCAGAAACTATTTCCCAGGGCCCTAAAGGGGTTGCAGCTGTCGCTACAAAAAATCCACTCCCCTCTGAAAGGGAGTCTAGGGCTTTAGAGCGTTGGGGTAAAAAAGTGTATACTTCTGCTACTCTTTCTATGAGGGCTTTAAACTGTCAATTTCATATGATACAGTACCAAGAATATTTGTTAGATGAATTGCATAAAAAGTTGTCTTCCCCTGAACCCCTAGATCGCAAATCACTTCAGGATCTGGTACATAACTCTCAACAGGTTAGTAACCATTTCTTGCAGTGTGGTTATGATGCATTGGAAGCTTCATGTAGGTCAGCTATGACAGGTGCAGTCATACGTAGGCATGCTTGGCTGAAGGAACAATCTCTGCCAGACCATGTTAAAGCAAAGCTTCTGGATGCTCCACTGGAAAAGCAAAAGTTATTTGGCTCCACTGCTCAGGAGGTCTTGAAGAAATTTGAAGAAAAGGCAAAATCTGTACAAACAGTCAAAGATTTTATGCAAGTTCAACCACCAAGATTCAGCAGAAATTGGCCTTCCAAGAACTGGTCCTTTCCAGACACAGACAGATTTCAGAGAGGCAAGAACAGGCATGCCAGAGGTAGAGGGCAAGCTAGAGGCTTCTACAGAGGACGTCAATGGCAGCCTCTCAACCAGAGGGGTAGTGCAGGGCCTACAACTTCTGCACAAGGACAGACTCAATGACTTCACTTTGACACCGCCAACCAGGGCTCAATTGGAAGCACCTTTGGGCGGAAAGCTTTCCTTATTTTCAGAAAATTGGCACATTATTACAAGGGACAGATGGACACTACAAATAATAGACAAAGGATACAGGTTCCATTTCCACACATTACCGAAAAGAAAAGGCATGCCATACCAGCCACCAAATCAAAGGGCAGAGGCTTTGAAACAAATCTCCAACTTGATGCAAATGAAAGCAATAGAAAAGGTTCCTCTTGCAGAACAAGGCCAAGGATTTTATTCCAGACTCTTTCTTGTTCCAAGAAAAGAAAAGCAATGGAGGCCTATTCTCGACTTGTCCGCACTAAATACTTATCTCATTGTGCCAAAATTCAAAATGCTGACTCTACAGCAACTCCTTCCCATGCTGGGCAAGGGGTCTTGGCTGGTAACTCTGGACCTCAAGGAGGCATACCTGCATGTCCCTATCAGACAAAGCTGCAGAAGACACCTCAGATTACTTGCAGGTTCAGAGCATTATCAATTCTCAGCATTGCCCTTTGGCTTATCTACTGCGCCCAGAGTATTCACGAAATGCCTGGCATCAGTAATTGCACACTGCAGACTTCAGGGGATGCAAATATACCCGTACCTGGACGACTGCCTTATACAAGCGGACAGCAAACAAATTTTGGTAAAACACTTGAATTATGCCATCTATCTTCTTCAGGCCTTGGGATATACACTCAACATTCACAAGTCAAGAATGGTACCATCCCAAAGAATAACTTTTCTGGGTGTGGATCTAGACACAACCACCCAAATGGCTTTCCTCACAGAAGAAAAACAAAACCAACTACCGGATTACTTCATAAACCTGTCAAGACAAACTCAGCTGACTGCAAGGAAAATCCTGCAGGCCCTGGGATGTTCTTCATCTCACATTGCTGCAGTCCTTACACTTGGGTAGTCCGCTGTCCTCGGTCGGCCCGAATATCAAAGTATAAGGCTGACGTCGGTCAAGGCGCATTTGACTGACATCAGGACGTCAGGGTACAAATGCGCATGACCGACGTCATATCCTCAGTCTTTTTTGCCGCATGGTCCGATGCAGAAGCAGTATTGCAAGTGCCGGTTGGCGTTCTGAAATTTTTCGTTTTCGGAGTTTCAGACCGAGTCAAAGTTGGCTAAGTACCCCGTTGGGGAATATTTTAGTTTTTCTTGCCTCAGTGGTTTACGGATGTCAGAAAAAGTGAATAATTGTATTTCTTGTGGGAAACAGATACCGCATAGAGACTATCATACTTTGTGTATTCCTTGTTTAGGGCCTGAGCACGACGTTGTTTGGTGTCGCTCTTGTGCTAGATTCAATAAGCGCACTATAAAGAGGAGATTAGATTGTGCCAGGTTAGTCTTTGGGAAGCGGTGCAATTATAAAATGCCGTCGGATGCTCCGACGTCCGCTTCTGCAAAGAAGCGCAAGGACAAAGCAGTGAAGCCTAGGCTAGAAGAACCGTCCGTACCGGACGCCGGTTCTTTAGAGGTGTCGGTGGAGCCGGTGGTTCCACCGGAGGTTTCTTTGGGATCCCAGGGAGAGACCTTGTTATTGCAGGATGTGGCCTCTCAGGAGGCAGGTCAGGGTGATGGGGCTTCTCAGGTTACTATACTCCCCTCCCTGCCTAGGGTGGTTAGGCCCTCTCCTTCTGTTTCCAAGGCTTCTCCTAGAGGCAGGCCAAGTTTAGCTTCAGTTGGTGTCACCCCTAGTTCTTCTGGAACTGTGCCCAAGAAGCATATGCTTAAAATGGCAGAAGATTTGATTTCTTTGATTAGGGGTTCTTTGCCCCCTCCTGATAAGAGACCTAGGGTGGAGCCTGAGCTAGGGAGTTTTGAGCAGGCTTGGGATGTTTCAGAGTCTTCGGCTGAAGACTTGCAGGAGTACTCTCCTTATTCTGATTCTGATGTGGATGATTCTACTCCTTCTGCTTCTCCTCCTGAGGATTTTTCTTTTTCAGAAACTCTTCATTCCATGAGGGAGCATTTTAAGTGGGAAGGTCAGGACTTATCTGATTCCAGGAAAAGGCTTAGGGAATTTTTGTTTTTACCCCAGCATAGGCCTTTGGCTATACCTCCTGTTTTGGATGTAGTGGAAGATGTTTGTACAGAGGCTCCTCTTAATGCTGATTCTTTTGCCTCCTGCTCCTGTTAAACCGGATAGGTATTACAGGGTGCCTGAAGTTCATAAGTATCTTTTTAAGAGTCCTAGGGCAGACCCAGAAACTGTTAACCAGGGGCCTAAAGGTGTTAAGGCTTCTGTTGTCAAGAATCCGGTTCCTGCAGATAAAGAAGCCAGGGCCTTGGATAGATGGGGAAAGAAAGTTTATACTTCTTCCACTCTAGCTATGAGGGCTTTGAATTGCCAGTTTCACATGTTAAATACCAAAACTATCTCCTTTCACAGTTGAAGTCTAAGGTTGATGCTCTGGCGGAAGGTATTGATTGTAAAGAGTTACAAGATTTAGTACATGTTTCTGAACAGGTGGGTAAGCATTCTTTGCAATGTGGTTTTGATGCTGTGCAGGCCTCGTCTAGGGTGGCTGCCACTGGGTCAGTTCTTCACAGGCACGCCTGGCTGAGGGATCAAAATTTATCTGACCATGTTAAAACAAGGATTTTAGATGCTCCTTTACAATCTGATGTGTTGTTTGGTTCTCCTGTTGAGGCAGTTTTAAAGAAAATGGAAGACAAGGCTAAGTCTATGCAGACTGTTAAAGATTTTTTGCAGGTTCAGCCTCCAAAGTTTAGTAGAAATTGGCCTGCTAAAGGGTGGACGTATCCTTCTTATGATTCCCAGTCTAGAGGTAGATCTAGACGTGGTAGGGGCAGAGCTCAGGGCTCTTTCAGGCCTAGAACAGGGAGTTCTCCTGCACAGTCTTCAGGTGAGGGCAGGGGTCAGTCCTTTCGTAAACAGACCCAATGACCTACCTTTTCAGCTGCCAGAGCCTTCTCGTCTGGCAGCACCTTTGGGAGGAAGGTTGGCACTTTTCAAAGAAAATTGGAGTTTAATTACCCAAGACAGATGGGTATTGGATATCATACACCACGGTTACAGGTTTTATTTCCATACCTTGCCTCCTTTCAGAGGCATGCCAGACGTTCCTCCTCAGCAAAGAATAGAGGCTCACAAGCAAATTTCTCTGTTACTTCAACTAGGGGCCATACAGCCGGTCCCTATGCCAGAAGTGGGCCTAGGATTTTATTCTCGCCTGTTCCTAGTACCAAAGAAGGGGAACACGTGGAGACCAATTTTGGATTTATCTATCCTCAACACTTATCTGGACATTCCCAAGTTCAAAATGTTGACGTTACAACAGCTTTTACCTCTGCTGGGCAAAGATCATTGGATGGTTACTTTGGATCTCAAGGAGGCTTACCTTCATGTTCCTATCAGGCTAAGTTGCAGGAAGTATCTGCGTTTTCGAGCTGGGACTTCTCACTATCAGTTCTCTGCATTGCCCTTTGGCTTATCTACTGCGCCCAGAGTGTTCACGAAAGTTCTGGCTCCAGTGATAGCTTTCTTCAGGCTAAAAGGAATACAGATCTATCCTTATTTGGACGACTGCCTGATTCTGGCTCAAGGAAGGGAAGAGCTTCTTCATCATTTGGAATATGTGATAGCAGTGCTAAGATGCCGGGGTATTCTGTGAATGAAATAAAGTCCAGTCTAGTACCCTCTCAGGACATGTGCTTTCTGGGTGTAAGACTGAATACAGCATCCCAGATGGCCTTTTTAACCCCGGACAAACAAAAGAATCTTTCCCTTTACTTCCATCAACTATCTCATCAGTCCGGGCTGACTGCAAGGACAGTCCTTCAAGCCTTAGGGTTCATGGCATCTTGTATTCTGGTGCTTCCCAATGCCAAACTGCATATGAGGAAGCTGCAATGGTATCTCAAAATGTATGGACACAGCACTGCCAGGATCTGGACACTGTCATTCAAATAATACCTTGCATTCAAAAGGAATTTTTGTGGTGGGCTCAGGAATGTCACCTAAACAAGGGACTCTCTGTGACCTGGCCAGAGGCGAGTCAGATTTTAACGACAGATGCCTCAAACAAAGCTTGGGGAGCTCATCTAAATGGAAAGTGGATACAAGACAAGTGGCCTGCCAGACTACAACATCTACATATCAACCTGAAGGAGATGTTAGCAGTCCAGTTTGCATTAATAGCTTTCAAGGATTTACTTCTTCCAGGACAGGTGTTGATTCTAACAGACAACACAACTGTCATGTGGTACATCAACAAGCAAGGGGGAACACATTCTTATCCTCTATGCAGGCAAGCAATGATTTTGTGGGAGACTGCTCTCAGTTTACAGCTCAATCTTCAGGCAAGGTTTCTGCCGGAGCACAGAACTCCTTAGCAGATGTGTTGAGCAGGCGAATTATGGATCCCCACGAGTGGAAATTGGATCCTCATGTATTTCAGAAATTGACAGTGTCATGGGGAACTCCAGACATAGATCTGTTCGCTTCTCCACTAAACCATCAGCTGCCAAAGTTTTGCACAAAAGGTTTCATCCCACAGCTTGGAAAGTGGATGCTCTTTCTTTCAATTGGAGCAATCTTCATGTGTATGCCTTTCCACCTCTGCCTCTCCTCCCAAAGGTACTTCTAAAGGTCAGACAGGACAAGCCAAGGATGATTTTAATAGCTCCAGATTGGCCTCGACAGCACTGGTACCCATTACTGAGAAGTCTGGTACGGAAGCCTCCATGGCCTTTGCCTTGATTCCACACCTGTTGTCACAGGAGGACAGCCATTTGCTCAATGTCAAACTTCACTCTCTTCACCTAACAGCCTGGCATATTCTGTTTTGAACCATAGAGGGTCTCAACTTCCACAACAAGTTTTGAATGTGATTCTGGAAGCTAGAAGGCCTAGTACAAGGAAAGTGTGGGCAGAGAAATGGAAGAGATTTTTATTTTGGAGTGCAGCAAAGGATTTTGATGTTTCTGAGCCTAATTTAAGTGTGGCTCTTCAATATCTTACTGAGTTACTGGACAAAGGTGTGTCCTTCTCTTCTATTAAGGTTCATGCTGCAGCAATTTCAGCTCACTATGAATGTGACCCTCCATTGTTTTCTCATCCTTTGTTCAAGCAATTTCTTAGAGGGGAAGAATATAAGACCCCACGAGAGCTCCTACTCCTGCTTGGGATCTCAATTTTGTGTTGGAGAAACTCACTCTACAACCTTTTGAGCCTGCAGCTACTTCTGAGTTGAAATATTTATCATGGAAGACTGCCTTTTTGTTGGCCATTACCTCTGCAAGAAGGGTTTCTGAATTGCAGGCCCTTATGGCGGTTGAGCCTTTCTTGATTTTCCATAAGGATAGGGTATCTTTACATTACTAATCCTTCCTTTATGCCTAAGGTGGTTTCTAGTGTGGCTTTAAACCAAACTATTCATTTGCCTACTTTTTATGCAAATCCCCAAAATAAAGGGGAAAAGATTTTGCACACTTTAGATGTACACAGGCAGTTGCGATATTATTTGGACAGAACTAAAGGGTTCAGGCAGTCTCAGCAGTTGTTTGTTTCTTTTGCTTTGAGTTCTCAGGGCAAGCCTGGGTCAAAACAAACTATTTCTAAGTGGATTAGGTTTTGCATTGCTTTCTGTTATTCCCATCATGGCAAGGAGATTCCAGCTGGGATTAGGCCTCATTCCACTAGGGCTACTGCCACTTCGACAGCCTTTTTGAGGGGAGTGGCAACCAAGGATATTTTGGAAGCAGCTACTTGGAGTTCAGTGCATACTTTCTCTAGGCATTATCACCTACCACTTTACTCTAAATCCAGGGCTGGTTTTGCCACTGCTGTTTTGCAGGGCATTTTGGCAGCTCCTGCTTCCTTGTAGTTTGGCCATCCTCCCTTACCTCTGCTTTGGGATTCTACCCAAGTGTAAGGACTGCAGCAATGTGAGATGAAGAACATAGTACAGTTTTGTACCTACCATAAATGTAGATGTTCGAAGATCCACATTGCTGCAGTCCAATTTACCCTCCCTCCTTCCCCTCTGTTGTTAGAGGTGGTTGTGTGGCTTGGGTTGTAAATATTGTGTATATTGTATATATTGTACATATAATTAGTGCAAAGGTGGTTGGTGGTTTGTTTGCTGTCTTTTGGTTTTGACCTTTATTTTTAGGGTCTTCTGACATCTGGGGCAAGAAAAGACTGAGGATATGACGTCGGTCATGCGCATTTGTACCCTGACGTCCTGATGTCAGTCAAATGCGCCTTGACCGACGTCAGCCTTATACTTTGATATTCGGGCCGACCGAGGACAGCGGACTACCCAAGTGTAAGGACTGCAGCAATGTGGATCTTCGAACATCTACATTTATGGTAGGTACAAAACTGTACTTTACATGGCTTCTTGCATTCTTCTGATTCCTCAAGCAAGGCTACATATGAGGAAACTCCAATGGTACCTAAGGAGTTTATGGTCTCAGCACAGTCACAGCTTGGAAACTTTGATACCACTCATCCCATGCCTTCAAAGTGAATTTCTGTGGTGGGCTCAAGCAAGCCAGTCAAACAGGGGTCTGCCCTTCAGCAAGCCAATAGCCAGCCAAACCATTACAACGGACGCCTCAGACCACGGATGGGGAGCGCACATGGAGGGCAGATGCATTCAAGGGCTATGGTCACAAAAAGAGCTACGCATGCACATAAACCAAAAGGAAATGCTGGCAGTGATACATGCAATCGAGGCCTTCAAGTTATTTCTACATCAAGGCCACCTGCTAATAAGGACAGACAACACTACAGTTATGCGGTACATAAACAAGCCGGGAGGCACCCATTCCTACCCTCTTTGCAGACTGGCAATGAATCTATGGGAACTCTCCTTGACTCTCAATATACAACTGCAATCCCAGTTTGTACCAGGAAAGGACAATATACTGGTGGACAGCTTAAGCAGGAACATCATGGATGCACACGAATGGGTGCTGCACCCAGACATCTTCCATCAGATAACACAATCATGGGGGAGACCGGACATAGACCTCTTTGCCTCCCCACACAATCATCAGCTGGAGAATTTCTGCTCAAGGACATACCACCCACAAGCATGGAAAGTGGACGCTCTCTCCTTCAGCTGGAGAACTCTAACAGTGCATGCATTCCCACCTCTTCCATTAATGACCAAGGTCTTACTGAAGATCAGGGCAGAGCAGCCAAGAGTGATTCTGATAGCTCCGAACTGGCCAAGACAGCATTGGTACCCATTGCTAAAGAGCATGTCACGGACGAAACCATGGCTTCTGCCACAATGGCTGCTTCTCCTGACACAGCACAATTACAAAACTCTGCATTCCAACCTGAAAACATTACAACTAGCTGCCTGGAAAATACCTTGACTCATCACCAGGATAAGCTATCCAAGAGAGTGAAGGATATCATCATGGAAGCTCGCAGGCCTTCCACAAGAAAGGCATACTCAGCAAAATGGAAAAGATTTCACACCTGGAGCACCTCAAAGGGCCTAGATGCAACAGTTATGAACATGGCACATATCCGGGAATATTTGGCAGAAATGCTTCACAATGGCCTGTCTTACTCCTCCATTAAAATTCATGCTTCAGCAATTTCAGCAGAGTACAATACTGACCCACCTGTCTTCTCTCATCCTCTGCTAAGACAGTTTCTAAGAGGAATTAAAAACATCAATCCTCCAAGGAAACCACCACTGCCTACTTGGGACCTTAACTTCGTGTTGGAAAAACTAACACTACCTCCCTTTGAACCAGCAGCATCTGCAGAACTACAGTTCCTCTCTGGGAAGACTGCCTTCCTTCTGGCCATAACCTCAGCAAGAAGAGTATCTGAGTTACAGGCTCTCATGGCAGTACAGCCATTTCTTATTTTTCATCAAGACAGAGTTTCATTGAGAACCAATCCTTCATTTATGCCAAAGGTGGTATCTAGAGTCTCATTAAACCAAGCTATTCATTTGCCAACTTTCTTTCCAAATTCACAAAACAAAGGGGAAAAGCTTCTGCACACTCTGGACGTACACAGACAGTTGTGCTACTACTTGGACAGAACTAAAAATTACAGAACTGACCAGTTGTTTGTAGCATATGCTGCTGGTGCACAAGGAAAAGCAATTTCAAAACAGACAATTTCAAAATGGATAGGGAATTGCATTAGTTTCTGTTACTCCTTTCATGGAAAAACTGTGCCAGCTAACATTAGACCTCATTCGACCAGAGCCACAGCCACCTCCACAGCCTTCCTAAGAGGGGTGGCTACCAAGGACATTTCAGAGGCTGCTACATGGAGCTCCGTGCATACATTTTCCAAGCATTACAACTTACCTTTATATTCCAGATCCAGAGCAGGCTTTGCTACGGCAGTCCTGCAGGGCATATTAGCTACACCATCCTTTACATAGATCCTCCACCCCCAGATTGGCTATGGTATTCTACCCATATGTGATGACTGCAGATGCATCCTTTAAGGACATAGTACAGTTTTGTACCTACCATAAATGTAGATGTCCGATAGGTATGCATCTGCAGTCAGGTTTACCCTCCCTCCTTCCCCTCTGTGGTATTTCTTGGGTACATTCCCCTCTCATAGCTAGCTGGGGTTATCTATTATGGTGTATTTGTTTTTATATATGTGTATATATATATATATATATATATATATATATATATATATATATATATATATATATATATATTAGTGCATGTTTGGAATTTATTGCATTTCTCCAAATTTAGCCTTCCTTAGAGTTCACCTGGCATCTGGGGCAAGAAATACTGAGGAAGATGGCGTCGGCTGACACTTTTGTACCCCAGGCGCTCTGACGTCGGGGAAGGGGTGTCTTCAGCCAATGCCAGACCCAGACTTTAGAATCCGGCCGACCGAAGGGCTGCCTGAGGCAGGACAAACCCATATGTGATGACTGCAGATGCATACCTATCGGACATCTACATTTATGGTAGGTACAAAACTGTACTTTCCTTTTAGCCACTTTTTTTTTTGTCCCTTTTAAAGTACCATTGTTTGTACTCTTCCTCCTTTATTAATCTCTTGAGTACTTCTGTCTACCATTGTTGTTTTTTTTTTTTTTTTTTTTTTATTTCTTGCTTGCTTCTTTGCTCTAAAAAATATTTCTGTCCTTAGTGTTTAACTGCTTCCCTTCTAGCCTTTATTGATGGTGTTTGTTGTACAACATGGCTAACAAATCTATGGGGTTCAAAAAGTGCGTTACCTGTAGGCATAAGCTTCTCAACTCAGATGCCCACAGGGAATGCATGCATTGCCTAGGCCCCACTCATTTTAGATGCGGATCGTTCAATCTCCTCTTATTTTAATTCCAGAACTTTAACTGATTGATAGAAGGAATAAATTAGTATTGCTAGGCCTTCATCCAAAACTTCAACAGTTACTGGGACTGCAACTGACCAAAATGTCTGACAAGGGTAACTCTGATACATTTTCTAAGGAGGAGGAGTCCTGTAAGCAGTCACTTGACTGCTTTTCCTTATTGGTTCCTTCATCAGAGCCCCCTTCAAAAATGCATAAGTTCAATCTGTCTGTCTCTGATCCAACTATTCTGAAATATAGATCTCCTTGAATATGTACCCCTTCACTCCTGTTGGATCTAGTTTCTTCATGACTCCATTCTCTTTTCTTAGAGGGATCTCCACAAAAACACTAAAGACTTCCATCCATAACATCATCTCTTAAAACTTCCAGAAACCAATGTGGATAGGATGATGAGGAAGTTTCTCAGAGCACAGATTATGATGGGGTAATTTTAGCTCTGACTTCCACCATATCTGCTAGCTGTCCTTTGTCCACATCCCTCTTGGTATCTCTTTCTCTGATCCAATTTACTGTTTTGGAGCCCTTGGTTCCAAGGCCTTCTGGGGGTATTTTCATTGGAACCAAAGGCATTTGAGGTTGTGGAGAAGACTTTCTCCTTGTGTAGAGAAGACATCCCTAACCCCCCGATCAGATAGCTTTGCCTCATCCAGTTCTGTGCACTGATCCTTGTGTGTCCATTCCACTGGAACAGCCATACCAAACAAGTCTCCAGTCAGCCCGCCAGTACATTATCATTTCTCTTGATGCATCTCCAGAACACCCCATTGAAGAAGTCTCTTGGAAGAGAATGTGTAAGAGAAGACTCCTAGATTCCCCCAAGGAATATCTCATGGAGAGCACCATTTTTATGAGTGGGGGGGTCCACCAGATCTTCTGAAACAAAAGTGGTTGGTTCTCTGACGCCCCTTCCCAAGAGAAATGGGTGTTCCTAGAGGCTTTTGTAGCTGGCCCATCTTCTTGAATGATCCCCCTCCAGCCAATGAGCTCATAAACTTGGTGTCTCACCGGGCGGGGAAGAAACCATATGTCATAGAGCCGGTTCCAAGAAGACTGGACAACCCCCCCCCCCCACCAAGACCGGGCACACTGGAGCAAGGAAATCCTGGTTGCTGCCATGGTTGTGGTTGCAACCACTAAGAAAGAAGTGGCAGAATAGAGTTCTGTCCATCCTCCTAATGGAGTCCAAGTTTGAACAGATGTGGGAAGCTAGTGTACCCTTCAGCGACATTTGTCCTCGGTCAAAATATGAAACATGTGGCACATTTTACGAGGTTACAAAGAGATCTGACCAAGGCACTTTCCAAATCTCTTTCTGGGTCCACGTCTGCCGAGGATGAGAATAGAATTTCCTTACAACTAGTCACTGTACAGACTATCTCAAATGCGTCCATGAGATTAATTTAACATGCAGCAGAAGGTACCTCATGGGTGGCAGGTTCAGGCATAGCCATCAGGAGACCCGCTTGGATGCAGAACCCTTTAAGTCTTTATTCATCAATGCACCTTTTGATGACTAATCCTTGCCACAACGTAAAGGGCATGCTGTCCAGATGTGATCAAGAGGAAAAGACGGCGTTTGCCATGGGTGTGCATTTTTTCATCCAGTCAAAGAACTTTAAAGTAATCCGTGAGGAGGTAGTAAAATGTGGTTTAGAAAATCCCAGGGTCCTTTTCTAGATTCACGTGAAGATAGTTCCCCCAAAGACAAAGGGAGCGGCAAAACCAGAGCTTCAGAGATTCCTTCATGGATAAGCCCAATCAGCACTCCTGAAAGGAGGCCTTGGCTGTTCCCCTCTGAAGGGAGTCAGGGGACACATGTCTCTTACAGAGGATTTCTGGGTGAAGAGAATCCTATCCAGGTTATACTATACCATTTCCCTACCCCCTCACCAATTTGAAAAAAATCCCAGATGTTCCACCCAGTCAGAGGGAAGCAGCAACTCTAGAAATAAAAAAGTTGGTAGAAAAGAGCCATCCAAGAGTTCCCTCCAGACCAGAGAGGCTCTGTAACTTTACTCTAGATTCTTCTTTGTGCCAAAAAAGACAGGGGACTTGAGACCAGAATCTCAAATTAAATCAGTTTAAGTATTCAAAGTTTTGAATGGTCATGATTTAGTCCATCTTGCCTCTGCAGTAAAAAGACAGTTGGATGTGCTCGATAGTATGCATTCTGAAGATCTATCACATCAAAATGAATAGGCTTTGCAAACGATTCTTGCGCTTCTGGCTGGGAGCCAATCATTACCAGTTCAGAGCATTGCCCTTTGGTCTCTCCACAGCCCTTAGGGTGTTAATCAAATGCATGGCAGTGGTAGCAGCTCATTTGAGACTGCTGGTATTCACGAATGGGAATTGAATCCACAAATATTCAGAATGATAACACAAAAATGGTGGAGCCCGGACATAGATCTGTTTGCATCCCCAATGAACTGTCAGCTTCAGAAATTCTGCACAAGGAGTTACCATCCACAAGCATGGAAAGTGGGTGCCCTCTCATTCAGCTGGAAAAACCTGCAAGTGTACGCCTTCCCACCTTTACCTCTCCTTCCAAAGGTACTCATAAAAGCCAGGCAAGAAGAGCCAAAGATGATCCTGATTGCACCAGACTGGCCACGCCAGCACTGGTACCCAATCTTAAAGAACTTAGCACAAGAACCACCCTGGATTATGCCTAAAATCCCACATTTGCTGACACAACACAACAATCAGATAATTCCTTAGTCAAGTAAGCAATGCCTCTCTCCGAAGCTGTTATGGATGTCATTCTGGAGGCCAGAAGGCTTAGCACCAGGAAAGCCTACTCGGATAAATGGAAGAGATTCTGTGCCTGGAACCAGGCACACAGCCTTGACCCTCTTGTCCCAAACATTCCTCAGATACTTCAATATTTAACTGAGATGCTGGACAAAGGCCTCTCCTTCTTATCCATCAAGATCCACGCCTCTGCCATTTCTGCTCATTACAACACGGATCCACCAATTTTCTCTAATCCTTTGCTCAAACAGTACCTCAGAGGGGCTAAAAACATAAGACCACCCCGTAGAGCACCTACTCCAACTGGGGACCTCAACTTTGTTTTGGAAAAATTAATTTTTCCTCCTTTTGAGCCCGCTAACACAGCAGAATTCAAATATATCTCTTGGAAAACTGTTCTGCTACTGGCAATAACATCAGCACGAAGAGTTTCAGAATTACAGGCACTAATGGCAGTGGAACCTTTCCTCATTTTCCACCAGGACTGGGTGTCTTTAAGCACTAACCCTGCGTTTATGCCAAAGGTGTTATCAAGTGTGGCTCTAAACCAAACTATTCACTTGCCAACCTTTTATCCAAAACCACAGAACAAAGGGGAGAGACTACTACATTCTTTGGACATTCACAGACAGTTACGCTTCTACTTGGACAAAACCAAAGCTTTCAGAAAATCTGAGCAATTATTAGTAGCATATGCTGCAGGATCACAGGGAAAAGCCATTTCAAAACAGACTATTTTAAAATGGATAGGACATTGTATACGTTTCTGCTATACTCACCATGGGAAACCTGTACCTAGCAGCATTAGATCTCACTCCACCAGGGCAACAGCCACTTCAACTGCCTACCTCAGAGTACCACCTACCAAGGATATTTTGGAAGCAGCAACATGGAGTTCTGGGCATACCTTCACCAAGCATTACCATTTGCCTTTATACTCCAAATCCAGAGCAGGCTTTGCCGCTGCTGTGCTGCAGGGCCTTATAGCCACCCCTCATGCCTTATAGAACCAGCCACCCTACCTCAGCTTTGGGATTCCACCCAAGTGTAATGAATGCAGCAGTGTAACACGAACATAGTACAGTTTTGTACCTACCATAAATGTAGATGTTAGAGTGTAAACACTGCTGCAGTCCAGGTTACCCTTCCTCCTTCCCCTCTTACTTTCTGGTATGTACCTACGTCTTCTACCCTTTACTACCTATGGGGAGTATTTGCTGGTAACTGAAAATAGTTTTTTGCCTTTCTTTTGTATATTTTACTAGCAATTTGAATTGCCTACCTATTTGGGGGCACCTGACATCTGGGGCAAGAAAAACTGAAGAAAATGGCGTTGGCTGCATCTTATATACCCCTGTCGCACTGACGTCAGGGAGGAGGCGACAGCAACCGACACTGGACCAAGACTTTGGAACTCAGGCCAACTGGGGAACCGCCTGACGGCAGGATAACCCAAGTGTAATGACTGCAGCAGTGTTTACACTCGAACATCTACATTTATGGTAGGTACAAAACTGTACTTTCAGAATGCCCTGACAGCCTTCAAGGACCAACTTCATCCGGGACAACTACTGATAAAAACTGACAATACCACAGATATATGTGGTACATAATCAAGCAGGGAGGCACTCATTCCTATTCCCTTTGCAGACTAGCCATGACTTTGTGGGACACAGAATTGACTTACTATGTACATCTGCAGGCACAATTCCTGCCAGGAAAGATAAATACTCTGGCAGACGAACTAAGCAGAAACCTCATGGATCCCCATGAGTGGAAATTGGATCTGCAAATATTCAGCATATTAACAAGGAAATGGGGATGCCCGGACGTAGATCTATTTGCCTCCCCTCACAACTGCCAACTACAGAGATTCTGCACAAGGACTTATCACAAGCAAGCATGGAAAGTGGATGCTCTATCTTTCAGCTGGAAAAACTTAACAGTATATGCCTTTCCTCCACTGCCCCTCCTCCCCAAGGTACTCCTAAAGGTCAGACAAGAGAAGCAAAAAATGATACTGATTGCCCCAGACTGGCCTCACCAGCACTGATACCCAATCCTAAGGAACCTGTCTCAATGCCCAGCCTGGACATTACCTCAAATTCCTCACTTACTGTCCCAACAAAACAGCCAGATCGTGCACAGCCACCTCAAGATCTTAAATCTGGCAGCATGGCGGATAATTTAATCATTCAAAACACCCCTCTTTCTAAAGCGGTGATGGATGTTATTTTGGAGGCCAGGAGGCCTAGTACCAGAAAATCTTGTGCTGAAAAATGGAAGAGATTCTGTGCTTGGAACCAGGCACAAGGAATTTACACGATTGTACCAAATATTCCTCAGATTTTGCAATACTTAACTGAGATGCTGGACAAAGGCCTATCCTTTTCATCAACTAAGATTCATGCCTCTGCCATTTCAGCTCATTACAATACAGAGCCACCTGTTTTTTCACATCCTTTACTAAGGCAGTACCTCAGAGGAGCCAGAAACTTAAGGCCTCCAAGGAGATCACCAAAACCTACATGGGACCTACATGGGACCTCAATTATGTCTTGGAAAAACTCACCCTGCCTCCTTTTGAACCAGCCGCTACAGCTGATGTAAATTTTTTATCTTGGAAAACAGCTCTGCTCCAAGCAATAACCTCTGCAAGACGAGTCTCAGAGCTACAGGCACTCATGGCTGTGGAACCTTTTATCATTTTCCATCCAGATAGGGTTTCTCTGAGGGCAAACCCAACATTTAGGCCTAAGGTACTGTCCAGTGTGGCCCTTAACCAAACTATTCACTTACCTACCTTTTATCCAAACCCACAGAATAAGGGTGAGAGACTTCTGAATTCTTTGGACATACACAGACGGCTGCGCTTCTACCTGGACAGAACCAAAGCTTTCAGAAAGACTGAGCAATTACTAATGGCATACGCTGCAGGATTACAAGGAAAGGCTATCTCAAAGCAGACTATTTCCAAGTGGATAGGCTGCATTCATTTTTGCTATTCACAACATGACAAATCAGTGCCTAAGGCCATTAGGCCACATTCAACCAGAACAGCAGCCAGTTCAGCAGCCTTCCTCAGAGGAGTACCAACCAAACACATTTTAGAGGCTGCAACCTGGAGCTCCGTGCACACTTTTACAAAGCACTATCACTTACCAGTCTACTCTAAATCCAGGGCAGGCTTTGCCACTGCAGTTCTGCAGGGCCTCATAGCCGCTCCTAATCCTATTTAGCTCCAGCCTCCCAACCTTTGCTTTGGGATTCAACCCAATTGTAATGACTGCAACAGTGAAACACGATGAACATAGTACAGTTGTGTACCTACCATAAATATAGATGTTCGAGTGTATTCACTGTTGCAGTCCAGGTTACCCACCCACCATCCCCCTTATCTTTGCTGGAACTTATCTGTACTCTCTCTATTCTATACAGCCTATGTGGTGTATTTGCTGGTAGAGGAAAGAATAATTTACTTTGGTGCATGTATGCTTTATTGACATATTTTTAGCCTACCCTTTTGGGGGCACCTGATATCTGGGGCAAGAAAAACTGAAGAAAATGGCGTCGGCTGCATCTTTTATACCCCTGACGCACTGACGTCAGGGAGGAGGCGACAGCAACCGACGATGGACCTAGACTTTGGAATTCAGGACGACTGCGAGTAGCCTGCCAGCAGGATAACCCAATTGTAATGACTGCAACAGTGAATACACTCAAACATCTACATTTATGGTAGGTACACAACTGTACATTTTGATGCCTTAGAAGCTTCTACCAGGGCTGCAACTACAGAATCAGTTCTTAGAAGGCATGCTGGTTAAGGGAGCAACGTTTGCCTGACCAGGTAAAATCCAAACTTTTAGATGCCTCTCTGGATAAGAAGCAGTTGTCTGGTTCCAAGGCCGAGGAGATGATCAAGAAAGTGGAGGACAATGCCAAATCCATGCAGACTGTCAAGGACTTTGTACAGGTACAACCACCCAGGTTCAGCAGAAACTTCCCTACTAAGCACTGGTACTTGCCCTCTCGAGCAAAGCCAGTGCAGAGAAAGGGATGCAGGGACAGAACCTGTAGGCTGCAGGCACGCAGCCAGCAAAGAAGTAGGCAGTGCTTCACTGCAGCTCCAAGGCAGGTGAGTTCTAAGCCCACTACCTTCTCCAGGGATTCACAATGACTCCCACCCCCATCCCCCAGGTCTCCAGAAAAGCTAAGAGGAAGACTCTCTCTCTTCCTAGAAAACTGGCAGGCCATCACCTCAGATCTATGGATGTTCTTCGTGTTTCACTGTTGCAGTCACCACACACGGATAATCTGCCTGCAGGTAGCCCTCAGTCGGCCCGAATACCAGAGACTTTGTATTTCTGTGTTGGATGCTGTCTCTCCAGGACTGACAGGTCATCAGGGGTATAAAAACAGGCAGCCGATGCCATTACATCAGTCTTTCTTGCTGAGGAGCCCGAAGCAGAAGCAGTTTGCAAGTGCCGGTTGGTCGCTACCTGAATTTTCGTTTACAAATTGAATAGTTCTGAAGTCTTCTAAAGCTAAGTACCCCATTGGGGATTCTTTTTTCATGCTCTAACCGATGTTAGAAAAAGTTAACAATTGTCTTGCCTGTGGAAAGCAAATACCTCACAGAGATTTTCATTCTTACTACGTCACCTGTTTAGGCCAGACCACGACGTACCTCGCTGTTGGTTTTGTGCCTTGTTTAACGCCCAAACCATTTGTCATCGGGCTCTCTTTGTCATTAAATTCTTTCGCTCTCTATCTCCATATTCTGAAATGGCTTTGATAAGCCATCCGACTACCGATTATTCTGAAAAAAACGTAAGGATAAAGACAGAGACAGACAGCATAAGTCCAAAGCTACCGACGATGCTTCCGTTAAGCTAGTCGCCAGTCCGCCGGTACTCACTGAGGCGCTTTCGCAGCCCCTGATGCCTGCTTCGTTGGATTCGCAGGCCTCTAGCGAGACCCATTCAGAGTCCTGTATACAGCGAGACACTTCGACTATGGAAACTGTGGCTGTGTCTACCTTGGATGGGTCTGGAGCTGCTGTGCAGTCACTGGCTGCTGAGACGGTTCTTCACTCAACTGATGTTAGACTAAAACCGGCAACTTATTTTTTAACCAAAACTACCAAGTTTCCTAGGCACAGAGTATGCACTACACCTAGAAAACAGACCAAAGTGCATGCAACTGCTGCCATGCCACATAAACAAATGCTTAGAATGGCAGAAGCCCTTATTACGCCGATTAGGGGAAGTCAACCTTCCCCTGCTAAGAGAAAGAGACCATTCCCCCTACAGCTTCTACAGACCAGGCGTCCAATGACTCTGAGATTTCTGATTATGACGACATGCCCTTACCTGCTTATGAGGATTCAGATGCAAAGGAATCCATTCCCTCTGCCTCCCCTCCAGAGGATTTTTCTTTTGGCAAAACCTTGCATACCTTAAGAGAGCATTTCTACTGGGAATGCCAAGACTATCCTCAGTCCAAAAAGAAACACTTTGAATTCCTAGAGTTGCCTCAGCACAGGCCTTTAGCAATACCCCCTGTCCTGGATGTTGATGCTTTTATGGAATCCAGTCTTACTCCTGACACTTTACCTCCTGCCCTTAGGAAACCAGACTGGTACTACAGAGTACCTGACACTCACAAATTTCTTTTCAAGAATCTTACTGCTGACCAGAGATCATTTCCCAAGGGCCTAAAGGTGTCAAGGCTACTACAGCCAAGAATCCCACCCCTTCAGACAGGGATTCCAGAGCTTTGGACAGATGGGGTAAGAAGGTATATATCTCTGCAACTCTTGCTATTAGAGCATTGAATTGTCAAGTTTCACATGCTGAAGTACCAGCAGCATATTATGGAACTTATTAAACAAAAAGTGGCAACCATTACAGACTGTGCAGAAAATAAAGAATTGCAGGAGCTTATACACTCTGCTAGCCAAGTCAGTAAGCATACTTTGCAGTGTGGCTTTGACACCCAGAAGCATCTTGCCGGGCAGCAGTCACTGGATCTGTACTGATATGACATGCTTGGCTCAAGGAGCAGACCTTGCCAAATCAGTCACTAGATGTTCCTTTGAACAAGGACAGTTTGTTTGGCACCAAAGCAGAAGAGGTCCTTAAAAAGATGGAAGAAAAAGCTAAGTCTATGTAGACTGTTAAAGAATTCTTACAAGTGCAACCCCTAGATTCAGTAGGCATTGCCCTTCCAAACACTGTTCCTTTCCAGCCCTTCTCAAACCAGACCCAGGGTAAACGGACCACCCAGACTACAGTCTCAGGGTATGCAGAGATCTAAGTAATGGAATGCCCCCACTCCTAAAGCAGGGAGTGGTAAGCCACCTCCTTACGGAAAAAAAACTCACAATGACTTCTGTACTCCACTCCCCAGCCCTGCCCAATTGCTTGTGCCCCTAGGAGGAAAACTTGCCCCTCATGCAAAAAATTGGATGTCCATCACACAGGACCGGTGGGTCCTCAATATTGTATCCCAGGGGTACAAATTTTTTCCATTCACTGCCAACCCCAAGCGGGTTTCCAGACATTCCTCCAAACCAGTGGACAGAGGCTCAAAGCCAAGTAGCTTCCCTGCTCTATATCAGAGCTATTCAGCTGGTTCCAGTAGAACAGAAGGGTCAAGGATTCTACTCCAGACTCTTCCTGGTACCCAGGAAAGAGGGCTCTTGGTGCCCAATCCTGGATCTTTCAATTCTTAACACCTTCCTGGTGGTACCAAAATTCAAAATGCTTACCCTGCAACATCTTCTTCCTATGCTAGCCAAGGATGCCTGGTTAGTCACCCTAGACCTAAAGAAGCCTATCTACACATCCTCATAAGGGAGTCATGCAGGAACTATCTACATTTCGGGGCAGGATCTATGCATTATCAGTTCTCTGGGCACAGTAGATAAGCCAAAGGGAAGTGCAGAGTTTTCACAAAATGCCTGGCTCCAGCCATTGCATACTGCAGGCAGAGAAATATCCAAATTTTCAAGTACTTGGACGACTGCCTGATTCAGACGGACAACCTTCTTATTCAGAAATGGGGGACCCCAGAGGTGGATCCCTTTGCTTCCTCCTATAACCACCAGCTCAGCAAATTCTGCACCAGGAATCCTCACAGCAGAGCCTGGAAAGTGGATGCCTTATCTTTTCAGTGGGTAAATCTCTCAATCTGTGCCTTTCCCCCTCTGCCCCTTCTCTCAAGAGTATTACTCAAGACAGGACAGACCAAGGACAATTCTGATTGCTCTGGACTGCCCACTCCTGCACAGCCTGTCACCGGTGCCACCCCGGCACCTACATCAGAACCCAACCCTGCTCTCTCAGCAGGAGGGGACAGATTTTGCATCCACAACTTGCATCCAACAATCTTTCAGCCTTTCTTATTCCTTGAATTCTCCCCCAGCAACCATAAGCAAGCAGGTGCTAGACGTCATTCTTGAAGCCAGACGACCCAGTACAAGAAAATCCTATGCTGATCAGTGGAAAAGGTTCTGCTCCTGGATTCTTTCTAAAGGGGAGGATACAATTCTGCCCTCCCTGCCTCTAATCCTGGAGTACTTAGCAGATCTGTTCCACAAAGTCCTGTCCTTCTCCATTAAGATACTTGCCTCAGCCATTTCGGCTCATTACAACACTGAGCCCACCTCTCTTCTCGCACCCTCTTATCAAACAGTTCCTGAGAGGGGCAAACAACTTAAGGCCACCAAGGAGAGCACCCACCCCTGCTTGGGACCTTAACTTTGTACTGGAAAAGCTCACGCTTCCCCACTTTGAACCTGTTGTGTCAGCAGACTTAAAATTCCTCTCTTGGAAAAATAGCCTTGCTTCTGGCCATCACTTCAGCTTTAAGAGTATCTGAGCAACAAGCACTTATGGCTGTGGAACCCTTCATTATTTTCCATGCTGCCAGGGTTTCCCTTGGGACTTAACCCTTCCTTTATGCCTAAAGTGGTGTCCAGTGCGACTCTCAACCAATCCATCCATTTGCTAACTTTCTTCCCTAATCCCCAAAATAAAGGTGAAAGGATCCTGCACTCCTTAGATGTGCACAGACAGCTCAGATTATACCTTGATAGGACTAAGCCCTTTAGAAAATCTGACCAGTTACTAGTCAGATTTGCAACAGGGGCAGAGGGCAAGGCCATTTCAAAACAATTTCCAAATGGATAGCACACTGCATCCATTTCTGCTACAAGCACCGTGGGAAACCAGCAACTCAGGGGGTCAGAACACATTCCACTAGGGCAACATCTACCTCTGCCGCATTTCTCAGGGGAGTCCCTACCATGGACATCCTGGAGGCTGCAACCTGGAGTTCATTACACACCTTCACCTAGCATTACCACCTGCCATCACTAAGCATTACCACCTGCCTATCTTTTCCAAATCCAGGGCAGGTTTTACAACAGCAGTCCTGCAAGGCATACTAGCTAGCCCTAACTTTTCTTGCCAGCTCCACCCTTCTTTAGCTTTGGAAATCCACCCAAGTGAGATGACTGCAGCAGTGAAACACGAAGAACATAGTACAGTTGTGTACACACCATAAATGTAGATGTTAGAGTGTATTCACTGTTGCAGTCCTGGTTTCCCTCTCTCCAGCCCCTGTTTTTCATCTCTCTCTCTTCTCTATGGCTGCTACTCACCCCTTTCAGAGGTATTGGTATTTACTTTTTACTGGTGTTTTTTTTCCCCACCATAACTTGGCTCCCTATTTGGGGGGCTCCTGACATTTGGGGCAAGAAAAACTGATGTAATGGCATCAGCTGCCTGTTTTTATACCCCTTAGGACCTGATGTCAGTCCTGGAGAGGGAGCATTCGATGCAGAAATACTAAGTGTCTGGTATTCGGGCCGACTGAGGACTACCTGCAGGCAGATAACCAGAGTGTGATGACTGCAACAGTGAATACACTCAAACATCTACATTTATGGTAAGTGTACAGAACTGTACTGTCATGAAAATTATTACCATAGGGTACAGATTCTATTTCAAAGAAAAACCAAGGCGGTCAGGTTGCCCAGACGTCTTTGTAGACCAGACAAAAGAAGCTATTCGTCAGATCCAAAAGCTTTATGCCAAGGGTGCTATAGAACCTGTGCCCAAGGAACAGACCGGGAAAGGATTTTACTCGACTGTTCCTGATCCTGAGAAAGGAGGGCACATTGCGCCCTATCCTATACCCTCTCCACCATGAATATGTCCCTTCTGGTTTCAAAATTCAAAATGTTAACACTACAAAAACTACTACCCATGCTCCTGCCACAAGCCTGGCTTGTGACCGTAGATCTGAAGGATGCCTACCTGCATATCCCTATCAGACAGTCCTGCAGGTGCTACCTAAGGTTCAGAGCAGGGTCCCAGCATTTTCAGTTCTCTGCACTGCCCTTTGGCTTATCCACTGCTCTCAGAGTATTTACAAAGTGCTTGGCTCCAGTCATTGCTTACTACAGGCAGAGAGCCATACACATTTACCCCTACCTTGACAACTGCCTTATTAAGGCAGAAACCAAGGAAAAGCTCCTACAGGACCTCTCCTTTGTGCAGACCCTACTGACCTCACTGGGATTCACCATCATCCTGGAAAACTCCCAGCTAATACCCACACGAAGGATTACCTTCCTGGGCATCCTACTAGACACATCCATGCAAATGCCTCCCCCAAGGAGCAGACCTTTCTTCAGTCCTACTTCCAGCAGCTGGCACACAAGAACCACCTCACAGCCAGGAAAATAATACAAGCCCTAGGATACATGGCTTCTTGCATCCTGCCGGTACCCCTTGCCAGATTGCATATGAGGAAACTGCAGTGATACGTAAGGAGTGTCTAGTGCCAATACCCTCAGGCTCTGGAGCACCAACTCCCACTAATTCTTTGCTTAAGGAAGGAGCTCCTCTGGTGGGCCCAGGCTTGCTCCCTGAACAAGGGCCTTCCCTTTGTCCTTCGGCCACACCAGCAAACCTTGACCATGGACATTGCCTGGGGAGCCCCTGCAAGAACTCTGCAAACCCAGGCCTTTTGGGAACAGGAGGATGTCCTTCAAGGATGCATCTGCAGTCATAACAAATGGGTTGTCCTGTCGTCAGGCAGCCCTTCGGTCGGCCGGATTCCAAAGTCTGGGTCCGGCTCCGGCTGATGCCGCACTTCACCCGACGTCATCTCTGCTGGTCTTCGGGTATAAAGGCATCAGCCGACGCCATTTTCCTCAGTCTTTCTTGCCGTGCGGCGCCCGAAGCAGAAGCTGTTCGCAAGTGCCGGTCGGTCAGAGCCAGAGATTACTAACTTCGAAGACTTCTAAAAAGCTAAGTACCCCGTTGGGGACTCTTTCTTGCCTCAGCCGATGTCAGAAAAAGTCAATAACTGTTTAACTTGTGGGAAACAAATACCTCATAAAGATTTCCACTCTTACTGCCTGCCTTGCTTAAGCCCAGACCACGACGTAGCAGCCTGTTCGGCCTGTGCTTCCTTCAACCGACGAACGCTTAGGCGTCGGTCGGAGTTTGCTGAACAGTTTTTCGGCTCAGATTTTGCGTACATTATGCCATCGGATCCTCCGACTACCCAAATTGTTAAACGCAAAGAAAAAGACCGACACTCGCGGTCCGCGGTTTCGGACGAAACCACGGTTAAGCAAGCATGAGTGTCTCTGTTTCGGCCGAAACCGAGAAAACCGGTCAATCTTCAGCCGAATCCATGACTACTACTGAGGCTCCCGCTACCTTAGTTGAATCGGCCTCAGAAGTTTTGCCTACTACTGTGGTTCCTAGTGATTTATCAGACACCATTCCTTTGGATGTCTCTACCCCAGCACGTGGTGCTGCTACGCCTCCTGCAGCCATGTCTATTAAGGCCTTTGCCAGGGCTAAAGCAGCCAAAACTGTTAAATCAGTGCCTGTTAAGCCCCCCTCACACAGGCCAACTTCTAGTTCACAAATGCTTACTCTGGCAGAGGATTTAATATCCTTAATTAGGGGATCCCAATCTCACCCAGACAGGGCCTCTCAGCCCCAGAAAAGAGACCTAGAGCAGAGCCCCCGAGCCAGTGTCCTCTGATGATTCTTGGATGACTCAGACATTACAGACCAGCCAGAGGCTCCTTTTTCTACTTATGAAGATTCCGATGCTGAAGAATCCATTCCATCTGCCTCTCCACCAGAGGAATTTTCCTTTGGGGAAACCTTACATGCCATGAGAGAACAATTCCAATGGCAGGGACAAGATTTCTCAGATTCAAGTATAAGGCTTAGGACATTTCTGCACTCACCACAACATAGGCCCTTAGCTATACCTCCAGTACTGCCTGTTGTGGATGATGCATTTAATGATGTTTGCACTGCTCCTGATACTTTACCTCCAGCCCCTGCCAAACCAGATAGATTTTACAGGGTGCCAGACACTCATCACCACCTATACAAGGCCCCACTTGCAGATCCTGAGACTATATCCCAGGGGCCTAAGGCAGTAGCCTCGACCTCAGCAAAAAAACCTATTCCTTCTGAAAGGGAATCCAGGTCCTTAGAGAGATGGGGGAAAAAAGTTTACACCTCTGCTACTCTCTCAGCTAGAGCTTTAAACTGTCAGTTTCATATGATCCAATACCAAGAGTTTATGCTTGATCAGTTAACTAAGAAGCTGTCCACTGATGACTCCTTGGATAAGAAATATGTTTTAGAAATGGTGAATAACATTCAGCAGGTTAGTAACCATTCTTTAAAATGTGGCTATGATGCACTGGAGGCTTCATTTAGATCAGCCATGACTGGCACAGTGATAAGAAGGCATGCATGGTTGAAAGAACAGGTCTTGCCGGATCATGTTAAAGCAAAGCTGTTAGATGCTCCTATGGATAAGGCCAGTCTATTTGGTACACCTGCTCAGCAAGTAATGAAAATGGAAGAGAAAGCAAAATCTGTACAAACAGTTAAGGATTTCTTACAGGTTCAGCCCCCAAGGTTTAGCAGGAACTGGCCTGCCAAAAATTGGTCCTTTCCAGACTCCTCAAAATCTCAAAGAGGCAGGAATAGACGCTCTAGAGGCAGAAATCAATCCAGAGGAGGTGCCTACAGAGGACGACAGTGGCAAGGCAATAACCGAGGCACAGACACAACCACTGCCACTGCAACAGGACAATCACAGTGACTTGGCTCTGACACCGCCTACCAGGGAGCAAATAACAGCACCTTTAGGCGGAAAGTTAGCCTTATTTTCGAAAAATTGGCACTATATCACAAAAGACAAGTGGATTTTGCAAACCATAGACCAAGGTTACAGGTTCCACTTCCACACCTTACCAGTAAAAAGAGGAATGCCAAACCTACCTCCAAATCAAAAAACAGAAGCTCTAAAGCAGATAGCGCAATTAACAAAGATAAGAGCTGTGGAAAGAGTACCAATAACAGAACAGGGCAAAGGATTCTACTCCAGACTCTTCCTAGTACCAAGAAAAGAGAAAAGTTGGAGACCTATTCTCGACCTGTCCGTCTTAAACACATACATCATTGTCCCAAAATTCAAAATGCTGACCCTACAGCAACTTCTTCCCATGCTGGGCAAGGAGTGTTGGCTGGTAACTCTAGATCTCAAGGAGGCATACCTGCACGTCCCCATACGACCAAATTGCAGAAGATACCTCCGATTTCTTGCAGGATCAGAGCATTATCAATTCTCAGCATTGCCCTTTGGCTTATCTACTGCCAGAGTATTCACAAAATGCCTGGCATCAGTAATCGCCACTGCAGGCTACAGGGAATCCAAATTTATCCATACCTGGACGACTGCCTGTTACAAGCGGACAACAAAAGCAAGCTGACAACAGATTTACAAAGAGTCATTTGCTTACTACAAGCCCTGGGATACACAGTCAATTTACAAAAGTCAAGACTGATACCATCCCAAACAAGAACATTCTTGGGTGCGAATTGGACACAGCAAAACAAATGGCATTCCTAACTGCAGAAAAACAAAACAACTCCCTCTTTACTTCTTGGCATTAACAAAGCAGAACAAACTAACAGCAAGAAAAGTACTGCAGGCCTTGGGCTTCATGGCATCATGCATAATCTTGGTCCCACATGCCAGACTGCATATGAGAAAGCTACAGTGGTACCTAAAGAATTTATGGTCTCAACACAGGCACAGCTTAGAAACCGAAATCCCACTAATCCCATGCCTGAAACAGGAGTTCCTATGGTGGGCTCAAGCATGCCAGTCAAACCCAGGCTTGCCCTTCCACAACTTTCAAGCAAGCCAAACCATCACAACGGACGCCTCAGACCTAGGCTGGGGGGCGCACATGTTGGACAAATGCATACAAGGATTGTGGACTCCAAACAAGCTGCACCTGCACATAAACCAAAAGGAAATGCTGGCAGTAAAACTAGCAATCCAGAAATTCAGACCTTTCCTCAAAGAAGGCCATTTAATGATAAGGACAGACAACACCACAGTCATGTGGTACATCAACAAACAGGGAGGCACTCATTCATACCCCCTATGCAGAATGACTCTGGACCTTTGGAATATGGCTCTGAGCTACAACATCCAGTTACAGGCAATATTTGTGCCGGGAAAAGAAAACACCCTAGCAGACATGTTAAGCAGAACCACCTCGGATGCTCACGAATGGATGCTACACCCGGACATCTTCAAGGCCATCACAAAGAAATGGGGAATGCCACAAATAGACCTAATGTTAAGTTGTCAATCTCGCCTTCATTCTTGCTTGATGGGTTCGGAGCCGATCCTCGGCTCCGACTCGGCACTTGCTTTAGCTCGAGAACTCCTTTTACCAGCTCGAGGCAGCCCCATATCCCATGATGCAAGGCAGTAAGTACCCAGATCTCGTTTGCCGCTTCGCTTGGGAGGTCTTCTCTTTACCAGCTCCTGGTAAGTAGTTCACATTTGTGATATTTCAAGCCCCTTTTAGTTTAAAACTAATTTTTTGATAGTTTAAATTTATTTCTACCCTTTTCTGACAGAAATCCCTGTCTCTTTTAATTTTTGTTAGTCAATTTTCCCTATCCCATCCCCCCCCCTGTTAGGGTGTGTGTGTTGGTGTTTTTATAAAATACCTCTTGGTATTTTGTTTAATTTAATTTTGACTGGTGTGTCTGTGTGTATTGTGTTTCGGCACCATGTCAAAGGAGAGGGTTTCAGGTTTTAAGAAGTGTGACTCGTGCTGTCAGAAGATGTCTCTGACAGACGGTCACACTTCTTGCCTGTATTGTTTGGGCCCTCTTCACCTGCAGGACTCCTGTGCTATTTGTCACTCCTTCAGCCAGAGAGTCCTGCAGGAGAGACGCAAGTTGATTCTCAGGGGTCTTCTTAAGCCGGAGGGCTCTCCGGCTAAGTCGGCTCCACAAAATCAACTAAAACTGCCAAGGCCCAGGCTTCTGTTTCTAAGCCTGCGGCCTCGGCTCGACTGTATTGAGTCAAGATCGGCTCGCTGGAGCCGATTCTGATCCACAAAGCTTTCGGCCGATGGCTATCGGTGCGAATCTGTTTTGACCGCCGATGTCGGCTCCGACACCCATGTGGCACAGGCATCTGTGTCGGCTCCGATCGGCTCCGACACCGTTACTTTGGTAGCTGTATCTGCTCCGGCTGGAGCCGATACATCGAGACGTTCTGTCGGCTCCGGGGAGTCGGTGCCGACAGGATCTGTAGTATCTGCTCCGATGGCCCATTCCAGGAAGAGGTCGAGGTCTCCTTCCTTGGAGCCGATACTTTCGGCTCGGCCCTCGCCTCTTCTATCGGAACGGAGCCATCGGAGCCGATCTTCAAGGTCATCCAGGTTGTCAGATCATGACCTAGAGAGAGTGGTCAGTAGATTACTCAAGTCACAGGTACTGGCCCAAATGCTACACAGTCCGCCTCAGCAGACGACTGTTGGTCCACACCCCGTTACAGTTCCTCCTTCAACTCTACCCCAGAGCTTGGAGTTGGAGTCTTCGGGCATGGTTACTGCTACGGCTGGAAGACGGATACCCCCTTCTGTTCCTTCAGCCCCTACTCTTATCTCCTCTTGCTTAGAGGGATTCGCTGGTCGTGCTTTCATGGTCTCCTCCGAGGGGTGAGTGGCATCGGACCCTTGTCCGAGCCCGCTCTTCCCCTTGGAGCCTCGGCCTGGTGAGCTCGGCTCCGACATCTGCCTCGAGACTTCCTTCGGTGGTTCCTGGAGTTCCTAGCTCTTCGAGCGGGTTCTCTCGGACCTGCCTGGGAGGGGAGCATTCGAGGTGATGAAGAGTGTACTGGCCACTGGCATCAGTCAGCAGTCTGTTCCCGTAGCTCCTCCTTCTATAGTACCTGTTGACATCTCTGCCACTTCTCTTGCTACAGGACCCAGAGATCCTCCGCCTCAGGTTTCCCCATTGGGAATTTCCCCCTCTTCCGAGGATTCTCCTGATGTTTCGGGAGATCCTCCTAGGAAGAGGACTTGTAAGAGGAAGCATGTAGACTCCCGAGTCTGTCACTCGGATACTGACTTTGATGAGTCAGAGGGATCCCCTAGATCCCCCTCTGAGGATGTCTCTTTTTCAGACATCCTAGAACTTCTCAAACAGAGGGGAAACTGGCCCACCAACAATCCCTCTGAGGATGAGTCAGTATACCTAGAGGCGTTTGGATCTCGGCCCTCCACCTCCTGGGTGTCTCCGCCTTCGACCCCTTATGCAGGTTATTGCACGAAAGGCGTGGACAGCTCCTGACTCTGTAGAGCCAGTCCCTAGGAGGCCTTCTAAATTTATCACTGCCCCTAGTGACAAACAATTCCTAACCAAGGGTGTCCCCGCTGATGCCATGGTGGTGGCTGCGGCCACCAAAAAGGAAGTGGCAGATCCTTCCGTGCCCGCCCATCCTCCTAATAAGCACCCTAGGACCATGGATAGATGCAAGCGGATGTTTTCCTCAGCGACCTTTGCTATCGTCGCTGAATTATCTTTGTCACTTCACCAGACTCCAGAGAGATATCCTGAAGGAGCTGGGAGAAGTAGTTCAGGATCCTACAGCTGCAGGGGCTCAAGAAAAGATTGCTTCGCAGCTAGGAACCCTCAATTCCATTGCTAACTCCTCCATGCGGCTAATATCTTATGCTGCGGATGGAGCGAGTAGAGCCGCAGGCACAGGTGTGGCTCTTAGACGCCAAGCCTGGATGCGGCTATGTGATTTTGCGGATCCCTTTAAGGCGTCCTTCACAAATTCTCCCTTTGATGGGTCAGCTTTGTTTGGCCCTCAGGTGAAGGAGACCTTGACCAGGTGTGAGCAGGACGGCAAGACTCTTTCTGCTGTTGGAGTCCGCTTTTCCACCCCTTCTAGGCCTTATCCCAAAGGACAGAAAGGTGGTAAGATGTGGTTCCGTAAATCCCAAGGAGTCGCGCCGGATTCACGTGGTCAGTTTACCCCTAGAGGCAGAGGGGATAACAACAACAGACGCCGCTCTAGAGGCAGAGGGGGTCTGAAGAACCAGGGAAACAGGGAGCCTCTCTCTGATAAGCCCTTTCAGCATCCCTGAGGTGTTGCCCGGCTGTCCCTCCTTGGAGGCAGTCGGGGGAAGATTATCACTGTACCCAGAAGCCTGGCATTCCCTCACTCAAGACAGATGGGTACAGTCGATCATATCCAAGGGTTACATAATTCCTTTCGAGGAAAGTCCTTCCCTCAAGTTCCCTTCCAGATGTACCACCGGTCTAAGGGAAATTGCAGAGTTAGAAATCGCAAAACTACTGCAAAAAGAGCCATTCAGCCAGTTACAATAGACCATTCAGAGCCGGAATCTACTCAAGGTTCTTTTGGTCCCCAAAAGACGGGAGACTGGAGACCAATATTGGATCTCAGCAGACTCAACAAGTCTGTCAGGAAGACAAGATTCGAATGGTCACTCTTCAGTCAATTCTGCCCTTCTTACAGAAGGACAACGGGATGTGCTCAATAGATCTTCAGGATGCGTACTATCACATCAAAATTCACAGACGCTCCAGGAGATTTCTCCGCTTCGGCTGGGGTCCAGTCACTTCAATTCAGAGCCCTGCCCTTTGGTCTCACTACAGCCCCAGAGTGTTCACCAAATGCATGGCAGTGGTCACGGCTCACCTGAGACGCCAAGGATTCCAGGTGTTTCCGTATCTCGACGACTGGCTCCTGTCAGCCACCACCAGGCATCAGCTTATACAAGCCAGGGATTACACAATAGACCTTTGTTCTCATTTGGGCATCTCAGTCAACTCGAAAAGTCATCCTTATCGCCCTGCCAGTCTATTACCTTCATAGGCAAACTTAAACACTGTTCGGATGTCAGCTACCCTTACAGAACAAAGAGTTTCAGACATTCAGACTCATGTCAGGATCATTCTGGCCAGCAAGAAAGTACAGGCCAGAATGGTTCTAAAGGTATTAGGTCTCACGGCTGCGCCCATTACTCTTCTTCCCTGGCTCGATTCTACATGCCTCCTTCAGTGGATGCTGTTCACTCAGTGGTCATACCAGCAACTCCCAATGCGTCACCAGATTCTGGTGACACAAACATGCAAAGAACATCTTGCTTGGTGGATCACATCGCCTCAGGTTCACCAAGGCAGGTGCTTTGTACCTCCGTCCCCGATAGCCACTGTCAGCACGGATGCCTCCCTGATCGGGTGGGGGTCATTATCAGGGCAGGATGGTTCATGGGGCGTGGCAACCGCTCGAGTACCATCTGCACATAAATGTCCTGGAGATGAGAGCAGTGCTTTTAACGTTGCAAGCCCTCAACGACTTTCTTCCCGTAGGGACAATTGCAGTCCACACAGACAACATGTCTGTAGTTTGGTATATCAACAAACAGGGCGGAACCAAGTCCTACCCCTTGTGTCGAAGCTCAGACTATGGCAATGGGCGATCTCCTCTCATCGGTTTCTGGTAGCAACGCATATCCCTGGGAAAACCAACATTATAGCGGACAGATTGAGCAGAGCTATTCTCATGCCTCACGAGTGGTCTCTCAAGCAATCCATAGTGGAAGAGATTTTTCTGGAATGGGGTCGCCATGTTGCGATCTTTTGCTACTCCCCAAAACAGCAAATGTCCAGACTTCTTCAGCCTCTTCCCTCTATCAGGCCATCCCCCAGAGACGCTCTGACCCAGGATTGGCCCCAGGGACTTCTTTATGCCTTCCTCCATTTCCTCTGATCCCTCAGGTGATCCAGAAAGCTACCGCTTTGAGAGCCAAATTGATTCTCATTGCCCCTTACTGGCCTCGACAAGTTTGGTTCCGTTCCTCCATCATCACCTTTGGTGCAGCCGTGGCATCTGGACCCAGTGCCAGATCTACTGATTCACCAATCCGGTCAGCTGCACCGGTCAATCCCTTCTCTCAACCTCACAGCATGGTTGCTCCACTTCCTTCCTTAGCCAGGCTTCCTTTGATCTCTAACCCAGTTAGAGATATCATAGTAGCTTCACTAAAATCCTCTACCAGGAGGAGTTACACAAGCAAATGGAACGTTTCTCTTATTGGGCTAAGGCCCAAAATATCGATCCTTTTACTGCCCCTGTTCAGGCAGTTCTGGACTTCTTAGCAGAGATTTTTCATGCAGGCTCCTCTTCTTCCACAGTCAGAGTTCAGTTGGCTGCTATTTCTAATTTTCATGTCGGGATAGCAGATCATAATATTATGTCCCATAGGCTCTGCAGGGCCTTCTTGAAAGGAATTTTCCTACTAAAGCCTCCAATCAGGAATCCTCCTCCTCAGTGGGATCTAAATTTAGTGCTGACATCCTTGATTCTTCCCCCTTGAGCCAGCTGTTTCTTGTTCCCTGAAATATCTTTCTTGGAAAACATTATTCCTAGTGGCTATTACATCTGCCAGGAGGGTGTCTGAACTTCATGCTCTTTCGGTTCGACCCTATTTGATTTTTCACAAAGACAGAGTATCTTTGAGAACTAATCCATCCTTTTTACCTAAGGTCGCTTCAAAAACAATCTGAATCAATCCATTGATCTCCTGTATTTTTCCTAACTATTCAGATAGAGCTGAACAAAAGCTACATTATCTTGACGCCCACCGTCAGCTTAGATATTATTTGGACAGAACAAAAAATTTAGAAAATCTGATCAACTTTTTGTTTCCTATGCGGATAATAAAAAGGCCTTCCTGTTTCTAAAGTGACTTTGTCCAGATGGCTTTCTTGGTCATCACTGAAATTTATACGATCAGGGGAAAACAACTGTGCTCAAAACCTAAAGCACATTCAACTAGGAGTTTAGCTACTTCTACAGCTTTTCAAGCTAGACTGCCTTTGGACACTATTTGTGCAGCGCCACTTGGGCCACTCCTCACACTTTTGTTTCCCATTACAAATTGGACTTGGCCTCCAGGGACAGAGCCAGTTTTGGCTCTACAGTCCTCAAGAGTTTGTTCCATTGAGCCACCCAGGATAGAGGTGCTAGGGACACGGTCCCATCAAGCAAGAATGAAGGCGAGATTGACAACTTAACATTAAGAAGTTATGTACCTACCATAACGTTCCATGTTAGTTGTCTTCTCGCCTTCTTTCTTGACCCTCCCTCCTTCCCCTGGCCTGGACAGACCTTGTATAAGAAACTATTATGCTAAAGACCATTCAGACCTGGTCCTTTTTCCATCTGTAAGTTTCTTCTTCCTTTGGGAAGTATTTTATGCTTGGTGTTATTGCCCTTTGTCAACAAACGAGATCTGGGTACTTACTGCCTTGCATCATGGGATATGGGGCTGCCTCGAGCTGGTAAAAGGAGTTCTCGAGCTAAAGCAAGTGCAGTCGGGCCGAGGATCGGCTCCGAACCCATCAAGCAAGAAAGAAGGCGAGAGAAGACAACTAACATGGAACGTTATGGTAGGTACATAACTTCTTATTCGCATCCCCACTCAATCACCAGCTCAAAAAATTCTGCACAAGGACATACCACCCACTTGCATGGAAGGTGGACTCTCTATCCTTCAGTTGGAAAGGCCTGACAGCATATGCATTTCCACCTCTTCCTTTGATGCACAAGGTACTACTGAAAATCAGAGGAACGCCCAAGGATAATCCTGATAGCCCCGAATTGGCCAAGACAACACTGGTATCCATTGCTGAGGAGCATGTCTCAGGGGAGAATGTGGTCAATACCCCTGATGCCTTTGATGTTAACTCAGAACAACTACAACATCATGCACCCAAACCTAAAAACCTTGCAACTGACTGCCTGGAACATCACATAGCAGCAACTAACCCAGACCTATCCCAAAGGGTTAAAGACATTATCCTTGAAGCCCGCAGACCTTCAACAAGAAGAAACTATGCAGGAAAATGGAAAAGATTTGTCATTTGGAGTACTGAAAGAGGAAAAGATGTGTCGAACATAGATATTGCTAACATCCTGGAGTACTTGGCACAGCTTCTACATACAGGCCTGTCCTATTCCTCCATCAAGATACATGCATCAGCTATTTCAGCAGAATACAGCTTCGATCCACCTGTCTTTTCATCCTCTACTCAGGCAGTTCCTCAGAGGGATCAAGAATGTAAAACCTCCTAGGAAACCACCATTACCAGCATGGGACTTGAACTTTGTGCTAGAAAAATTGACACTCCCTCCATTTGAACCAGCAGCAACAGCAGATCTTCAACACCTATCATGGAAAACTGCTTTCCTACTGGCAATTACTTCAGCAAGGAGGGTTTCGGAACTACAGGCCTTAATGGCAGTACAACCCTTCCTAATCTTCCATCAAGATAGGGTGTCCATGAGAACTAATCCTACATTTATGACTAAGGTGGTATACAGAGTGTCTTTAAACCAGGCAATCCACCTACCTACCTTCTTTCCCAATCCACAGAACAGGGGGGAAAGACTGCTGCATACCTTGGATGTACATAGACAGTTACGCTACTACCTGGACAGAACCAAAGGTCACAGAAAAACTGACCAGCTTTTAGTAGACTATGCAACAGGAAGGGAAGGAAAAGCAATTTCCAAACAGACAATCTCCAAATGGATAGGAAATTGCATAAGATTCTGTTACTCCTACCACGGAAAACCAATTCCACAGAACATAAGACCTCATTCTACAAGGGCTACAGCCACTACCACAGCTTTCTTATGAGGAGTGGCAACCAAGGACATTATTGAGGCGGCTACTTGGACCTCCGTGCATACATTTGCCAAGCATTATAATTTACCTCTATACTCTAGATCCCGAGCAGGGTTTGCCACTGCTGTACTGCAAGGGATCCTAACTACACCATAATTCTTCTTCCTCCTCCCTAGTTTGGCTATGGTATTCTACCCATTTGTTATGACTGCAGATGCATCCTTGAAGGACATAGTACAGTTTTGTACCTACCATAAATGTAGATGTCCGAACAGGATAGCATCTGCAGTCAGGATTACCCACCCTCCTTCCCCTCTGTGGTACTCCTAGGGTATATACCCTCCTAATAGCTAGCTGGGGGGAGTCTCTTATGGTGTATTTGTTTGTATATATGTACATACATTGTTATTTTTTGTGTTTGCCTTCTACTTTTTTGGAAACATTGGCATTTATCCAAAATTTAGCTTACCAAGAGGGCAACTGGCATCTGGGGCAAGAAACACTGAGGAAAATGGCGTCGGCTGATGCCTTTATACCCGAAGACCAGCAGAGATGACGTCGGGTGAAGTGCGACATCAGCCGGACCCAGACTTTGGAATCCGGCCGACCGAAGGGCTGCCTGACGACAGGACAACCCATTTGTTATGACTGCAGATGCTATCCTGTTCGGACATCTACATTTATGGTAGGTACAAAACTGTACTTTCTAGGTCTCCACATCAATCTGAAAGAGATGCTAGCGATGCACAGAGCTATCCTAACCTTTCAAAAGCATCTGTCACCCGGGCTACTGTTAATCAGGACAAACACTACTGTCATGTGGTACATCAACAAACAGGGGAGGGCGCACATTTTTACCCCGTGTCGCCTTGTCATGGAAATCTGGCAGTCAGCCTCCAATCTGGGACTGCATCTCATAGCTCAGTACCTTCCAGGGTAGCTAAACACCCTGGCAGATCACTTAAGCAGACAGATCATGGATCACCACGAGTGGCAGTTGCACAGTGAGACCTTTTTACAGATCAGTCGCATCTCGGAGGACGTAGACTTGTTAGCAAGCTACAAGAACCGTCAACTGACCAAATTCTGCTCAAGACGGTTTCACCCAAAAGCCTGAAGAGTGGACACCCACTCCTTCCACTGGGACAATCCTGTTTGTGTATGCCTTTCCCCCACTTCCTCTGTTACCCTGGGTACTACTCAAGATCAGAGAGGAAGGACCGAGGGCTACCCTGATTGCCCCAGACTGGTCAAGCTAGCACTGGTACCTCATACTCCTCAACATGACCCTGCTCCCTTTCCCCTGACCTCCACCACAAACCTCACACAACAAGGAGGGAAGCTCCTAGATCCAGGCCTGGCCACACTCAAGCTAACAGCATGGCTGATTCCTCAAAGGCAGGTAACTCTTTAGTCCTCAGCAATCAGGTGTTAGACAATATTAAGGAGGCTCATAGACCCAGCACCAGGAAATCTTATTCATCTAAGTGGAAGAGAGTCACCTGTTGGTGCTCCAGCAGAGGCGTTTCCAGCTCTACGGCCTCTTTACCACTGGTTCTGGACTACCTGGCAGAGCTCCTTTGTAAGGGTTTGTCTTGCTCCTCTATCAAGATTCATGCTTCTGCTATCTCGGCCTCTGTCAAGGCAGATCAGCCTTTATTCTCTCAACACCTCTTGAAACAGTTCCTCAGATGCGTGGCTCACATCAGACCACCAAGAAGGCCACCTGCACCAGCTTGGGATCTAAACTTTGTCCTGGAAAACTGACTCTATCCCCTTTTGAGCCAGCTTCCTCAGCAGATCTCAAATACCTCTCTTGAAAAACTGCTGTTTTGCTAGCCATCACTTGTGCTAGGAGGGTATCTGAGCTTCAGGCTCTTATGGCTACCGAGCCCTTCCTCATCATCCATGCGGACAGGGTCTCTAAGAACCAACCCCTCCTTTATGCCTAAGGTGGTCTCTGATGTAACCCGTAACCAGGCCATACACCTACCTACTTTCTTTCCTAAACCTACTAGTAAAGGGGAGAGAATTCTGAATGACTTAGATGTGCACAGACAGTTGAGATTTTACCTTGACAGGACCAAATCAATCAGGAAAACTGACCATCTCCAGGTTTCGTTTGCCCCTGGGGCAGAGGGAAGAGCCATTAGTAAGCAGACAATTTCCAAATGAAGATCTCATTCTGCTACACCTTCCATGGAAAGGGTCCTGCCAAAACAGTCCGATCCCATTCTACAAGAGCAGCCTCTACTTCCGCAGCCTTTCTGAGGGGGTTCCTACTAAGGACATTCTGGAAGCTGCTACTTGGACATCTATACACACTTTCACCAAGCATTACCAGCTAGGTAGCTACCTTCTCCAAAACCATGGGAGGATTTTTATCTGCAATCCTGCAGGGCATGCTGGCATCCCCATAATTTGTACAGCTTTCCTCCACCCACTTCCTCAGCTTTGGGATTCTTCCTACAAGTGATGACTGCAACAGTGAAACACGAAGAACATAGTACATTTTTGTACACTTACCATAAATGTAGATGCTCGATTGTATTCACTGTTGCAGTCCTGTTTCCCTCCCACCTACCCCCCATTTCTTAATTAATGTATATATCTTATCTGGGGCTCCTACCCTTTGGGGGCAAGCAATACTGATGTAATGGCATCTGTTGACTTCCTTTACAGCCCTGACTACCTGACATCAGCCGCACTCACAGAACAGCAGACGCAGGAGGGACACCTTTACTCTGGCATTCGGGCCGGCTGAGAGCTACCAAGGAGGGATTAACTCACAAGTTATGACTGTAACAGTGAATACACTCTAACATCTACATTTATGGTAAGTGTACACAACTGTACTTTCTAACTCTTGAAACAAGCAGCTGTTAATTTTGAAAAAGCAACTCTTCCAAATGAGCTGTGGACTTTGAATTTTTGAACTAACTACTGTTTATCTCTGCTCATGGTTCCAGTTACTTTTGTTTTGCTAGTTTTTCCTTACTAGTAACGGACTAGTCACTGCACTAATACTGCTGTTTTACTTTTGCTATTTCTTATAAATGGGGGAGAAACATGAAGATACACTGGTACATAGTCTATTTTCCCTTCCAGTAGTCTCTCCCTCTAATTGAGCTGTTTAGGGACTTTTTTGTGTGGTAACATTTTAAGTTGTAAGTTCATTGTGAGGTCCTTTGTGAGGATTAAAGCAGTAAAGTTTGAATCCCATAAGAACTATAGATTTTCGTCATGCTATGCTGCTGCAGTCATCACACTTGGATTATCCTGCCGTCAGGCGGTCCCGCAGTTGGCCTGAATTCCAAAGCCTTGGTCCGGCGTCGGTTGTCATCGCTTCTTCCCTGACATCAGTGCAGCAGGGGTATAAAAGAGGCAGCCAACGCCATTTTCTCCAGTCTTTCTTGCCGCGCGATGCCCGAAGCAGAAGCAGTTCGCAAGTGCCGGTTGGCCAGCTCCTGAGATTTCTGAACAGAATTTCAGCCGAAGTCTTCTATAAAGCTAAGTACCCAACTTTTCTTGCCTCAGATCGATGTCAGACAAAGTTAATAATTGTATTTCTTGTGGGAAGCAAATACCTCATAAGGATTTTCATTCTTATGGTATTCCTTGCCTAGGCCCAGACCACGACGTTTCTGGTTGTCGGTTTTGAGCTAGGTTCAATAGACACACTATTAAGCGTCGGGCTGACACCACCCGACATTATTTTGGCAGAAAATTCAACTACATTATGTCGTCGGAACCTCCGACAACCGCTATGTTTAAAAAATGCAAGGACAAAGACAGGCAGCCTAGACCAGATACCAAGGTCTCTGTTAGGCTTGCCGCTGGATCTTCGGTATTCAGTGAGGCGCCTACGCAGCCCCTGACTACCGCAGATTTAGAAAATACGACTGCCTCTCAGTCAGAATCTACTGGGCCACTGGAGCTGGTTCCACCTCAACTCGCGGACGCCAGCACTGGCAGCGATCCGGAGACTATGGACAGGCCTTCGGTTTCAGAAGGTGTTTTTAAACAGACGACTCTCTCCGTTAAGTCATACGCTAAACTTCCAAAGGCTAAGAAACCGGGTCCACAGACTCCCACACAGGCCCCTATGCCTAAAAAACAGATGCTCAAAATGGCGGAGGACCTGATTACCCTTATCAGAGGTTCCCAGCCCCCTCCTGACAAAAGGCCTAGACTGGAGGAAGATTTACCTCCTTCTGACCACGAATCCATTTCCTCAGCAGATTCTGAGGAACAGGATTACCCCTTCCCTCTCTATGAAGACTCAGATGCTGAGGAGTCTATTCCCTCTGTTCCCCCCCCCTGAAGACTTCTCTTTTGGGGAAACCCTGCACACCATGAGAGAGCATTTCAACTGGGAAGGACAAGATTACTCTGACTCCAAGAAAAGACTCCGTGAGTTTCTTCTTCTACCTCAGCATAGACCCCTAGCCATTCCTCCTGTTTTAGACATTCTGGATGATGTCTACACTGAATCCAGTCTAAATCCAGATTCCTTTCCTCCAGCACCACCTAAACCAGACAGATACTATTGAGTCCCTGACTCTCTCAAGTTTTTATATAAAAGCCCTCCTGCAGACCCAGAAACCATTTCCCAGGGTCCCAAAGGGGTTAAGGCCTCTACTGCTAAGAATCCACTACCTCTGGAAAGAGATTCCAGGGCATTAGAAAGATGGGGGGAAAAAAGTGTATACCTCTGCCACTTTGGCCATGAGGGCATTAAACTGCCAATTCCACATGATTAAATACCAGCAGTACTTGCTTACTCAGTTAAAACAGAAAATGATCCCTCAAACAGATAACTAGATTTCAAAGGGATGCAAGATTTGTTGCATGCAGCAGAACAAGTGGGAAAACATTCCTTGCAGTGTGGTTTTGATTCTTTGGAGGCCTCATGCAGAGCAGCAGTCACAGGGTCTGAAATGCGTAGACATGCTTGGCTAAAAGAGCAGACCTTACCATAACATGTCAAAGCAAAGTTACTGGATGCTCCACTGCAAAAGGATGCGTTATTTGGTGGCAAAGCAGAGGAAGTTTTAAAGAAGATGGAAGAAAAGGCAAAATCAATGCAAACAGAGTTTTTACAGTAACAACCTCCTCGCTTCAGCAGAAACTGGCCCTTTCCTGCTTCAGACAGACCCCAAAGGGGCAGGTACAGATGCCCTAGGGGCAGAGGCCAGGCACAAGGTACCTTCAGGCCTAGACAATGGCAAGCAACAACTCAGAGGGGGAGACGACAGATCTCAACCCTTCAGAAAACAAACTCAATGACTTTCCTCTTCGCCTGCCAAGCAAAATTGCCCAGGCAGCACCTCTAGGAGGAAAACTGGCTCTTTTTCCACAAAACTGGCACATCATAACAAAGGACAAATGGGTTCTGGATATTATTACCCGAGGCTACAGATTTCATTTTCACACTTTACCATGGATGAGAGGCATGCCAAATCTGCCAACAAACCAATGGGCAGAGGCACAAAAGCAAATTTCAGCTCTCATGAACATGAAAGCAATTCAAAAGGTACCTGCAAAAGAGCAAGGTCAAGGATTTTACTCGAGTGTTTCTAGTACCAAGAAAGGACAAAGCCTTGGAGACCCATCTTAGACCTTTCAATTCTAAACACATACCTGGACATTCCAAAATTCAAAATGCTCACACTACAGCAGCTTCTTCCCATGCTGGGCAAGGAGTCTTGGCTGGTAACGTTGGACCTCCAAGAGGCATACCTGCATGTCCCTATCAGACAAGATTGCAGAAGATACCTCAGATTTTTGGCAGGCACAACGCATTATCAATTCTCTGCATTGCCCTTTGGCTTATCTACTGCGCCCAGAGTATTCACGAAATGCCTGGCATCAGTAATTGCATACTGCAGATAGCGAGGAATACAAATTTATCCATATCTGGATGACTGCCTGATCCAAGTGGACAGCAAAGACATCCTACTACAGCATCTGGCATTTGTAACAAAGTTGCTAAGTTGCCTAGGGTACACAGTAAACAAAAAGAAGTCAAAACTTATACCCTCACAAGAAATAATTTTCCTGGGTGCCAGCTTGAATACAATGGCCCAGATGGCTTACCTCACGTCAGACAAGCAAAACAACTGGCTCAGTACTTCAAACAGATGGCAACTTCTACCCAGCTCACTGCTAGGAAATTCCTGCAGGCATTGGGGTACATGGCATCCTGCATTCAACTAATTGCATATGCAAGGCTGCATATGAGAAAACTACAGTGGTACCTAAAAAGTGTATGGTCCCAACACAGACACAGCCTCGAAGCAAGTATAACTCTCATTCCCTGCCTTCAAGAAGAATTTCTATGGTGGGCACAAGCATGCCAAGCAAACAAGAGCCTTCATTTTGTCTCACCTCCAGCAAACCAAACCTTGACAACAGATTCATCAGACTACGCCTGGGGAGCACACATGGCAGGACAAATGCATACAGGGTAAATGGTCTGCAAACCAAAGGCAACTACACATCAATCAAAAGGAGATGCTAGCTGTAAAAAATGCACTAACAGCCTTCAAGGACGTCTTGCATCCAGGACAACTTTTAATAAGGACGGACAACACCACAGTAATGTGGTACATAAACAAACAAGGAGGAACGCACTCCTACCCACTATGCAGACAGGCAATGGACTTGTGAAACACAGCATTAACTTACCAAGTACAACTGCAAGCACAATTCCTGCCAGGAAAAGAAAACATTTTGGCAGACAAATTAAGCAGAAATTTGACAGACTCTCACGAGTGGAGACTACACCCACAAGTATTCTCAATGATGACTCAAAGGTGAGGACCACCAGACATAGATCTGTTTGCCTCAACCAACAATTGCCAGCTACAAAAATTTTGCACAAGGACTTATCCCCTGGCCTGGAAAGTGGATGCCCTATCATTCAGTTGGACAGCATTGTCAAGTCTACGCCTTCCCACCTCTGCCTCTACTGACCCAGGTATTACTGAAAGCCAGATCAGAGAGACCACAGATCCTCATTGCTCCGGACTGGCCATGTCAACACTAGTACCCACTATTACGAAATTTGACTCGCAGCCCTCCATCGATCTTACCTCCATTCCCTCTGCTGATAACCCAACAAAACTCTCAGATCCTTCACAGTCGACTAAAGACGTTAAATCTAGCTGCATGGAAAATACCTTAAATTATCAAACAACACTTCTCTCAAAGGACGTCCAGAATGTGATTTTGGAGGCCAGGAGGCCCAGCACCAGAAAAACTTACTCAGACAAATGGAAAAGATTTTGTGTATGGAGCCAGGCCAGAAGCCTAAATCCTGGCATCCCAAATATTCCGCACATACTCCAATATCTAACTGAGATGCTACACAAAGGCCTTTCTTTCTCATCCATAAAGATCCATGCTTCAGCCATTTCAGCCCAATATGATACGGTTCCTCCCATTTTCTCTCATCCTTTGCTAAGGCAGTTTCTCAGAGGGGCAAAGAATATAAGACCCCCCAGAAAACCACCAACTCCAACTTGGGAGCTAAATTTTGTTCTGGAAAAGTTGACACTTCCTCCTTTCGAACCAGCCTTTTCAGCAGAGCTTCAATACTTGTCATGGAAAACAGCCCTGCTGCTGGCTATCACCTCAGCACGCAGAGTCTCAGAACTGCAGGCACTTATGGCAGTGGAACCTTTCATCATTTTCCATCAGGACAGTATCTCTACGCACCAACCCTTCCTTCATGCCAAAGGTAGTATCCAGTGTGGCTCTCAATCAGACCATACACTTGCCCACCTTTTATCCAAACCCACAGAATAAAGGAGAAAGACTCCTTCACTCTTTGGACATTCACAGACAGTTACGTTACTATTTGGACAAGACAAAGGCCTACAGAAAGTCTGACCAACTCCTGGTATCCTATGCACCAGGTTTAGAAGGAAAGGCTATTTCAAAACAGACCATCTCCAAATGGATAGCAAATTGCATCCGCTTTTGCTACTCACACCACGGGAAGCCAGTGCCTGCTGGTATTAGGTCTCACTCTACCAGGGCTACAGCAACCTCAGCAGCCTTTCTCCGAGGAGTCCCAACCAAGGACATTCTGGAGGCAGCTACCTGGAGTTCAGTGCACACCTTCACCAAGCATTACCACCTTCCTCTATACTCAAAAACCAGAGCTGGGTTTGCCACTGCAGTTCTGCAGGGCATTTTAGCTGCACCTAACCCAGTTTAGCTCCTACCACCCAACCATAGCTTTGGGACTCTACCCAAGTGTGATGACTGCAGCAGCATAGCATGACGAACATAGTACAGTTTTGTACCTACCATAAATGTAGATGTTCGAGTGGTTATGCTGCTGCAGTCCAGGTTTACCCTCCCACCATCCCCTCTACCCAACAAGGCTTTTTTTACACCTCCATGTACTTCAACCTTTGGGATGCATGTCTATATGGTGTGTTTGCTTACAACTAGTACCATTGTTTTGCACTAAGGTATGTTTTGCAAGTTTCTTATTTTGCCTTCTTAGTTGGGGCACCTGACAGAAAAACTGAAGAAAATTGCATCGGCTTCCTCTTTTATACCCCTGCCGCACTGACGTCAGGGAAGAAGCGAAGACAACTGACGCCGGACCAAGGCTTTGGAATTCAGGCCAACTGCGGGACCGCCTGATGGCAGGATAACCCAAGTATGATGACTGCAGCAGCATAACCACTCGAACATCTACATTTATGGTAGGTACAAAACTGTACTTTGTAACACAGAAAGGATTGTATGTGTGTTGAAATGTCCTTGTAATTTATTTTACAAAGGTGAAAGTAAAAGAGCTTTTAAGATAAGGCTTCAGGAACATGCTAGAGATTTTTAAAAAGGTAGATTGGAGAGCCCTATTACACAACACTTCAAATTATGTCACAGTAGTGACTGGGGGAGCTGCAGGGGACAGTTTTGGAACAAGTGCTTTCTGATGGTTATGGCAATGGAGACATAAAAAAACGCACTTGTATAAAGAATCAATTTTTATTTTAAAATGTGGAACTTTGTCTCCTTATGGCCAGAACACTGGATGTAATTGGAGTTTTTTCATTTGATTGTTTAATTACTTATTTCAGGTGCTTATTTGCTTATCTGTGCAATGGTATTTAAGGGATTGTTTTTTTACAGTGTTTTACTCCTTAAAGGCTGTATGGCCATGGTGCTAGGGTGTGTATTGGAATAAAGATTTTATCATTTTTTTTGATCTGGTTCATTTGTGGTTGCTGTTTTGAAATCCATCTTTCTTGCCTAAGGTAGCTTCTGAGTCTAATTTAAACCAGGTCATTAATCTACCGGTTTTCTTTTCTAACTTTTCAAATAAGGGAGAGTATATGCTCTACCTTTTGGATGTGCATAGACAACTTCACTTCAGTCTCCACTTAACCAAAGACTTAAGGATATTTGTCCCAGTTATTTGTTTCCATTTCTCCTAACAGATTGGCAAAATGGTTAACTGGATGTTTCTCCTTTGTTTACAGAAAAAAAAAGTTTTAATCATTACCCAATCCTCCTAGAGCTCATTTGGCATGGTCTGTGGCAGTTTGTCAAGGGCTTCCTTTGATTACATTTGTGCAGCTGCAACTTGGACTGATTCTCACAACTTTATTGCTCATTACAAATTAGATTTGATTTCCAGAAACAGAGTGACATTTGGCTCTGCAGTACTCCAGAATATCCTTCCATGGGGGCCTCCCAGCGTTTCAGTAGCTGGGGACTGTGTCCCATCACTTGAGGAATGAATGAAAAGGACAACAACAGATAAAAAAAGAAAAGTAGTGTGCTCACTATATTCCATCTGTTTTGCCCATTTTCATTCCCCCTCAACTTCTCTCCCACCTGCCCCCTTCCTTTACTTCTGGAAAGATCTTCACAGTTGTATAGAAATCTCTGTTCCTTGTTTGAGCTCCAATTTCCTTTTTCTTTCTACCTTTAATGTTTGTAATAGATTGACTTTGCTGTCCCTAGATATAAAGAGACAATCTGAGATAAGTTAAGTTGTGGGAGCATTCTGGGTAAGGGGAGAAGCTTGAGAGTTTTTGGACTGGATTCTCTGGTAGAAGTGTCAGTCAGATCCCAGTCTCTGATCTGAACCCATCCGTTGAGGAAGAATGAAAATGGACAACACAGAATGTTATGGTAAGTATGCAACGTTTTATATATATATATTTAAATACTTTCGTTTTGTAACCATGCTTACACCTCTCTGCACACTTTTATACTAAAATGTCAATCATTGAAAACAGGCATACAGTGTGGCAAAAATTGTGTAGTAAAAAAGGAAACCATTGCTAATCTAGCTTTTCCTTTCTTGGTTCAGAAATGACAATCTGATATTAAGAATAAAAAAAATCCTATGACAAAAAAATGCAATTTTGTATTTACTTTTTAAAACTGATTGATTTTACTACCTAATTTCTTTAAAACTCGTTAGGATGTTTTCTCCTTTTGAAATTTCATTTATCATAAATTGTATGTGGGAGGTTAAGGGGTGCTATCCTTCCTGTTGCAAAAAATCATGTTACCCATGAGAGCAGTGGCAGTTGTCGACTGCTGGTTAAATACAGTAATGTAGAGACATTTTTATTGGAGGTGCAGAAATTAACTTTTGCCAATAATACCAGGCTTACTATTTCTTGATGTCGCAAGACTTGTGGGACTTTGCTGTGGTTAAGATTCCTAAGTCTGCCGTAATGCTGTTCCCTTCCATCCTTTTTGAGGTTAGTATCCATCTTTGGGGTTCAGGCACCTAGGCAGCGAGACATTTCCTTGTGGTACATTTGACTGGGGACACATGGCTGCAGAGAAATATGGCTGTTTGCAAACTCCCTGTGGGCAAAGAGAAGAATATGTTGCCATGCCCACAACTTCAATAACCAAATGGACAGGGGGAAAACAATGTCCATGGTCCCCAAGGGAACATGAGACAGCAGGTAATATAGCAGGTATCAGCAGCTGGCTGGCCAGAAGGCACATCAGTGGCAGTAAAAATGCAGTGCACAATGGGCAGTGCCTTTATAATTGGAGTGTATGGATCACTACCCCCTTCACAATGTCTAGGGAACATTACTTAAAACACATACTGGAGCATAAACATGACTACAGTGGCCTACAGGATTTCCTCTGTGCTGTAGCGCACTTCTACATGTTGTAGTTACATAAGCATGTACTGTACACGGAGCAGAACACTCATTACTTTCGCCACCATGCATTTGGTTATTAAAGCTGTGAGCATGGCACTGTGTGCTTCTCTTTGCCCACAGGGAATCTACCAACAGCCGTATTCCTCTCCAGCTGAATGTCACTTCAGCCCTGTGTGACCAGTCAAATGTACCAAAGGGAAATGTCTCACTGCCTAGGCGCCTGAACCCCCATCTTTGCCATCCCTTCAGTTGGGATAATAGGGGTAGTATGTAACCCACAAAATAAGCCCATTGAATTATATTCTCTTTCCTACTTGTGCTGCTGTTTATTTGACTCTTTCCTCCCTGAAGAAAAACTGCCCTCCCTTGTTATCGTACCATCTTGTGCACATTGTATAGCCTGATATGTTGTTGCAGCAAAAGTTGTCTATCCAGCAAGTTTCTGGGATGGCTGCAGTAACCACTTATGATGATTGCAGTGATCTAGTAACCTTGGCTGTCTTGTATTACTAGTGTGTCCTTCAAGGTCACAACTTTAATGTTTACTCAGTTGGCCTCCTTCAGCTGTGAGTAAACCATGTATGGGTGAAAAGTAACCGATATATGTCTACCTTTACCTCATAGCAGTACAAGACAGTAAGCTTACCTACTCTACCCCTTTGTGTTAGTTTTTCATTTATCTTTTGCACCATGGCTTATTATTCTGTGAATACTAAATTTCACTGCTTATAGTATAAATATACTTTCCATGGTTTGTAATATTCTTTTGGTACTTAAGTATTATCACAACCAGATTTTTGCGGGCACGAAGTTTGGAATCTTCAACTGAAACCAGGCCATGAACAACTGTAAGGTGTTATTGAAACTTCTTATTGCAAACAAAAGCTTTGCATTACCTTCAGAAACACACACTAATTTCGAAATCCTCATCCTGATTTACGTGCATTACAGATGCACGCTGTAATTGTCATGGCTGCTAGCGTACTGACAGATGGAATCTCTTAGTACTGATTTCTTCACTTTCGACAAAGGATCAAACAGCAAACAAAAGCAGTAAGCAAGTTGTTCTTAGTGTTTCACTGTTGCAGTTATTACAACTTTTTCCTTAGCCTGAAATCAACAGCGGCAGCATAGTCTTACATAGCTTTAGTTCAGGAGAAATCATTTTGATTATGTTAAAGTGACATTTGTTAACCGGGTTACTCCAAGTGGGTACAGAGTAGACTCTTTTTTTCTCAGCAGAGAACAGAGGAGAAAAGTGCCACCAAACTGTCAGTCACATACATTACATTTAAATAAATACAGAGCAACAAGGTAATCCCAATAACCAACTTGACCAAAACTGTAATAAGCTATGCTTGTATTTATGGGGCTGATTATGCTGACTTGCATTGTTTGTTGGGTGCAGCAGTTAAGATGTAATATAACAGTCCATAATGACAGGTGCTTCGTGCAAGTCTTGCATTAGGAAGCATATTGCTACCAGCTTAATAACGTCATGTAATTCATAATTATTTCAGCGGTGTAAAACATTTGCTGGCATGTACAGTCAGTAATGCTGAAATGAGCAGCAATATAGGTTTACTTCACGAAAAGTAAGTCAGCTGTGGCTCTGTTTCTGGGAATTATACGATGTTACAAATCTGGTTGTAGCTATCTTTTTTTGAAAAGCCCATATGCTGACATCACCAAGTCTTTTAATTGACATCTGAATTTTATCCCTTAGTGACATCACCACAAGGATAGCTGAGGAATGTGTACATAAACTTCAATGGATGCACAACAGTGAATGCATTCTCCATCTAAGGTAATGTGGTGACTGAAGGGCTAAACTACGTCTTTGTGGGCTGCTCTGAAAAAAAAAAAAAGCTTTAGACAGAAGGGAAAAATGTGTCATAGTACTTGAACTACTATGTAGAAGCTGAGTGGAGCACCTTAAATGCAACTAACTTTACTTATTCAGTGACTTTCCCTTTCTTGACCTGTTCTAGGGCCTGTTGAATGTCACAGTGGATTTCTGTTTCCACCACCTATTCTTATGGTTCATTCGGTGGATCCACAATCCTTTCCATGAGCAATTGCAGATGCAGGGAGTAGCTGGTCTCCACAAAACCCTTACTGACAGAGGCATACGCACTGTACTGATTTCAGTACAACTTTTTTAGAGGGGGGGGGGTAGCTTTTTTGGAAAAAAAAAAACAAACAAACCTACATATTTCTTCCTTTTTAAGGAGGTGCTGTCTCCTTTAAGGAGGATACCAGCCAGTCGGAAGTGAGCTCACATCATGTCTGGCTGGCTGTGAGCGGGAAACAAAGCAATGGATGGATTATCATTGAGTTGGAAGGCAAGAGTGTTCACAAATGGAAGGCAATCAATTGAAGTGTGTGTGCAAGCACAACGAACAGATTGTAGGCAATTGTGTGTGTGTCCAGCTAGCGGCAGTTTGAACTGATAGCAAACAGTGTATGTGTTGGCTTTGAATGATCGCAATTATTTGAACTGATGGCAAACTTTGGCAGTTTGAAGTGTGTCTTGGCTTTGAATGATCACAATGGCAGTTTGAAGTGTGTGTTGGTTTTGAACGATCACAATTATTTGCACTGATGGCTGGCTTTGAACGGTCGCAATTATTTGAACTGATGGCATTGAACGATCGTAATTATTTGCACTGATGGCTGGCTTTGAACGATCGCAATTATTATGTGAAGGCTTTGAACAAGTGCAATTATTTGAACTGATGGCAAACGTTGAAGTAAGTGTGAAGGCTTTGAACAAGTGCAATTATTTGAACTGATGGCAAACGAAGTGTGTATGTGTGTGTGTCTGTGTGTGTGTGTGTGTGTGTCTGTGTGTGTGTGTGTGTGTGTGTGTGTGTGTGTGTGTGTGTGTGTGTGTGTGTGTGTGTGTGTAAATGCCCCCCACATAATGCACCTTCTGGTTATAGGTGTTCAAGCTCAAACCCTGTACCTTTGCTTCAGGGTAAGAAGAGCCTAAATTCCCTAACCACCACCACTTGTATTCCCTCATTATTGGCTTTGTTTGTCCAGGTTTTTTGTGCTAAGAGGTTGAGAGCTATCTAAATGATAGCCATTAAGTTTGTCTTCCTATTTTTCAAACTGCTGATTTAGCATAGTGGTATGTTGCACTGACTATAGTGCATATGGTTCTGGGTTCAAGACATGCATGGTGATAATGCAGCATTTTATTTTAGCAACTTTCCAAAATTATACAAGCAATGTTTAAAATGTGTCCGTTTTTTTGGGCTTTTGTCTCCCCCCCCCAATAAATGTTGGCTTGTTCCAGATTTCTTGTGCTGCAAAGTTCAAAGATACAGCTGAGTGTCGACATTTTACAAGGAGCTGAGAGCTGCAGGGGAACTTATGTTTAGTGCTGCTTATGCTGAGTCTGCTTGTACTGTTAATAGCACAACAGGTAGTGTACTTGTTTTTGATGCAGAAGGCTGTGGGTTCTTCTCCCACAGTAGGTAGATGCATTGCTGATACTGTACTGTGTTGTAAAGGGGGGTGGATGCTGTAGCCTGTTTTGGCGAAGATATCTAGTAGCAACTATGAACCTGTTATCAGTTTGCCATCCATTCCCTATTGCAATATTACTAGCGTATCATTGTTTTTAATGCAACATAGGCAATTATTCCTCAAGGGCAACAGGCACATTATTTGTAGATGAAACCATGAAATATAAAGTTGTTTGCTAGCAGCAGCCTCTTCATTAGTTACAGATTTCTCTAATGTGGAATTATGTAGATGGCTTTTACTAGTTCAGAGATTGTGCATATTTACTGATACTGGTTGACTGTAGTAGTTTGTGTAGACTTTTATGATGGAAGGTGTATCAAAGAGCATGTGTATGTTTCATGTGCAAGGGGCCTATGATTTGAAAACAGCCCAAAGTTAATCTTTATCTGCCACTGGCAACATGTATTTTCTTTGAATGTGGGTTTCAATGCTGTATCAATGAATGTGAGTTTCAAGGGCAGAGAAGTTTTAATGCTAAGTCTCGTTTCATTGTGAGACTGCATTGCTTGGTTTAACAGATATTTATTGGTGTTCGTGCTGTAAAATGCAAAATAAAAGTTTTCTGGTAAATCATTTATGAATGAAGTCACTAAATGACCAACATTACGTTTCAGATGTCATAATCTTCAGAAAAATGCATGCTAAAGCAAGACCTGATATTCTATCAACTGTCAAGGAAAACAGGTAGAGTCTTACAAACAATGAAAAATAAAAGGCAGCTGTTGCAAGACAAAAGCGACGCTTGGTAGGTGGCAAATCCTTAATAAGCAGAAAACTCCAAATCCAGAAAAATACAGACCATATTCATCCAAGATAAAACAGTGCAAGCAAACACAACAGTAATACTGTTGTGTTTGCTTGCACTGTTTTATCTTGGATGAATATGGTCTGTATTTTTCTGGATTTGGAGTTTTCTGCTTATAAAGGATTTTCCACCTACCAAGCGTCGCTTTTGTCTTGCAACAGCTGCCTTTTATTTTTCATTCTATCAACTGTCTTAAGTTTATAAAAGATCAATTTTTAGTACTGTTTGTATGTTCCCCCAATATATTTGTCCTTGTCCAGATTTCCTGCATTAAGAGGTTGAGAGGTATGTGCAAATAAATCGCTTTATAGAAGTAGGAATATCCAAACCTCTCAACTGTCCCCAATTTTGGCTCAAAATGTTGCCCCCCCCTAATAATCTCTCCGCAAAATAGCAATTTTGGAAGAAAACGTGGAGGGGTTTACTTTTTATAAATAACTGTAATGATCAGAGTTATACATTACTTTTATTTCAGAAATGCATGTAGATTCTCTAATTTTGTTAGTTGCTCTAAGTTAACTATGCTCATATTAAAATGGTGTCCCTTCTTTGACGGGTTCCCAGCTGTATTGTCTGGCAATTTTATATTTTTGCATCACATTTTTGGTCCGTTTTTCATGAAATTGCGGTTTTCTGGCAAATTAGTGGCAAATTGTTAAAGACTGAAGTTAGAAAATAATGGAATACATGAGTTTCAGATTTCATACCTTTCAGAAAATTCGTACTAATGCAAGACCTACTACTATTCTGTTATCTTTTCTAAGTTTATAAGAGCAATATTTAAAAAAATGTCCTTATTTTTGGGCCTTTGCCTCAGTTTTATTTGAGTTTGTTGCTCTAAGAGTGTGTGTGTGTGTGTGTGTGTGTGTGTGTGTGTGTGTGTGTGTGTGTGTGTGTGTGTGTGTGTGTGTGTGTGTGAGGTAGGTAGGTAGCATACCTCTCAACTGTCCAGATTTTGCAGAATGTCCAGATTTTTGCCCCATATTTTGTCTGTCCCTCATACATTTTGTGATTTTCTAGAAAATCCTTGAAGGCTGAAGTTGCTAAATAATGACAGACATTTGAGTTTCAGACTGTCCTTTAGAAAAATTCATACTAGCACAAATCCTGTTATTCTAGCAACTTTATCATACTAGCACAAATCCTGTTCTAGCAACTTTCTAAGTTCACGAGAGCATTATTTAATATCTGTCCCTGTTTATTTTAGGCTTTGTCCATATTTCTTGCACTAAGACGTAGGTACTTTCTTGCACTAAGAGGTAGGTACTGTAGGGGTGTGTGTGTGTGAATTAAACATCTTAGTTAGGGGTAGCAGGTGGTTAGTAATTTACTCAAGCTCAAAACCTGTATCTTAGTTGCAGAAAACAAAAGCATAAATTCTCTACCCCAACTACCATGCTGCATTTTTCAAAGAACTGACATTTCATCGACACTAAAAGAGCGAACCGTGAATTACGAGAATGGCCTTAGCTTGGCTGGGGAGGGGGGTATCAGTTTGAGAGCTGTGAGTACAAATTTGGAAATCCTAACTACACCCCTGCTTACTCACATTGACAAACATTTCTGTGGCATAGTTGCACTTGCATATGTTCACAGCATCTCTTTTCATTGCTAATGATAAGAGTTTTAGCTTCTCTATTTAAAATGTAATCACTTCTCCCTTTATAAGATGCAATAAAGCAAAGTGCTGCTTTTCTGAAAAATGTGGATGACGTTCAGTCTCATTTTGGCATACACCATTAAGCCAGTAAATATACACACTAATATGATACAGAAAAATGCAATTTGCTCACCCTTTGATTTTAAAACCATTTAGTACAAGTTAGCATGTGTACTAGAAATATGCAGCAGTTTTCACTCCGTTTTAATTTTTCCAAGTCTTATGTTTCTAAAAGCATGACTGGAATGGACCCAGTTCCTAAGTCAGAGTGTGATTAAAGTTTGAGAAATTGGTATTGTTTCAGTCTTTGATGTTGGCCAAAAGTGCTCTTTGTAGCACCCAGAATTGACTCCTCCTGCAAGTAATGCATAGTTCTATTTATTGGTAGCATGTCTAAATAAGACTGCAAATTCTTTTTTTATGAGACCCATTGCTTCTACTGTTGAAACTGTCTGGGTATCCGTCTTCCACATTGCCATCATTTCTGCGTACAAATCCTAGTATTTTATGACTTTGTCTCTCTGTACATAAGACGCTTTAATCACTGGGTGTAGCGATTTCACGTATCAATGCTGCCTTTGCCTTCTTTTCATGGACTACTATGTCTGATTTTCTTGCATCTATTTTTTGAACTGTTGGTAATGGGTGATCCCATGTGATATACACTGGCATTCTGTATAATGCTTTGTGGCTTATGTTTCCACTGCTTCTCAGCTACTTCAATATTGTAATGTTTTCACAATCCCCAGTAAAACAGTCTTTCCATATTATGCCTTTCAGTATGTAGGCCCCCTACTTTTACTGTACCATACCCAGCAACAAGATGTGCAACTGTTTCCAGTTCTGTTTTGTATAGCCTGCATTTATCTGTTGTTTCTCCCACCAGTTCAATGGACTTGGTAAACCAAGGTGGGCATAGCCCACTTTCTTGGGCTGCTAATATTTAACCTTTTATCTTTTGTTTTAATTTCACATCTCCTTAACCACTACTGCGTCAAATCCTGATAGACACAAGGTTGTTACAGGAGTTTTCTGTACTTGCAACTGTGTTTGTCTCTTCTACATTTCTTGCCTTCTCATCTGATCCTTTTTATATTCTTTCGTTCTTTTGTTTTTTGGCACATTCAATTGCTGCCTTACTTTTGTCTACTTCTGGTTTGGTTTCCATTCCTGTTTGACACTGCTATTCTTCACTACACTAAGCAGGGAAGTCATCTTACATTTGTCCTCTTCATGTTTTAAAACATTCACTATGTTTGGATCTGGTGAGGTCAGCATATATGTATCCAGTCCTATAACTGCAGATGTATACATGTAATTAGATGTTATTCGTGTTTCACTGTTGCATTCATCACACTTGGGTTATCTCATGCAGGTAGCCCTCATTCGGCCCGAATACCAGAAAATTAGTATTTCTGCGTCTGATGCTGTCACTCTAGGACTGACGTCAGGTCGTCAGGGGTATAAAAACAGGCAGCCAATGCCATTACATCAGTCTTTCTTGCCGAGGAGCCAGAAGCAGAAGTAGTTAGCAAGTGCTGGTCGGCCACTACCTGAATTTTTGTTTATGAATTGAATAATCCTGAAGTCTTCTAAAGCCAAGTACCCCGTTGGGGATCCTTTTTTCTTGTTCTAACTGATGTCAGAAAAAGTTAACAATTGTCTTTCCTGTGGAAAGCAAATACATCAGAGATTTTCATTCTTACTGCGTCACCTGTTTAGGCCCAAATCAAGACGTACATTGCTGTCGGTTTTGTGCCTTGTTTAATGTCTGAACCATTAGTCGTAGGGCTCTCTGTCACTAAATTCTTTCCCTCTCGATCGTATTCTGAAATGGCTTCAGTAAGCCATCCAACTACCGATCTTCCTTAAAAACGTAAGGATAAAGACAGAGACGGACCGCATAGGTCCAAAGCTGCAGATGACGCTTCCATTCAGCTAGTCGCCAGCACGCCGGTACTCAGTGAGGCACTTTCGCAGCCCCTGATGATTGGTTCAATGGATTCGCAGGCCTCTACAGAGACCCATTCGGAGTCTAGTATGCCGCGAGACTCTACTTTGACTATGGAACCTGCGGATGTCTTTACCCTGGATGAGTCTGGAGCCACTCTGCAGTCACCGGCTTCTGAGGCAGTTCTTTGCTCAACCGATGTTCAACTCAAAATGATGACTTTTTTAATCAAAACTACCGAATTTCTTAAACCCAAAGTACACACTACTCCTAGAAAACTGACGACCAAAGCACATGCACCTGTTCCCATACCACAAAAACAAATGCTTAGAATGGCAGAAGACCTTATTAAGCAGATTAGGGGAAGTCATCCTTCTCCTGCTAAGAGAAAGAGACCAGTCCCCTACAGCTTCTACAGACCAGGAGTCCGATGACGCTGAGATTTCTGATTATGAAGACATGCCCTTATCTGCTTATGAGGATTCAGATGCAGAGGATTCCATTCCCTCTGCCTCCCCTCCAGAGGATTTTTCTTTGGTGAAACCTTGCATACCTTGAGAGCATTTCCACTGGAAATGCCAAGACTATCCTCAGTCCAAAAAGAGACTCATAGAATTCCTAGAGTTGCCTCAGCACAGGCCTTTAGCAATACCCCCTGTCCTGGATGTTGTGGATGATGTTTTTATGGAATCCAGTCTTACTCCTAACACCTGCCCCTAAGAAACCAGACAGGTACTACACAGTACCTGACACTCACAAATTTCTTTTCAAGAATCCTACTGCTGACCCAGAGATCATTTCCCAGGGGCCTAAAGGTATCAAGGCTACTACAGCTGAGACTCCCACCCCTTCGGACAGGGATTCCAGAGCTTTGGACAGATGGGGTAAGAAGTATATACCTCTGCAACTCTTGCTATTAGGGCATTGAATTGTCAGTTTCACATGCTGAAGTACCAGCATCATATTATGGAACTTATTAAACAAAAAGTGGCAACCTTTACAGACTGTGCAGAAAATAAAGAATTGCAGGAGCTTATGCACTCTGCAAGCAAAGTCAGTAAGCACACTTTGCAGTGTGGCTTTGACACCCTAGAAGCGTCTTGCCGGGTAGCAGTCACTGGATCTGTACTGAGAAGACGTGCTTGGCTCAAGGAGCAGACCTTGCCAGACCATGTCAAATCAAAGTTACTAGACGCTCCTTTGAACAAGGACAGTTTGTTTGGCACCAAAGCAGTAGATGTTCTTAAGTCTATGCAGACTGTTAAAGAATTCTTTCAGGTGCAACCCCTAGATTCAGTAGGCATTGCCCTTCCAAACACTGGTCCTTTCCAGCCCACTCCAGGCCTTCTCAAACCAGACTCGGGGAAACGGGCCACCCAGACTACAGTCTCAGGGTATGCAGAAATCTAAGCAATGGAGTGCCCCCACTCCTAAAGCAGGGAGTGATAAGCCACCTCCTTGCGGATAAAACTTGCAATGATTTCTTTATTCCACTCCCCAGCCCTGCCCAATTGCTTGTGCCCCTAGGAGGAAAATTTGCCCCTCATGAAAAAATTGGATGTGTCACACAGGACCGGTGGGTAGAAATTTTATTTCCTTTCACTGCCAACCCCAAGTGGGTTTCCAGACCTTCCTCCATACCAGTGGGCAGAGGTTCAATGCCAAGTAGCTTCTCTGCTCAATATCAGAGCTATTCAGCCTGTTCCAGTAGAACAGTGGGGTCAAGGATTCTACTCCAGACTCTTCCTGGTACCCAGGAAAGAGGGCTCTTAGCACCCAATCCTGGATCTTTCAATTTTCAACACCTTCCTGTTGATACCAAAATTCAAAATGCTTACCCTGCAACAGCTTCTTCCTATGCTAGCCAAGGATGCCTGGTTATTCACCCTAGACTTAAAAGAAGCCTATCTGCACATCCCCATAAGAGGGAGTCATGCAGGAAGTTTCAGTGCAAGATCTATGCATTATCAGTTCTCTGCACTTCCCTTTGGCTTATCTACTGCACCCAGACTTTTCACAAAATGCCTTGGTCCAGCCATTGCATACTACAGGCAGAGAAATATCCAAATTTTGAAACAAGCAAGTTGGTCACAAGTACCCAAAACTGCACTGATAAACCAAAAAAAAGGTACAAGCTAGATAGACAGTCCCAGATGATTGTTTATTCCGCAAATCCACGAACTAACACAGATAAATCGCACTGCAAACCAAAGAACATTAACGTAGTATAAAATATCCTAACGTTTTCGTCGCATCACTTCACTTTATACTACGTTAATGTTCTTTGGTTTGCAGTGTGATTTATCTGTGTTGGTTCGTGGATTTGCGGAATAAACAATCCTCTGGGACTGGCTATCTGGCTTGTACCTTTTTTTGAAATATCCAAATTTTCCTGTACTTGGACAACTGCCTGATTCAGGTGGACAGGAATTGCTGTTGCAGCACCTGACATTTGTGAAACACCTTCTCACTTCCTTGGGGTACACCATCATTGAAAAGAAATCAAAACTGGTACCCAGTCATAGATTATATTCCTGGGAGCAAGCTTGGACACAACATCCCAGATGGCATTCCTCACTTCAGAAAAACAAGTCTGACAGCCTACTTCAAACAAATGGCCACCAGAACCCAGCTATCCGCAAGAAAAATACTGCAGGCCCTAGGGTTCATGGCCTCATGTATACTGCTAATTCCATATGCAAGACTGCATATGAGGAAAATTCAGTGGTACTTAAGTCTTTGGTGCCAACATTCTCAGGACCTGGAACCAGTCATTCCTATCGTACCCTGTCTAAGGACAGAGTTTTTGGTGGGCAGAAGCATGCTACCACAACAAGGGACTGCTCTTTTCTCAACCCCACGCCGCCAAGACCCTAAACACAGATGCATCAGACTATGCCTGGGGAGCACACATGGATGGCAAATGCATTCAGGGCCACTGAAACCCAAGTCAAATTCATCTGCACCTCAACCAAAAAGAGATGCTAGCTGTGCAGAATGCCCTGACAGCTTTCAGATCCCTACTCTTTACAGGACAACTGCTAATAAAATCAGACACCACAGTTATGTGGTACATCAACAAGCAGGGGGGAGCCCACTCTGCAGGTTAGCCATGGCCTTGTGGCACACGGCCTTGGACATGCAAGTCCATCTGCAAGCTCATTTCTTGCAAAGCAAACAAAACTCACTGGCAGACGACTTAAACAGAAATCTCCTAGACCCACACGAGTGGCAATTGGAGCCCAGCACCTTCAACCTCCTGATTCAGAAATGGGGGACCCAGAGGTGGACCTATTTGCCTCCCCATACAACCACCAGCTGAGCAAATACTGCACCAGGAATCCTCACAGCAGGGCCTGGAAAGTGGGTGCCCTATCTTTTCTGTGGGTAAATCTCTCAAATCTATGCCTTCCCCCATCTGCCCCTTTTGAGTATTACCCAAGATAAGACAGGACAGACCAAGGACAATTCTGATTGCCCCGGACTGGCCACGCCAGCACTGGTAGCACTGGTACCCACTCCTGCGCAGCCTGTCACTGGTGCCACCCTGTAACCTACACCAGAACCCAACCCTGCTCTCTCAGCAGGAGGGACAGATTTTGCATCCACAGCTCCAAACCCTAAATCTTGCAGCCTGGCTTATTCCTTGAATTCTCCCACAGCAACCCTAAGCAAGCAGGTGCTGGACATCATTCTTGAAGCCAGAAGACCCAGTACAAGAAAATCCTATGCTGATAAATGGAAAAGGTTCTGCTCCTGGATTATATCTAAAGGAGATGACACAACTCTGCCCTCCCTGCCTCTAACCCTGGATTACTTAGCAGATATACTCCACAAAGGCCTGTCGTTCTCCTCCATTAAGATACATGCCTCAGCCATTTCGGCTCATTACAACACTGAGCCACCTCTCTTCTTGCACCCTCTTATCAAACAGTTCCTGAGAGGGGCAAACAACTTAAGGCCACCAAGGAGAGCACCCACCCCTGCTTGAGACCTTAACTTTGTACTGGAAAAGCTCATGCTTCCCCATTTTGAACCTGCTGTGTTAGCAGACTTAAAATTCTTCTCTTGGAAAACAGCCTTGCTTCTGCTCATCACTGCAGCTAGAAGAGTGTCTGAGTTGCAAGCACCTATGGCTGTGGAACCCTTCATTGTTTTCCATGCTGACAAGGTTTCCCTCAGGATTAGCCCTTTCTTCATGCCTAAAGTGGTGTCCATTGTAGCTCTCAACCAATCCATCCATTTGCCAACTTTCTTCCCTAATCCTCAAAATAAAAGGGAAAAGATCATGCACTCCTTGGACATGCACAGACAGCTCAGATTCTACCTTGAATAGGACTAAGCCCTTCAGAAAATCTGACCATTTACTAGTCAGCTTTGCAACAGGGGCAGAGGGCAAGGCCATTTCAAAACAAACCGTTTCCAAATGGATAGCACACTGCATCCATTTCTGCTACAAGCACCATGGGAAACCAACCCCTCAGGGGGTCAGAACACATTCCACTAGGGCAACATCTACCTGTACAGCATTTCTCATGGGAGTCCCTACCAGGGACATCCTGGAAGCTGCTACCTGGAGTTCAGTACACACCTTCAAGCATTACCACTTGCCTATCTTTTCCAAATCCAGGGCAGGTTTTGCAACAGCAGTCCTGCAAGGCATACTAGCTAGCCCTAACTCTTCTTGACTGCCTCCACCCTTCTTCAGCTTTGGGAATCCACCCAAGTGTGATGACTGCAACAGTAAAACACGAAGAACATAGTACAATTGTGTACACTTACTATAAATGTAGATGTTCGAGTGCATTCACTGTTACAGTCCTGGTTTCCCTCCCTACAGCCCCCTGTTTTTTCTCTCTCTCCTCTCTATGGCTATTACTCACCCCTTTCAGGGGTATTGGTATTTACTTTTTACTGGTGGTGTTTTCCCCACCATAACTTAGCTCCCTGTTTGGGGGGCTCCTGACATTTGGGGCAAGAAAAACTGATGTAATGGCATTAGCTTCCTGTTTTTATACCCCCTGATAACCTGACGTCAGTCCTGGAGCGACAGCATCCGATGCAGAAATACTAAGTCTCTGGTATTCGGGCCAACTGAGGGCTTACCTGTAGGCAGGTAACCCAAGTGTGCTGACTGCAACAGCGAATACACTCTAATATCTACATTTATGGTAAGTGTACACAACTGTACTTTTTGAGGAGGCCCATACCTCCTTCAGAATAAGGAATACATAATTTTGATATACACTGATTTTTATATATTTGATGAACATGAAGCGTGTTTCTTGTTTTCCTGACCAACTGATCCAGTACCTTCTGGGTCCAGTCAGTCACCCCAAAACTGCAAATTAGAAGAGGAAATTAGTTTGTAGCATGGACTTTATTCCTAGATGTCAGGGCGGTTTTCAGTATTAAGTTAACTCAGGAATATTTTGTTAATGTTTTATTGTTGATCCTTCATCAATTTCCCAATATTTATACATTCCCTTCTCCTTGAGGTCCTTTATATCCAGTTTCCTGTCCCAGTCTGATATTTTCTTGGTGCTGCATCTTTCCTGCTTTAAATGTCGCTTTTACACATTTATTAAGAGCAAATGACATTCTTGTATCATCTTAAAAAGTTTTAATCACTTCATTTGTGCTTTCAACTCCTGTTCTGATGAACTGTTGCCTGTATTTCTCTTCAAATATCTCTAGAGCTGCCCTTTTTTTTGTATTGATTAGTTTGACTTTCTCCTTTGCATAAATATTGCACCATATCAGGTCACTCTCTTTCCCATGTCCATGTTTTTCATTTATACTTTTCAAAAATCTCTCGTTTTTTTTCTTTATATTTTACACTTCCTCAGTTGCTTCTTTTTCCAGACAGCCCAAAATTTTCTTGATCTGTATAATGTTTTGTTGTATTAATGAGCACACATTTGCATTTGAAGCTGTTGACGGGTTTTTTTTCCAAATATTTTTCTTTCCTTTAATTTCTCCAAATATTTTCTATATGTAAATTCTGGGCTTCTTGCATAATACTAACAATACATAATGTTTCTTATCCTTAATTCCTTTTTGGGCTGTCTGTTTTTGTGGACTACTACTTCTGAGCCAGGCCAAATCCCATTGTAGGAATGCTTCCATGTCTTGAGGATTCTACACTTTCGTTTTTGCATTCCTGGCACCAGTGTGTGTACCAGGATTGGGCACTTTCTTAACCATGTACTTGTGCACCCAGATGTCTTTTAATTTACTTCTGTGATGTATAGTATATAAAATACAGACTATATGTCAGTATTGTGTTAGTGAGATTCTGTAAAAACAGGGTCCACCTCATGAAGGTACTCACCAAGACTTAAGGATAAATTCAGTTCCAGCAATACTCCTCTCCTTTGCTTGCTGATTTTCTGTCAACATTCACAGTTTGCCGTTTGATTTAGCTTGTGCAGTAGAACTATAAGCCTGCTACATTTGTTTTCACATGCTACCTTGGCTGCATTTTGGCTGGCACTGACGCCCTTCTTTACATCTGGTCTATATTTTACAGCATCCTGAACTTGCAGTGGAAATGCAGCTGTTGAAAGTTTTACTGCATCTTCTGGACTGATGCAATTGTGTATAGGCTCGTGGTGCTCCTAAACATTTAAAATTGTGTATTTTGCAAGCACCTCGAGTATGTTGTGTACGAGTTCCACTTTCTACTAGCTGTTCTCGTAAAATCCAGTCATTGTTGTACTGTCTGATGTATATACACACGCACACACAATATGTTGAGTTAACAGCTTGCTAGTAAGACAAATGAGGGATGTTTTCTTTTGGATTTTCTTGACTCTGGTAACCTTTAATACAGGCTTTTTTGAATTTGTTTTCCCATGGGAGGTGAGAAGAGTAGGATGTGCATTAGTATTTTGGGCTGTTTTTCTAACACAGCTCGAGGCATTCTTCCTGCTCCATATTTGTACTACTGTCAATGTTTTTCTTCTTTGCCTCTCTGCTCACAAGTGATGAGTTTGTGAACATATCCATGGGAGCAAATGCTAGACAGAGGGGCTTTTTTAAGAAAGTTCAGTCTCTCTCTGTTTTGCATGGACAAGCTTTTGTGTTTTAGACGTATAGTACACTCAGATTTGTGCAATCATTTTGACTCAGGAAATGGGTCTCTCCCAAGGAGTAACATGAAAAGAATGTAGCTGGTTTGGGAGAGTTATGCCTGTTGAAGACGTGCTTTGGCATGTAATACGAGGGCTGGGAGACTTGCGTCTGTGAAGTGCAGCAGTAGTTTGTGTACTTAGCTTAACAGATGTAATAAATAGGCTGCTAATTTATGGCTAAAAGTATTACAAATAGTTAAGTTTTTCCTTCCTTAGTGCAGTAGTATTCTGATAAGAGTCTGGCAGAAAGGGCATTAAAAAGTACTTTAGAATCCCCTTTTTAGTTTTGTTTTGTAGGCTTGGCAAATGTAATATGGTGCCAAAAAAAAAAAATCAAGAATTACTATTTGTTTTTGTTGCATTTTGCTTCTTTGTTGCTGTAGTAAGCTTCCAGCAACCAGCTCTTTTTATGCCATTTTTTAACTGAATTTATAGGATGCCCAGCACTAGTCATTTCTTTGAGGTGGACTGTTGCAGAAGTTTATCAGATAGCTTTCCTAACTTTGTCTGCCTGTTTACCTTTTGAAGATGTGATCAGATGTTGTTAATCTTAATTCATTCTTGAACTGTTGGGTCTCTGTTCCATCCTCGGAACCAGCTCGGCCATTTTATCAAGCTTGCGCCCGCCAGAAACTCTCAAGCTAAGGCTACCCATAGTGCTTCCCTTCCCTTCAGATCTTGTTTGCCATGTAGAATTTCGGACGCATTATCCATGCTCTCAGTTAAGTGCTAATCTTTTTTTCATATATATTCTTACAGTTTTTGTCTCTTAACTCTAAATTAGTTAGTTGATTTCTTTTAACTTACTGATTTGTCTGGTTGAGTGAGAGTGCTGTGTGTTCCCTTTAACCTTATCGGTATTTACTCTCATACCATCGTTGATATAGGCCCCTTCCCTTCCCTCTTACCTTTGGTAATTCTGTAAATACCATTGTTGGTATTCCCCTTCTCCCCTTTACAGGTATTTTTCTTTAGTTACCATTGCTGGTACGACCCTTTAAAAAAAAAAAAAAAAGTTTTCTTTACCTTGTTTCATCCTTGTGCGTGTGTGCGAATAAGTTTTTGTGAGAGTGCCTTCACGTTTAAAAAAGTTAGATAATGGTTGAGAAGCGTAAAGGAACCACTGCTTTCAAACAGTGCGATGGATGTGGCAGAAAGATGCCCAATTCGGATGGGCATCTTTCTTGTGTCTGTTGTTTGGGGATGCCACATAAGAGGTCCAACTGCCTTTTTGAACTCTACAAGGGTTTTAGCGCTTGAACCCTTGCAGAGAGGTGCAACAAATTAATCCTCAAATGGCTGTTAAAATGTCCTTTTAGTGAGTCAGTGTCTGAGGCGGGGACATTGGTCTCCCAAAAAGGAGTAAAAAAAGAGGAGCCACTCTGTTCCAACATCTCCTAAATCCGAGGAATGTAAGTCTTCCAAAGACCAGGCCTCTTCTCAAACCTCAGAACTGAGGCCTAAAATTCAAAAATCGACACCTGCTACTGTCTTGGCACTGAAGTCTGCAACTTCCCCCATGGTGCAGACGACTACTGAACCTAGGAAAGCCACCTCGGTACCAACCCCTTCATCGGTACCTACGACCCTGTCGGCACCAACAGTAGTTTCCCCAGTCATACCAGTCACCCCCCCTCCAAAACAAATCATTGGTCAGCTGACCACAGTGCCGAAGGTAGAGTCCTTACCCAGGACTAGGTCCTCCCCATCTATTGACCCCTTCCTTTGTCAGCAATTGTGTCCCTTTGTTGAATGGCCGGAATCACCCTCGGGAATGTCCAACCATTCCACCATAAGCCTTTCAGAACTTGATGTAGTCAGATTAATGGAGCAGCTCTTGGCAGCCAGAGGTCTTCCTGCCTCATCTAGGGCCTCTCTCCCATCTGGATCCAAGGCCTATTCTCCAAGGGCTCCTACTTATCTTCCTCCTTCAACCTCTCTTTAGGTCTTGGAGACCTTGATTTCGACTTTTCCAGTGCCAACTACTTTGGTACTGATGGTGGATCTCATCTTGGTTCCGAAACCAACTATGTTGATGGCAGCTCTCAGAGCTGACCCACCCGTAGGACTGTGACTTGGCTGCTGGCGTTGGGATCCCTAGTTTGGTTCAGTTCCCCCCTCCCCCCAGGGTGCTGTCTACTGTTCCTGGTGATCTGACAGTTCCAAGTCCTCTCACGGCTCCTCCTCTGGAGGTGGGCTCGTTGGAGTGGGATGTGACTCTGGTTCCAAGGTGGTCTTTCTCGGTTCCGGGCTCCCATCCCTCTTCGGGCAGGCCTGCCTTTCAGATTATGGAGAGAGCTCTTGCCTTAGCAGGCTCGCAGTTGGCACCAGAGTATCGCATCTATGTATCCTCTGGTTTGCAGCTGTCACAATCTGCTACATCGGGGCAGCAGGCACAAGAGCAGCAAGACACCCTACATTCTCTGTAGTCCTCCTCAGACATACCCCCTGAGGAGCCACCTTGTAAGAGATCATGCAAGAAGAAACACCTAGTCATTGAGGATACGGATTACAATGAAGGGGAAGGGTCCTCAAGGTCACCCCCTGAAGTTGCCTCATTTGGAGACATCCTGGAAATCGTAAAACAAAGGAGTGATTGGAAGTCTAGAAACCCTTCCTCTGAGGAATCTGGCTTTTTGCAGGCTTTTCGTGCCCGACCCTCTACTTCTTGGGTGACCCCCACCTGCAGATGAATTATTAAAGCTCATCATGCAGCGTACGTGGAAGGTCCCTAACACTATTGAGCCAATCCCCTGAAGACCGGACAGAATTCTCTCTACCTGAAGATCAACCCCACTGGTCCAAAAGGTCCTAGCGGTAGATACTATGGTGGTGGCAGCTGCTACTACAAAAAAGGAACTTTCTGATGACTTTGCGGACCCTTTCAAGTCTTCCTTCATCAACGCTCCGATAGATGCTACCTCATTGTTTGGGCAAAAGTCTGAGATGCATTAACCAGGTGTGAAAAGGACAGAAAGGCCCTTTCTGCTGTGGGCATATGTTTTTCCACTCCTCAGCTACCTTACTCCAGGAATCAGAGGAGTGGAAAGATGTGGTTCAAGAAGTCCCAAGGGCCTTTTCGGGACACACAAGGCGAGTATTCTCCCCAAGACAGAGCGGGGAGCTCTTTGGGAAGATGTCCCTCCCATGGCAGAGGGAGTTCGCGTAACCAGGGATCTGAAGTAGGAGATTCATTTGTCAGCAACCTGTGGTTATGGATCCGATATCGGATCCAAACCGGCATGGTTTATCCAGCTATGGATCCGAGCTCCTAGCTCCTCCCCTCACCCATAATGCCCTGCTCTCCCTACATGACCTCAGATCTAGTTTGCCGCGTTCATGGTGACAGCTGGATTTTGAGCTCCTGTCAGCTAAGTGGTTTTTTGGTGTTTCTTAACATTTTTCCTGTCAGAAAAGTTAATCTTTGTGTGAAAGTTGTAGGTTTTCCCTCTTTTGAGAGAGTTTTTTTTGGTTAATTTGTTAACTTTATTGTACCCTCCCCTCGCTGGTGCGTAGCTGTGGGGCCTTGTGTGTGTGGTTAATTTAATTTAACTTTAATTTAAATTTAACCTTTTTTTTCTTAAAAAAAAAAATGTCTGAGGCCCCAAAGGCAATATTTTGAAAATGCTCCGAGTGTGGCCATAAGCTATCCCCTGCTGATAGCCACACTCGGTGCGTTCGATGCCTTGGGGTTGAACACCTCACCTCTGGATGTTCAATCTGTGCAGGGTTCAACCCCAGGGCATTGAAGAAACGGAGGTCGAAGCTGGTCCTGGCGGGACTTTTGCCCCCCGGACTCGGCTTCATCCTCCGCTCCGTTGCTAGTTACTGCTCCGGCGGTTCCTGCCGTGCCTGCTCCCCCTCCTCCTCCCGGGATTCAAACTCCCTCTATGGGTTCAGAGGAGAGGGAAGCCAGGAAGAAGGACCGGAGAGGGAAGCACCACAAGCGGCGGGCCGAGACCTCCGTCTCGGCCCCGCCGGCTAAGAGGGCTTCTCCTCCGGCCTCTCTAGCTGATGGCTCTCCTCCTCCTCGGCTCCGGTCCCCTTCTTTTTCACCGGGGCCTGAGGAGGAGGAGACCCGATCTCCTTCGAGGCTATCGAGGCGGTACTCAAGGCCTACCTCGGTAGCCTCGTCGAGATCAACCTATAGTCTCTCTGATGCTGATCTGGACCGGATGATGCGAAGGTTCATCCAGGCCCAGATGCAGATGGGAGTGCTCCTGCCTCCCCCCCCCCCCCCCGGGGGGGAGCTCGACCCCATTTTCAAGCCCATAGCTCCTTCTCTGACCCGCTACCCGGGCTAGGAGCGTTTGGAGCCGGGCAGCTTCGGAGCCAGGGGTGGGTTGGCGCCGGCAGTACTAGGTACTGCCCTCGAGTGTGTCGGATCCGACCTCTCGGAGCCTTGATCCGAGCTTCGGATCTGGGGGACTCAGTGTGCCTTTGGCGCCGTCCGTGTGTGAGCGCACTGGTCCCTCTGTTCCGAGGGGCTCGGCGCCGGCTCCGATCCACTCCTCAGATCCGAGGGGGAGCCGTCTGTCGGATCCTTTGGTCGAGGCCGGCTCCCCTTCAGCTTTTGATGTAGTGGAGAGGGCTCTGTTGAGGGTTTCCGGACCCCCGGCACTTGCTTCGGCTCTGTCCTGCACTCCATCTGCTCTGGGTCAGGCCTCTGTCACCCGGCCACTGGGACAACCCGTTTCAATGCCCCAAGCAGTTCATTTGGAACCAGACACTGCTTGTGAGGGCTCCTCGGACAGCCCCCCCGAGGAGGCACCTCGCAAGCACATGTGTAAAAGGAGGCACATAGACTCCCCCGAGTCTTTAACTGAAGACACGGACTTGGAGGAAGGGGAAGGCTCCCCAAGATCACCCCCTGAGGATGCCTCCTTTGGAGACATCATGGAAATGCTTCGTATAAGAGGTGGGTGGTCTGCCCCAAAGTCTTCCTCGGACGAATCCGTGTTCTTGGAGGCATTTGAAGTGGGCCCGTCTACCTCTTGAGTGTCCCCTCCTGCCGACCCCCTGGTGGACCTTATTACCACCAGGGCTTGGAAGGAACCGGACACCGTGGAGCCAATCCCCAAAAGGCCGGACAGGATCCTCAGCCCCCTGGCTGACCGTGCCCACTGGAGTAAGGGACCCCCGGTAGATGCCATGTTGTCGGCAGCAGCCACTAAGAGGGACCTCGCCCAGGAGAGTCCCTCAGTTCATCCTCCGAGCAAGGAGTCTCGGATGATGGACCGCTTGGGGAAGCGAATGTTTAGTTCAGCGACCTTCTCAGTGAGGGTTCTCAACTGCCTGGCACATGTTATTAGGATGCAGCTCGATCTTATCAAAGAATACGCTGCATCCCCCGCAGAGTCCATGTCGGAGGAGGACAAACTTTTGCACTCCACCCGTATGGCCACTCTCCGGTCCGTGACCAATACCTCTATGCGGTTGCTTTCCCATGCTACCGAGGGGGCCGCTAGAGCTGCAGGAGTAGGCCTAGTCACGAGACGCCAGGCCTGGCTCCGCCATTGCGATTTCACGGAGCCCTTCAAGGCGTCATTCGCGAACGCCCCCCTTCGATGGTTCTGCCCTTTTTGGCAAGACGGTTTGCGACACCTTGGTCCAGAGCGAGAAGGACGGGAAGACGCTGTCTGCCGTCGGAGTCCGCTTCTCTGTGCCCCAGAGGTCCTACTCTAGGAACCAAAAGGGCCAGAAGAAGATGTGGTTCCGGAAGTCGCAGCAATCCCAACCCGGTCCGGACAACCAGTCCTTCCGTGGCAGAGGAGGACAGGGCGGCCGCCCCAGGGGCAGAGGGGCTCCCAGGAATTTCGGGTCCAGAGAACCTTTCTCTGAATGGCCCGCGCAGCAACCCTGAGGGGTTGCCCGACTGCTCCACTCTGGAGGCAGTCGGGGGACGTTTTTCGGAGCACCTAGCGGCATGGGAGTCCATAACATCAGATCGCTGGGTCCTCCGCATTATATCCAGAGGATACAAAATCCCTTTTCTCCACGTCCCAAAACCAAAATCCCTCCCCGACGTTCCACCCGATCAGAGGGAGGCCGCTTCAGCAGAAATTGGGTATCTGCTGAGGAAAAGAGCCATCCAGCCCATCCCCCCAGACCAGATCGGATCAGGGTTCTACTCCAGGTTCTTTTTAGTGCCAAAAAAGACGGGGGACCTAAGACCCATTTTTTGACCTGTCCCTTTTAAACCTGGCAGTTCCCAAGGAGAAGTTCCGGATGGTCACCTTACAATCTATCCTCCCCCTTCTGGAAGAGAACCACTGGATGTGCTCTATAGACCTCAAGGATGCGTACTACCACATACTGATGGACAGACGATCCAGAAGGTTTCTTCGCTTCCAGCTGGGAGCCAGTCACTACCAGTTCAGGGTCCTTCCCTTTGGTCTCACCACAGCCCCCAGGGTGTTCACCAAAGTATTAGCAGTGGTTGCGGCCCACCTGAGGCTTCAGGGGGTGCAGGTCTTTCCGTACCTGGACGACTGGCTTCTCACCACCCCAACAAGGCATCTACTATCCTTGGCAAGAGACTCCTTTCTTCGTCTAGCTCCTCGGCTAGGCATCACGATAAACGTGGCAAAGTCCAACCTGGCCCCTACTCAGTTGATAGAATTCATAGGTGCCAGGTTAGACACGAGGGAGTTAAGAGCCTTCCTCACAACCGACAGAATTTGGAATCTACGACTCCAGGTGCGGGCCATCCTCCACTCAAGCTCAGTTCCGGTGGAATTGGTCCTGAGGGCACTAGGGTCCATGGCGGCAGCGATTTCTCTTCTCCCACTCGCCCGCTTGAACATGCGGGTACTTCACTGGACGCTTCAAGTACAATGGTCTTATCTTTCTCTCCCTCTGCATCACCCCATTGCAATCAGCAGAGCTTGCAAGCGGTCTCTCTTGTGGTGGCTCCATTCCGAGGATCTCCAAGGAGGCCGCCCCTTTTGTGCATCTCCCCCTCTTGCCACAGTGACCACGGACGCATCTCGCCTCGGGTGGGGGGGGCATTTTGCGGGACGGACGGTCCAAGGCACGTGGAAAGACTCAGAGACCTCCCTGCATATCAGTGTTCTGGAGATGAGGGCCGTGCTCTTGGCGTTGCAAGCACTTCAAGCCTTTCTTCCCCTGGGAACAATTGCGATTCAGTCAGACAACATGTCGGTGGTCTGGTACATCAACAAACAGGGGGGACCCAGGTCTTACCCTTTATGTCGGGAAGCCATGAGAGTGTGGGAATGGGCGATCTCCACCAACCGCTTTCTCATCGCAACGCATATTCCGGGGCGGTCCAACATCCTTGTGGACAAGCTCAGTCGCACCATTCTCTCCCCGTACGAGTGGTCTCTCAATGCTCAAGTAGCGAAACGTATCTTCGCACGGTGGGGAACTCCTTGTTGCGATCTCTTTGCTTCTCCCTTAAACACCAAGTGTGACAGTTTTTTCGCTCTAATCCCTCCTCCAGGGGATTCCCCAAGAGACGCTCTGGTGCATGCTTGGCCTCCCGGTCTTCTTTACGCATACCCCCCTCTGCCTCTGATGCTCCAGGTTCTTCAGAAAGCCTCTCGGTTGGGGTGCAGAATGATCCTCATAGCCCCATTCTGGCCTCGGCAGATCTGGTTCCCTTACCTAAGGTCTCACTCAGTGAATCCACCTTGGATTCTAGATCCCATTCCGGATCTGATAGCACACCCATCGAACTTACCATCTCCGAACCTGGACAACCTGAAGCTGACTGCTTGGCTGCTCCAGTTCCACTCCTAATCAGGACTCCCGGAATTTCGTCTCCCGTTAAGGCCATTCTGGTAGCGGCGCATAATCCCTCTACCAGAAAAACTTACCGCAGCAAATGGAAGTGATTCTCCATTTGGGCGGAGCGGCAAGGCCTAGATCCCTTTACGACTCCTCTCCCCATGGTTCTAGACTTCCTTACCACTCTTTTTAATGATGGTGCCAGTAGTTCCACGGTCAAAGTTCAGCTAGCAGCCATTTCTCATTATCATGTTGGTCATGACTCTGGACCTCTTATGCCTGCCAAGTTATGTAAAATCTTCTTAAAAGGCAATTTTCTGCTTAGACCCCCTGTCAAGCAGGCAGTTCCACCATGGGATCTTTCCTTGGTTCTTCAGGCCTTGACCGCTCCCCCCTTCGAGCCTGCGGCCACAGTAGATCTAAAATTCTTATCTCTTAAGACTGCATTTTTAGTAGCCATTACTTCAGCCAAAAGAGTTTTGGAACTTCAAGCCCTTTCCATGAAGCCGCCTTACTTGATCTTCCATCCGGACCGTGTGTACCTCAGGATCAATCCCTCGTTTCTTCCTAAGGTAGCTTCGGAAGCAAACATTAATCAGTCCATCAACCTCCCCGTTTTCTTTCCTAATTATCAGAACAAAGGCGAGTACAAGCTGCATTCATTGGATGTTCACAGGCAGCTTCGTTTTTACCTTAACAGGACAGCTGGTCACAGGCAATCCGACCAGATGTTCTTCATCTCACATTGCTGCAGTCCTTACACTTGGGTAGTCCGCTGTCCTCGGTCGGCCCGAATATCAAAGTATAAGGCTGACGTCGGTCAAGGCGCACTTGACTGACATCAGGACGTCAGGGTACAAATGCGCATGACCGACGTCATATCCTCAGTCTTTTTTGCCGCATGGTCCGATGCAGAAGCAGCGTTGCAAGTGCCGGTTGGCGTTCTGAAATTTTTCGAATTCGGAGTTTCAGACCGAGTCAAAGTTGGCTAAGTACCCCGTTGGGGAATATTTTAGTTTTTTCTTGCCTCAGTGGTTTACCGGATGTCAGAAAAGTGAATAACTGTATTTCTTGTGGGAAACAGATACCGCATAGAGATTATCATACTTTGTGTATTCCTTGTTTAGGGCCTGAGCACGACGTTGTTGGGTGTCGCTCTTGTGCTAGATTCAATAAGCGCACTATAAAGAGAAGGTTAGATTGTGCCAGGTTAGTCTTCGGAAGCGGTGTAATTATAAAATGCCGCCGGATGCTCCGGCGCTTCTTCAAGAAGCGCAAGGACAAAGTTACTAAGCCTAGGCTAGAAGAACCGTCCGTTCCGGACGCCCGGTTCTTTAGAGGTGTCGGTGGAGCCGGTGGTTCCCGGAGGTTTCTTTGGAGTCCCAGGGAGAGACTTTGTTATTGCAGGATGTGGCCTCTCAGGAGGCAGGTCAGGCCGAAGGGGCTTCTCAGGTTACTGTACTCCCCTCCCTTCCTAGGGTGGTTAGGCCCTCTCCTTCTGTTTCCAAGGCTTCTCCCAGAGGCAGGCCAGGTTTAGCTTCAGTTGGTGTCACCCCTAGTTCTTCAGGAACTGTGCCCAAGAAGCATATGCTTAAAATGGCAGAAGATTTGATTACTTTGATTAGAGGTTCTTTGCCCCCTCCTGATAAGAGACCAAGGGTGGAACCTGAGCTAGGGAGTTTTGAGCAGGCTTCGGATGTTTCAGAGTCTTCGGCTGAGGACTTGCAGGAGTATTCTCCTTATTCTGATTCTGATGTGGATGATTCTACTCCTTCTGCTTCTCCTCCTGAGGATTTTTCTTTTCAGAGACTCTTCATTCCATGAGGGAGCATTTTAAGTGGGAAGGTCAGGACTTCTCTGATTCCAGGAAAAGGCTTAGGGAATTTTTGTTTTTACCCCAGCATAGGCCTTTGGCTATTCCTCCTGTTCTGGATGTGGTGGAAGATGTTTTTGCAGAGGCTTCTCTTAATCCTGATTCTTTGCCTCCTGCTCCTGTTAAACCGGATAGGTATTACAGGGTGCCTGAAGCTCATAAGTATCTTTTAAGAGTCCTAGGGCAGACCCAGAAACTGTTAGTCAGGGGCCTAAAGGTGTTAAGGCCTCTGTTGTCAAAAATCCGGTTCCTCCAGATAAAGAGGCCAGGGCTTTGGATAGATGGGGAAAGAAAGTTTATACTTCTTCCACCCTAGCTATGAGGGCTTTGAATTGCCAGTTTCACATGTTGAAATACCAAAACTATCTCCTTTCACAATTGAAGTCTAAGGTAGATGCTCTGGCGGAAGGTATTGAGTGTAAAGAGTTACAAGATTTAGTACATGTTTCTGAACAGGTGGGTAAGCATTCTTTGCAATGTGGTTTTGATGCTGTACAGGCCTCGTCTAGGGTGGCTGCCACTGGGTCAGTTCTTCGCAGGCACGCCTGGCTGAGGGATCAGAATTTATCTGACCATGTTAAGACAAGGATTTTAGATGCTCCTTTACAATCTGATGTGTTGTTTGGTTCTCCTGTTGAGGTAGTCTTAAAGAAAATGGAAGACAAGGCTAAGTCTATGCAGACTGTTAAAGATTTTTTGCAGGTTCAGCCTCCGAAGTTTAGTAGAAATTGGCTTACCAAGGGGTGGACGTATCCTTCTTATGATTCCCAGTCTAGGGGTAGGTCTAGACGTGGTAGGGGCAGAGCTCAGGGCTCTTTCAGGCCTAGAATAGGGAGTTCACCTGCACAGTCTTCGGGTGAGGGCAGGGGTCAGTCCTTTCGTAAACAGACCCAATGACCTACCTTTTCAGCTGCCAGAGCCTTCTCGTCTGGCAGCACCTTTGGGAGGAAGGTTGGCACTTTTCAAGGAAAATTGGAGTTTGATTACCCAAGACAGATGGGTATTGGATATCATACACCACGGTTACAGGTTTTATTTCCATACCTTGCCTCCTTTCAAAGGCATGCCAGACGTTCCTCCTCAACAAAGAATAGAGGCTCACAAACAAATTTCTCTGTTACTTCAAATAGGGGCCATACAGCTGGTCCCTATGCCAGAAGTGGGCCTAGGATTTTATTCTCGCCTGTTCCTAGTACCAAAGAAAGGGAACACGTGGAGACCAATTTTGGATTTATCTACCCTCAACACTTATCTGGACATTCCCAAGTTCAAAATGTTGACGTTACAACAGCTTTTACCTCTGCTGGGCAAAGATCATTGGATGGTAACTTTGGATCTCAAGGAGGCTTACCTTCATGTTCCTATCAGACTGAGTTGCAGGAAGTATCTGCGTTTTCGAGCTGGGACTTCTCATTATCAGTTCTCCGCATTGCCCTTTGGCTTATCTACTGCGCCCAGAGTGTTCATGAAAGTTCTGGCTCCAGTGATAGCTTTCCTCAGGCTAAAAGGAATACAGATCTATCCTTATTTGGACGATTGCCTGATTCTGGCTCAAGGAAGGGACGAGCTTCTTCATCATTTGGAATATGTGATAGCAGTGCTAAGATGCCTGGGGTATTCTGTGAACGTAATAAAGTCCAGTCTAGTACCCTCTCAGGACATGTGCTTTCTGGGTGTAAGACTGAATACAGCATCCCAGATGGCCTTTTTGACCCCGGACAAACAAAAGAATCTTTCCCTTTACTTTCATCAATTGTCTCATCAGTCCAGGCTGACTGCAAGGACAGTCCTTCAAGCCTTGGGGTTCATGGCATCTTGTATTCTGGTGCTTCCCAATGCCAAACTGCATATGAGGAAGTTACAATGGTATCTCAAAAATGTATGGACACAGCACTGCCAGGATCTGGACACTGTCATTCAAATAATACCTTGCATTCAAAAGGAATTGTTGTGGTGGGCTCAGGAATGTCACCTAAACAAGGGACTCTCTGTGACCCGGCCAGAGGCGAGTCAGATTCTAACGACAGATGCCTCAGACAAAGCTTGGGGAGCTCATCTGAATGGAAAGTGGATACAAGACAAGTGGCCTGCCAGACTACAACATCTACATATCAACTTGAAGGAGATGTTAGCAGTCCAGTTTGCATTAATAGCTTTCAAGGATTTACTTCTTCCAGGGCAGGTGTTGATTCTAACAGACAACACAACTGTCATGTGGTACATCAAGCAAGGGGGAACACATTCTTATCCTCTATGCAGGCAAGCAATGATTTTGTGGGAGACTGCTCTCAGTTTACAGCTAAATCTTCAGGCAAGGTTTCTGCCGGGAGCACAGAACTCCTTAGCAGATGTGTTGAGCAGACGAATTATGGATCCCCACGAGTGGGAATTGGATCCTCATGTATTTCAGAAATTGACAGTGTCATGGGGAACTCCAGACATAGATCTGTTCGCTTCTCCACTAAACCACCAGCTGCCAAAGTTTTGCACGAAAAGGTTTCATCCCACAGCTTGGAAAGTGGATGCTCTTTCTTTCAATTGGAGCAATCTTCATGTGTATGCCTTTCCACCTCTGCCTCTCCTCCCAAAGGTACTACTACAGGCCAGACAGGACAAGCCAAGGATGATTTTGATAGCTCCAGATTGGCCTCGACAGCATTGGTACCCATTACTGAGAAGCCTGGCAGGAGCCTCCATGGCCTTTGCCTTCGATTCCACACCTGTTGTCTCAGGAGGACAGTCATTTGCTCAATGTCAAGCTTCACTCTCTTCACCTAACAGCCTGGCATATTCTGTTTTGAACCATAGTGGGTCTCAACTTCCACAGCAAGTTTTGAATGTTATTTTGGAAGCTAGAAGGCCTAGTACAAGGAAAGTGTACGCAGATAAATGGAAGAGATTTTTATTTTGGAGTGCAGCAAAGGATTTGGATGTTTCTGAGCCTAATTTAAGTGTGGCTCTTCAATATCTTACTGAGTTACTGGACAAAGGTTTGTCCTTCTCTTCTATTAAGGTTCATGCTGCAGCAATTTCGCTCACTATGATTGTGACCCACCATTGTTTTCTCATCCTTTGTTCAAGCAATTTCTTAGAGGGCAAAGAATATAAGACCCCACGTAGAGCTCCTACTCCTGCTTGGGATCTCAATTTTGTGTTGGAGAAACTCACTCTACAACCTTTTGAGCCTGCAGCTACTACCGAGTTGAAATATTTATCATGGAAGACTGCTTTTTGTTGGCCATTACCTCTGCAAGAAGGGTTTCTGAGTTGCAGGCCCTTATGGCGGTTGAGCCTTTCTTAATTTTCCATAAGGATAGGGTATCTTTACGTACTAATCCTTCCTTTATGCCTAAAGTGGTTTCTAGTGTGGCTTTACACCAAACTATTCATTTGCCTACTTTTTATGCAAATCCCCAAAATAAAGGGGAAAAGATTTTGCACACTTTAGATGTACACAGGCAGTTGCGATATTATTTGGACAGAACTAAAGGGTTCAGGCAGTCTCAGCAGTTATTTGTTTCTTTTGCTTTGAGTTCTCAGGGCAAGCCTGTGTCAAAACAAACTATTTCTAAGTGGATTGGGTTTTGCATTGCTTTCTGTTATTCCCATCATGGCAAGGAGATTCCAGCTGGGATTAGGCCTCATTCCACTAGGGCTACTGCCACTTCAACAGCTTTTGAGGGGGTGGCAACTAAGGATATTTTGGAGGCAGCTACTTGGAGTTCAGTGCATACTTTCTCTAGGCATTATCACCTACCACTTTATTCTAAATCTAGGGCTGGTTTTGCCACTGCTGTTTTGCAGGGCATTTTGGCAGCTCCTGCTTCCTTATAGTTTGGCCATCCTCCCTTACCTCTGCTTTGGGATTCTACCCAAGTGTAAGGACTGCAGCAATGTGAGATGAAGAACATAGTACAGTTTTGTACCTACCATAAATGTAGATGTTCAAGATCCACATTGCTGCAGTCCAATTTACCCTCCCTCCTTCCCTCTGTAGTTAGAGGCGGTTGTGTGGGTTGGGTTGTCAATATGGTGTATATTGTATATATTGTACATATTTTTAGTGCTAGGATGGTTGGTTGTTTGTTTGCTGTCTTTTGGTTTTGACCTTTCTTTTTAGGGTCTTCTGACATCTGGGGCAAGAAAAGACTGAGGATATGACGTCGGTCATGCGCATTTGTACCCTGACGTCCTGATGTCAGTCAAGTGCGCCTTGACCGACGTCAGCCTTATACTTTGATATTCGGGCCGACCGAGGACAGCGGACTACCCAAGTGTAAGGACTGCAGCAATGTGGATCTTCGAACATCTACATTTATGGTAGGTACAAAACTGTACTTTGTTCATTTCCTTTGCCAAATTCAATCTGGGTAAACCAATTTCCAAAGTCTCCTTGTCATGATGGATTTCCCAGTGTATTCTTTTAGCTTACCAAGCTTCTGGGAGGCCCGCACCGGACGGAGTCCATGCTCATTCAACCCGGTCTGTTTCTACCTCAGCAGCCTTTAAGGCTAGGATTCCTCTGGATGACATTTGTTCAGCGGCCACTTGGGCTTCATCTCATACTTTTATTTCTCATTACAAGCTGGATATCACGTGTAGAGGTAGAGCATCCTTTGGCTCCGCGGTGCTCCGGAATATCCTTCCATGACGGCCGCCCAAGATTCAGGTAGCTGGGGACTCTGTCCCACAGGTTGCTGACAAATGAATCTCCTACTTCAGATTTAGAAGTTATGTACTTACCATAACATTCCATCTGGAGTAGGTGTATTCATTTGTCTGCAACCATCCCGCCCTCCTATCCCCCTGGCCTTGTCAGTTTCCTGCATAGAATGTGTTACCCTTTGATTAGGGTATTTTGGTACAGGGCAAACTCGATCTGAGGTCATGTAGGGAGAGCAGGGCATTATGGGTGAGGGGAGGAGCTAGGATCCATAGCTGGATAAACCATGCCGGTTCGGATCCGATATCGGATCCATAACCACAGGTTACAGACAAATGAATACACCTACTCAGATGGAACATTATGGTAATTACATAACTTCTAATTCCAGAGATTCTTTCTCTGGACAACCCTACCATAGCTCCTGAGCAGCGGCCCGAATGCCTACCTCTGGTGGCAGTCGGGGGAAGATTTTCTTTGCACTGTCTAGCCTGGCACACAGTAACATCAGATTCCTGGGTGCATACAATTGCCAGAGGTTACCGTATCCCCTTCAACCTTTATTCCAGACCACCAAGGCGAATCCTCAATGTTCTACCCAGTCAGAGGAAACTAGCAGTACTGGAAATCTGAAAGCGTCTTCAAAGAAAGCATCCAAACAGTCCCACCAGACCAAATAGGATCCGGATTTTACTCCAGATACTTTAGTGCCAAAAAAGACAGGGGACTGGAGACCAATCTTAGACCTCGGTGTACTGAGCAAGTTAGTTCAACAGACAAAATTCCAGATGGTTGCAGTTCAGTCTATCCTTCCTTTTCTGGAGAAAGACGATTGGATGTGCTCTATAGATCTTCAGGATGCGTATTACCACATAAAAATGGACAGGCACACCAGAAGATACCGCTACTTCCAGCTGGGAGCCAGTCATTACCAGTTTCGAGCACTGCTCTTTGGTCTCACCACAGCCCCCAGGGTGTTCACCAAATGCATAGCAATGGTAGCAGCTCACTTAAGGCTACAAAGATTCCAGGTGTTTCCATATTTAGACGACTGGCTCCTCACCACTGCCTCTAGGCATCTACTGCTTTTCCCCTTGGATTCCATTCTGAGGCTTGCAGAGTTCCTAGGCATGTCAGTAAACAGAGAAAAGTTCAAACTATCCCCCACACAAGACATAGAATTCATCAGAGCAACATTGAACACAAGATCTTGCATGGCCGCTCTCCCTCTTCACAGACTGTTAAGGCTGAGGTTGCAGCTCCAAGTGATACTCTGTCAAGACAAAGTTCCAGCTTGTCTGGTTTTACAACTTCTTGGGTCTGTGGCAGCAATCACCCTCGTTCTTCTAGAGCGATACCGTATGTAAGGCTACTTCAGTGGCTCCTTGCATCACAGTGGTCTCTGTTAACACATCCAAATTCACACCCTGTCCGAATAACCAACTGTTGCAAGCAGGATTTACTTTGGTGGATGAAACCAGAAGAAAAATTGTGGAGCCGTCCATTCTCACCCTCTCAGCCTAAGGCTGTAATGACCACAGATGCTTTCCTGGTGGGGTGGGGGACATTTTCAGGGAAAGACCGTCCAAGGCACTTGGTCACCTTTAGAGAGGCCAGTTTGCACATCAGTGTCCTAGAACTGAGGACAGAGCTTCTAGCATTGCAAGACCTTCAATCCTCCCTCCCTTCGGGGACAATTGCTATTGAGTTGTAAAACATGCCGGTGGGCTGGTACATCAAAAAACAGGGGTGAACCAGATCCTACCCTTTGTCGGGAAGCCCTAAGAGTTTGGCAGTGGGCGATCGCCTCCAACCGCTTTCTGATAGCAACACATAATCCTGAGGAATTCCAAAGTGATTGAGGACAAACTGAGCTGATGCATTGTCCTGCCTCACGAGAGGTCTCTCAATCCCATTTTGGCGGCAAAGATTTTTCATCAATGGGATCAGTCTTGCTGCGATCTGTTTGCCTTTCTCACATACCGCAAGTGCAGAAGCTACCATGCCCTAATCCTCCCTCAGGGGGAGTCCCCGACAGATGCTCTCCTACACGATTGGCCCCAGGGACTACTTTACTCCTTCCCACCAACTCCCCTAATTCCCCAATTTTCGAAGGAAGCCCAATGGTTGAGAAGCAAAGTGATCCTCATTGCACCTTATTGGCCACGTCAAGTCTGGTTTCCCTTTTTCTGGCCTCACCTGGTTCACTGCCCATGGACTGTGGACCCAACTTCAAATCTGTTGTCCCACCCACAGGGATTAGGCCATCCCAGTCTAAAAAGTTTCAAGCTGACTGCTTGGTTCCCCCACTTCCAGTAATTGCCAGGCAGAATAACCTATCTTCTCAGTACAAAATATGCTTCTAGCTTCTCATAAACCATCCACCAGGAAACTTTACCTTAGTAAATGGAATAGATTTGTGTTTTGGTCTCTGAGGGGGGAGGACAAATCAAGCCATTTTCAGCTTCAGTTAACAAGGTATTAGAATATTATTCAACTTGTTCCAATCGGGAGCCTCTGCCTCTACTATTTGAGTTCATTTAGCTGCTATTTCAAATTTTCATAATGGTTTTGATGACCATTCTTTGTCTCATCACCTTTGTAAAGGCAGTTTTGCATTTGAAACAACCTTTTAAAGAGCCCATTGAGCTTTGGAATTTAATGCTAGTCTTACAAATGTTGGTCCATCTGCCCTTTGAACCAGCAGCCACGTGTGATATTAAATATTTATCTTGGAAAACTTTTTTCCTGATAAGCCATCACGCCAGCCAGAAGAATATCAGAATTGCAGGCTTTGTGCGTGAAACATCCATATATCATTTTTCACAGAGAGAGAGAGTATCACTTAGAACTAATCCTTCCTTTCTGTCTAAAGTAGTATCAGACTCCAATATCAATCAGTCTATAGACCTACCAGTTTTCTTCCCAAACTTTTCAAACCAGGGGGGAATATTGTTTGTATTTGTTGGACGTACACAGACAATTAAGTTTTTATCGGAGTAGAACTAAATCATTTAGAATATCAGACCAACTGTTTCTATCTTTTTCAGGTACTAGACTGGGCAAACCAGTTTCAAAAGTTACTGTATCAGAATGGTTGAGAGATTGCATCACTTTTGTTTATACTCAAAAAAAAAATGAGGCACATTCTTTTAGTTTTATTTCCACTTCAGTAGGTTTTCATTCCAGAGCTTCTATGGATAACATATGCACAGCTGCAATTTGGGCTACCCCCCCTACCTTTATCATTCATTACAAATTGGATGTGGCCTCCAAGGGGAGAGCATCCTTTGGCTCTGTGGTGCTCACGAACATCCTTCCCTAGGGCCTCCCAAGGTTTAAAGTAGCTAGGGACTCTGTCCCAACAGTTGAAGAATGAATGAAAATTGACAACATCAGGTAAAGAAGTTATGTTCTTACCATAACGTTCCATCTATGTTGTCGATCTGCATTCATTCTTGACATCCCACCTTCCTACCCCCCTACAAAGACTCCTGGAGGTTCGGAAATAGTCCTGGGATCCTGATAGGATAGTTGCTCAAACAAAGCTGTCACTCCTCCCCCCCATATTCTGCAGGCAAGACTCGATCTGAAGGGAAGGAAAGAAAGGCGCTATGGGTAGCCTTAGCTTGAGAGTTTCTGGCAGGCGCGAGCTTGATAAAATGGCTGAGCTGGTTCCAAGGGCGAACAGAGTCCTAACAGTTAAAGAATGAATGAAGATCAACAACACAGATGGAACGTTATGGTAAGAACATAACTTCTTTTTTTCTTTAGTACTACCTGTTTTAAGTTAGTCTGTTAATGCTGTGTATCAGACTGTGCAAAACTAGGTTCTCTGTACCATTGTCTCTTCTTGCGTCTTAATTTATGGCCACTCCACAGTGTGTTGTTCTGCAGTTCATCTATCAATACTCTTAAGATGGATAATTATCAGTGTTTCCGTTTTTCTGGTGGATGTGGAGTATTGGAGAGCATACTCCTTGTTCTACCTTATTCACCTGTTCAGAGTTGGTGACCTAGGCAGTGATGTAGATAGATGGCTACAGAGTGATGCTCGAATTGTTGGGGAACCTTCCTTTTTATTTTTATTTAAAGTTGTAGATGTCAGCTAGAAGGGGTACATGCAAGTGCGATAATCTGATTCCATACAAGGACTTGCATTTCAAGTGTCTTTTTGCCTAGGCCCATAACACTGTCATAAGTCTTGCTCAGTCTGCCAGTTGTCCATTCCCAAAACCCTTGGGTCTAAGTTTTCTACTCTTAACACCTTTCTCAAGACCCGTTGTCTTAAACACTTAGCCCAGTCCAAGATAGCCCACTCAGCATCCTTGTATGTCCCTTTGCTGCTGAAGAAAATACTAGAGACCTTGAGGGGATCCGCAGTTCATGTCTGACTTGGACATACCTTCTGAGGTTGCAGAACCTATGGCATGTCAGATTGCTTGACTCCAAAACACCAGTGGTCAGCACTCGGATGTCAACAGCAAATGTTTATTTCATATCATTCCATATCAATCCAGGAGCAACAATAACATACCGGTTTTGGCTATAAAGCCTTATTCAGTGCAATAATCAGAGATACCTCCACCCGTTTCCTTAAAAAACATCCAAACACATCCCACTGGCTAATCAGAGATGTTCATTAAGGCCTTGAGAAAAAAGTGCTCCCAACTGAATGATCCATTTTTCCTCTTTTTTTTTTTTTTTTTTTTTTCTGAAATGTTATGCCAACCTGATTTATCTTTATTATTAAACACTGTCTATAATCACACACCTAAACTTAGCCATTGAATGTTTGATAGTGTTTATACAGGGCATTAGATTGACTGGCACATCCAACATCACTAAGGCGTTGAGAAATGCGTACTTTAAATGTACGAGAAGTTTGTCTTGCATAAAAGGCCCAAGTACATAAAACTAAGTAAATGACCCAGTCCAATTCACAATCTCCATACACCTGAATACTGAATACGAGTGAAGTGTTGTGAGAAATTGCTATGTCTTGCATGCAAATTTAGAAAAACTACAATAGTTACAAGGCTGACACCCCACCAGAAATCTCCCATGCAAAGTGGTCTGTTGAGCCCCAGTGATGTTATCATACAGTTTCTTATGATGTTTCAGCCAGCTACCCAAGTCCAAACCCTCCTACAAGAATGACATTTAGAAGGTATCCGATCCCTCAAGAAAGTCATCAGACGAGAGAATCCCCCAGTGTTTATGTATTAAATCAATCAAAACAGATGTATTACTGCCATAACTAGTAACTAATCTAAGCTGAGCATCTGAAACTGCCCTTTTGTTTTTGTATTGTAATAATTCAATTATATCCAAATCTGTAAAATAGTTGCTTGATTTTATAGCATCCTGATATTTGTACCCTCTTTTTTTTTTTACAGAATCTAGTAACCAACTGTTGGTCATGTAAGGCAAACAGTTCATCCAAAGAGCAAATCCCACGAAGCCTCATAAATTGGGTCTTAGGAATGTTCTTGACAGTATGTTGAGGATGACAGCTGTTGGCATGTAACAAAGTATTGACCTGAGGATGCTTCCTATGAACTTGAGTGCCTAAAGTCCCATCCTGCTGTGCATGAATTTCAGCATCCAGAAAAGTTATTTGTGTGGTGTTAAAATTAAGCGTGAAGTGTATACCCCACTTGTTTTCATTAAGGTCGGTGACAAATTCTTTTAAATAATCCTCCTCTGAACAGTCGTCAAGGTAGTGGCTCCAGATGTCCATGGATTACAAATAAAGATTATGCATAGGATCATAAATATGTTCCTCAATATAACCCATAAATAAGTCTGCATAAATGGGGGCAAACTATGCCCCCATACGATTACCTTTAAGTTGTAAATAACACTCTTGCTTTAAAATAAAAAAAACATTTTTAGTTAATACATGTTCAGTGAGGTAAAGTAGAAAGGTGCTGAATCCTGAGCTATATAGAGGAATACAATTCAACCAGTACTCCAAAGCCAACAGACTTGCCCAGTGGGGGATATTGAGCTGACACATCCAAGGTGCACATATACCACCCTGGGTCCAGCTGCATCTCTTTAATAGTGTTCAGGAGCTCCATAGTATCCTGTATACGAGATTGCACATGGGGCAACAAAGGTTTCAGATATTCAGTGAGAAAAGCAGACAAGGGTTCCATAGGGGAACCCCTCCCAGATACTTTTGGTCTCCCAGGAGGTTGCTGTAAATTCTTGTGGGATTTGGATAGCATATAGAAGTATTGTTTCAAAGGATCTTTGACCATCAGTTGAAACTTGATTTCTTTAGTAATAATACCCTCCTCCGTGGCAAGCTCTAAAAACTGATCAATAGCAGATTTGAATACAGGAGTAGGGTCCAAAAACATCCTTTGATAAAATAGTTGGTCTAGTAGTTGTTTGAGCCTCTGCTACATACGTGGCCCAATCCCATACTACTACCACACCCCCTTTGTCTGCTGTACTAACTACTAGTTGTTTATTCCTAGAAAGATTTAATAATGCTCGTCTGTGCAGAAGACAGTGTTAAATATAAATCTTCAAATTGGGATCCATATGTAAAATACAAGTCCTTCAATACTTGTCGAAAGACTGCAACACTCTTATTAGGGGGTGGTATGAATGTAGACTGTTTGAAACGGAAGACATGAGGGTCGCATTCCTTATTTATTGTTTTGTTACCAAAAAATACCCTTAAATTCAACAATCTACAGAATGAAATTATAACTTGAGCAAACATCCTCAGGCACTAAGTAACTGGGCACAAAACCAAGACCTTTATTAAGCAATTCAATTTCAGTAGAAGATGAAGGGGAGGAAGAAATATTAAGAACATTGCACTTTTCTACTGTGACATCATCAGATGTAACTGTGTTTCTAAAATAGGTGCTGTGCTTATGGTGTTTGCGTCCACCCCACCTGTGATGCATAAAGGGAAATTATCGTCTTTCTTTTTAGCAGTAGGGGAAGTAGATGGTGTGCCTAATTCGGTATCAGTAGTAGAGGAAAAATCCTCTCCAGATGTATCAGAGGTGCCCCCCAACTTTAAGAATTGGCTTTTTCCTTTTAAGTTTAACCTGTGGCTGGGGTCATTGTTTACAATCCGAAAACTTCACAGTTTTCTGAATGTTTTGCCATGTTGGTAATCCCTGGAGTCTCTGGAAAGTTTTTTAACCATACACAATTTTAACTTTTTGTAACCCAATTAAATATTTTGTCAGCTGTACAAACTGTTTCTGATATAAAGCATCAGTCTCATGTGGCTTAATTTTTTCACAAAGTTGGCCAACTTGGGACACCAATTCAGCAGTTTTTCATTCATAAAAAGAATATAACACTTTAACAAACAACATTGAGGCTACCTGTAAAGCTTCTTGCTATTCGTGTATTAATTTCTCATCTGAAGCCTTTGCATACGGCTGTATACGTCCGGATTGCTTGTTAGTTGCCCACCACTGAGGTCCTGTCTGACGATGGTATGGCTCTGGAGGCCTTGCAGACAGAGTGCATCAGAGGAATGGAGTCTCCTCATTTCCAAAGGACTATATGGTGTCCCTGAAATTTTAGTTAAGGAAGAGATTCCAGGCTCTCTAGTAGAAGTTGGGCAAGGTTCCAAACATCAGTGCCTCATCCAGGTGGACTTAACACACAAAAAGAAAAAAAAACTGAAGACTACACGTCTTCTGTCCAACAGCAGCTAGGGAAAAAGAGTGGATGGACTTTTCACAGGGGTTGTTCAAAGCTATCATGTTCAATAAAATCTCCTTTCTTTGGGTCTCCTCAACCACAGGTTACCTCTAAAAACCTGCCCTGGTTGGTTGGTTCTGATGAAGAGGATTGTGACTATGACCATTCTTTAGACTATTCCTCTCAGCTGCATTCTCCAGGGCAAATGTTTTCTGATGGAGGACTGTCTCTCGCCGGGTTCTTCCATTGAAGAAGCTTCATTTGGGCGACTATACAGAACATGATGAGATACTTAGAATGGCAATCCACACAGATCTTTGATGATCAAAAGAGGTATTGCACCCTTTTGGAGATGGGTACCCCTGCCCCCTTCTCTAGTTCCCTCTGTCCTTTGTTTTCCAGGTTGCCTTTCAGTCCACCTGTTCTGTTCCTGATTCTCAAATACCAGTTCCTGAAAGACCAGACAGGATTTACAAGGTGCCTGGCGACCTAAAATATTTATACAAGAACCTAGTAGCAGACCCGTCTGCAGTATCGATCTGTCTCTCTCTCTTTCTCTGTCCAGATCAACCCTCTAAGCTTCTGCCCAGAGCAAATGCCATACTTATTGACAGAGATGATATGACTATGGATAGATGAGGAAAGGTTTACACACCTGCTGCCCTTACCTTTAGGGCAAATAATTACCATGACAAATTACTTGAGCTCTGTCCTGCATTCCTTAAAGTTATACTAGACCCTCCTAGAGCAGAGGCTAAGCATCCTGCATTTCTTAAAGTTATATTAGACCTTCCTACAGCAGAGGCTAAGCATCCAATGTAGTGCTTTACTATTGCAGGTCACTCAGATTGCCAGACATGCCATAAAGTGCAGTTACAATATTGTGGATGCCCCTTCTAGGGCAGGTGCCATTCGATCTGTTCTCAGATATGCCTGGCATTCAGTTAGCCTATACCTGAAGATTTCGAATATAAAATTCTAAACTCTCTATTGGACAAGGACTTGCTGTTTGGTCCTCAGGTGGCCGGCCTGTTCAAGACTCTCCAAGGCAAAGTAAGACCAGGAATGACTGCAGTCTTATCCTACTCTCCCTAGTTCCTAGATACCATAGGAACTACCCATCTAAATGAAGGAAAAAACCTGTAGGAAAATGTAAACTGAAAAAGCCTGTATGAAAACTCCAGTGGGGATGCCTCCCTTTGGAAGCAAAAACCTGTGACTTTCACTGCAGCCCTTCCATTGCCACACTTACCCAAAGACTGTTGCTCTCCTGGCCAGGTGAGAAGTGGATCCTGTCCATTGTCAAAGAAGGTTATTCCATGTTTTGAGAAAATATTACCATTCTGAAAGGTGTGCCACAACCTCCTCAAAACCAAATATCTTTTCCGCGCCCCATTATTCAAGACCTTTTGAATCAAGGAACAACCAAGCAAGCCCTAAAAGACTTCATGGGAAAAGGGTTTTACTCCAGAGTTTTTGTAGTCCCAATGAAAGGATGTCATTGGAGACCCATCCTAGACCTGTCTGTCCTAAACATGTACTTGAAGCTGCCATCTTTCAAAATGCTTCCGAACCCAAACCTGGAACTCGAGTTGAGCTGATAGTTGTAAGCACAATAAGCTGGCAGACGTATTCAGAAAAAGAAAGAAAAATCCTTCGCCGGTTATTACCAGATGTTTATTACACGAACCATGTAAAGTGCAATACAAAGTGCAGTACGAATCCACAAACAAGGACAAGGCACAAAACAGATAAGCAAGGCAGTCCAACTGATTTACAAAATCAAACTGATGCAAAAATTGAATCGGTTAAGCGCTTTCATCCGCCTATAGCAGATTTCATCAGAACAAAGATATTTTCTGCATCACTTCTTAAATACCCAACATTTTGGCGCCAAACTTCAATAGATGTTACTAATTGTTAATTAATACTGGAGTTACTAAAACAATATAATTGTTTAAAAATATATATATGTATATATATGTATAGTTGCTTGAATACTATACACAATGTATATATAAAAAAGTATATATATAAAAGATGCTTAAAAAATGTTTAAAATTTATATATACTATATATATATGTAAGATTGCTTGGGGAAATATATATAATTAATTACACAATATCTTTACATCTCACATTAAATGTCTCATAATAAAAATATCTCACAATAAAATAACAAAACAAATTACATAACTGATACACTACATAAAAAATACATAGAATACAATATACAAAGCATAAAACTTACACCAACCCGCTAGAATAGTGTGTACATGGTCCTAATTTACATCCTGTCAGAACAATTCCTATTTTACACCCTGTCTGAAAAATAATTATAATTACGATCTGTCTGGACAATGTAATTCTTGGTCTTCACTAACCTACATTCTAAGGATTATAATTATATATATAACACATTATAATTATATATATAACACATTATAATTATAGAATATATAGAGTAGGAATATGTATTTGAACTCGTTAACATCCACTAACAAGAAGAAGAAGAAGAAGAAAAAATAGACAGCTTATAAGGATTGCAATCTATACGTCCATTTCACATATCATGGGCATCCTAAAATTAAGAAAGGCTTAATGCTAATATATTCGTTAATTCCTGGAGGGGTGGTTGCATCCAACATTATTTGCCATTTACTTTCCATGGCTCCCAACTTAGCTTTCCAATTGCCATTCCCCACAGTACTATCCACCTGATCTAATATGGCAAATTTAAAACCATGGTCCTTGCCATTAATCATGGTGTGTTTACTTAATGCATTTTTTACGTCACCTTTTTTCATCTTGTACGTGTGTTCATAGATCCTAGTTTTTAGCTTTCTTTCAGTTTTACCAACATAGTATGCGTTGCATACTATGCATGTCGCTAAATACACTATCCCGTGACTATTGCAATTTCCTGATTTGAATTTGCAAGTACTGTGGGTGGTATTCACCAACTTTATACAGTACTCTTCATTAATATATTGGCACTGCTTACATGTACCACATTTTTTTGTACCCTTAACATTTCTTTGTTTCCCCTTGGCACTCTTGTTGTTTCTTTCAACAAGAGTGCCAAGGGGAAACAAAGAAATGCTAAGGGTACAAAAAAATGTGGTACATGTAAGCAGTGCCAATATATTAATGAAGAGTACTGTATAAAGTTGGTGAATACCACCCACAGTACTTGCAAATTCAAATCAGGAAATTGCAATAGTCACGGGATAGTGTATTTAGCGACATGCATAGTATGCAACGCATACTATGTTGGTAAAACTGAAAGAAAGCTAAAAACTAGGATCTATGAACACACGTACAAGATGAAAAAAGGTGACGTAAAAAATGCATTAAGTAAACACACCATGATTAATGGCAAGGACCATGGTTTTAAATTTGCCATATTAGATCAGGTGGATAGTACTGTGGGGAATGGCAATTGGAAAGCTAAGTTGGGAGCCATGGAAAGCAAATGGCAAATAATGTTGGATGCAACCACCCCTCCAGGAATTAACGAATATATTAGCATTAAGCCTTTCTTAATTTTAGGATGCCCATGATATGTGAAATGGACGTATAGATTGCAATCCTTATAAGCTGTCTATTTTTTCTTCTTCTTCTTCTTCTTGTTAGAGGATGTTAACGAGTTCAAATACATATTCCTACTCTATATATTCTATAATTTTAATGTATCACAGTGGCATTGTTATATATATAATTATAATGTGTTATATATATAATTATAATCCTTAGAATGTAGGTTAGTGAAGACCAAGAATTACATTGTCCAGACAGATCGTAATTAGAATTATTTTTCAGACAGGGTGTAAAATAGGAATTGTTCTGACAGGATGTAAATTAGGACCATGTACACACTATTCTAGCGGGTTGGTGTAAGTTTTATGCTTTGTATATTGTATTCTATGTATTTTTTATGTAGTGTATCAGTTATGTAATTTGTTTTGTTATTTTATTGTGAGATATTTTTATTATGAGACATTTAATGTGAGATGTAAAGATATTGTGTAATTAATTATATATATTTCCCCAAGCAATCTTACATATATATATAGTATATATAAATTTTAAACATTTTTTAAGCATCTTTTATATATATACTTTTTTTATATATACATTGTGTATAGTATTCAAGCAACTATACATATATATACATATATATATTTTTAAACAATTATATTGTTTTAGTAACTCCAGTATTAATTAACAATTAGTAACATCTATTGAAGTTTGGCGCCAAAATGTTGGGTATTTAAGAAGTGATGCAGAAAATATCTTTGTTCTGATGAAATCTGCTATAGGCGGATGAAAGCGCTTAACCGATTCAATTTTTGCATCAGTTTGATTTTGTAAATCAGTTGGACTGCCTTGCTTATCTGTTTTGTGCCTTGTCCTTGTTTGTGGATTCGTACTGCACTTTGTATTGCACTTTACATGGTTCGTGTAATAAACATCTGGTAATAACCGGCGAAGGATTTTTCTTTTTCTGAATACGTCTGCCAGCTTATTGTGCTTACAACTATCAGCTCAACTCGAGTTCCAGGTTTGGGTTCGGAAGTATCATTTGTTGTTGTGCTACGTTTTTGCTATCTTTCAAAATGCGCTCTCTTCACATTTTTTCTGCCTTTCCTCTTACCCCAGGCTTTCTTCATATCACTAGATCTGAAGGACTCCTATTTATATATACCCATTTGTCATCTTTACAAAGAAAACCAAGTCAGTCCAAAAGAAAACCACAAAGCAACGTTAATAATCCAAATAAAAATAAAACAGAGAATGGTTAAGCGTTTTCGTCTGTCAAGTCAGACATCTTCAGAACCACCCATATTAAACTCAAAGTTCTGCTTAAAAACATTCAAAGAAACACGCCCCTCCAAAACACCCAATGCATTTAAAGAAACATGCTTACAATAAATACATGTAAAGAATTGAAATAATTTAAAGTAGTACAAAATAATTAAAAAGTAGTTAAAAATAATTAAAAACACTTGCATTTCCAAAGACCTTTTCTTTAATTCACTAGAAATAGAAATGTTATCATTTAACCCTGGTGGATATGCAGCATCAAATTTAAGCTGCCATTTAATTTCCTTCCTAAGTAATTCATTTTCCCAGTCTCCACCAGTGTCATGCAAAACCTGCTGTTCCAAAATTAAAAACACAAACCTATTAAAATTTAAACAATATAATGAATGTCGAGCAAGTGCACTTTTGTTGTCCCTTCTTCTAATACTGTAAGTATGTTGATATATCCTTTGTTTAAGGGAATTGTTGGTTTTACCAATATAAAATGCATTGCATGAGCAACCGGTAGCCAAGTAAATAATTATTTTTGTGTTGCAGTTTACAAATGTACCCATTAAGCATCTCACCATCTTTATTAACGTTAATATACATACAATATGTACAATGTTCGCATTTTCTTGTAGTGGGGACCCCGTATGTGCACCCAGTATGTTCCAGTAAAGCCTTAAAATTACTTCTATTTTTATAAGTAAAGGTCTGTCTGGAAATAAATAAGTGACAGATGTCACTACCAGTTGTAATAAATTCCAGTTGTTAGAAACAATTTTTTCAAAACATCTAGCTTCTACCGTATGATGCATAACCATGTTATTAACCTTAAATGGTTAAAGTAATTCACTAAGTTTGGACACTACTAGGGAAATTGAACCATTTAAGGTTAATAATATGGTTATGCATTATACAGTAGAAGCTAGATGTTTTGAAAAAAAAAATTTGTCATAAATAATTATTTATTTAGCTACCTGTTGCTCATGCAATGCATTTTATATTGGTAAAACCAACAATTCCCTTAAACAAAGGATATATCAACATATTCAAAGATCTGCGTGGATTGCCATTCTAAGTATCTTATGTTCCAGTAAAGCCTTAAAATTACTTCTATTTTTATAAGTAAAGGTCGGTCTGGAAATAAGTGACAAATTATTATTTTTTTTTTCAAAACATCTAGCTTCTACCGTATAATGCATAACTATGTTATTAACCTTAAATGGTTCAATTTCCCTAGTAGTGTCCAAATTTGGTGAATTACTTTAACCATTTAAAGTTAATAACATGGTTATGCATTATACGGTAGAAGCTAGATGTTTTGAAAAAATTATTTCTAACTGGAATTTATTACCAGCTGGTAGTGACATCTGTCACTTATTTCTTTACAGACCGACCTGTACTTATAAAAATAAAAGTAGTTTTAAGGCTTTACTGGAACATACTGGGTGCACATATGAGGTCCCCACTACAAGAAAATGCGAACATTGTACATATTGTACGTATATGTTAATAAAGATGGTGAGGTGCTTAATAAGATCAAAACATGGAATGTGAGTACATTTGTAAACTGTAACACAAAAATAATTATTTGCTTAGCTACCGGTTGCTCATGCAATGCATTTTATATTGGTAAAACCAACAATTCCCTTAAACAAAGGATATATCAACATATTTATAGTATTAGAAGAAGGGACAACAAAGGTGCACTTGCTCGACATTCATTATATTGTTTAAATTTTAATAGGTTTGTGTTTTTAATTTTAGAACAGCAGGTTTTGCACGACACTGGTGGAGACTGGGAAAATGAATTACTTAGGAAGGAAATGAAATGGCAGCTTAAATTTGATGCTGCATACCCACCAGGGTTAAATGATAACATTTCTATTTCTAGTGAATTAAAGAAAGGGGCTTTGGAAATGTAAGTGTTTTTAACAATTTTAACTACTTTTAATTATTTTGTACTATTTTAAATTATTTCAATTCTTTACATGTATTTATTGTAAGCATGTTTCTTTAAATGCATTGGTTGTTTTGGAGGGGCGTGTTTCTTTGAATGTTTTTAAGCAGAACTTTGAGTTTAATATGGGTGGTTCTGAAGATGTCTGACTTGACAAACGAAAGCACTTAACCATTCTCTGTTTTATTTTTATTTGGATTATTAAAAGGCTGCTTTGTGGTTTCCTTTTGAACTGACTTGGTTTTCTTTGAATTTTGTTTGGTGTATACCTGGTCAAGCACTGGTGGAATTATTTTGGTTTATTTGGGCATTTGTCATCTTTGTAAACAGATTCCTTATTTTTGTGGCTCCTTGCATTTTCACTTTACTGTCCTGCCTTTTGGTTTTTCCACAACCGCAGGAATGGCCATTGTTTAGCTCCAGTAGTATCTTTCTGTCACACTCAGGAAATTAAGATTTTTTTTTCTGTTTGGATGACCTACTAATCCAGGTGATCTCTCCAGAAATTCTGCTTCAGCATCGGCACTTCACCCTCCATTTTCTGACAGGTCTGGGTTTTACTGTGATCTACAAAAAATTCCACATGGTCTGTATGCAGGACCGGTTTCTTTTTTTTTTCTTTTTTTCTGGGCTGAAGACTGGACACATGCATGCCTTCCTTTCCCAGGAGAAAGTTCACTGTCTGTCCAGTTATTTCCAAAATCTCTGCTCCGCAAGTCATTGCTTAGCAAGAGAGATGCTAAGAACTTTGGGATTCATGGATGCCACTATCCCTATGCGCTCTCTGGACAGGCTTTACATGAGGAAAATCTCATGTTCTCTAAAATCTGCAGGGTCACAACACAGTCACCCTTGGGACACCATGATTCCCCTCCTCCCTTGTCTAAAAAAAAAAAAAGGAGCCACTTGGTGGAAGGGATAGGTCATGCTCAACCCAGAATTGCCATTCACACCTTTGGAAACCTGTGCCTGAACTAGTATACACAGATGACACAACAGTCAACAGTACATAGAGGGAGGCACCAGGTCTTACCAACTATGCATGTTAGCACTTGAGGCATGGAACCCGGCAACCTAAATGAACATCATGCTTACAGCCACATACAGCCCTTCTCAGGACAATGTGCAAGAAGACTCCCTAAACCACTTCCTGGAAGATCACCCCATGAATGGACTTTGAACATAGGTTTTCCAGACCATCACCCTTCAGTGGGACACTTCTCAGATAGACCTCTTCACATCACCTACCAGTCTCTACCTCCTCTTCCAAAAGTTCTTCTGAAGGCACAAAAAGAAGCACCTTTTACTGGCAACATTTTGGTTGAGGCAGCATTGGTTTGCTGTGCTCTTTCATCTGACCAAGGGAAATTACGGAGAATTCCTCTTCAACCACACGTGATAACTCCGCGAAAAGGATTGCTGCTCCACCCAAATATTTCATCTCTCAACCTGTCCCTATGGATGATAGGATTTTAATTCCTCAAAGACACCCGTTCTCTGAAGACGTGGCTCAAGTTTTACAAGAGGTCACGAGACCCAGTACTAGAAGGTCTTACACTGCTAAATGGAAAAGGTTTTCCTGTTGGTGCCACAGTTAGTCAGTACCCACACTTCTTACAAATTCTTGCTGTACTGTAATATCGGTGAGAAATTCTTTGGTCAGGTTTGTCCTGCTCTTCTTTAAAAGTTCACCTGTCAGCGGCCTTGCCTCACTCTTAGCCCTCCACTTATGGGTAGGGCTGAGGTCAAGCTTTTCTTCAGGGGAGTCCTGCATCTTAACTCACAAAGAAAACCATCTTCTTAATTTTATGCTAGGAAAGCTTACACTGCTTCTTTTTGAATCAGCATCTTCCTCTTCTCTAAAATTCTGTACTTGGAAAACCAGCTTTCTCTTGTCTCTCACCTTTGCTAGGAGAGTTTTAAACTCTCATAGCCATTCTCCATTTTCTTATTTTTCAAAAGGACAGGGTGACTCTCAATGCTAATCCCTCCTTCATGCTTAAGGTGGTGAATGAGCTGTCCCTTAATCAGGCTATTCATTTTTCCACTTTCTTTCTTTTCCAATCCACAAAACAGGGGGGAAAGATCATCCACGTGCAACTAACAACGGGCAAAACTGCACTTCAGATTGTAGCTTGCTACAGATCACCCACCATGTCCCAGGACCCCCATTCCGCATTTCTGGAAACACTGGGAAACATAAAGGTCCTACCAAACACCCTAATATTGGGTGGTTTCATTTACCCAAACATTAACTGGGAGAACTACTCAAGTACTAACTCCCTTGCCCAACTTTTCCTAGAATTTATAAACTCAAATGCCCTGATTCAACTGGTCAACACTCCCACCAGAGGTGACAACATATTGGACCTGGTCATCACCAACATGGACGACCGGTGTTCCACACCAGAGATCAACCCCTCGCTGGTTAGATCTGACCATCAACAAATCACTTTGGATATCCATATTCCACCCCACAAGAAAGCCACCGTGAAAAACTTTTCAAAAGCAAACTTCACGTTACTTAAGACCGAGGTGGAAAGTTTCAAAGCCCCCATGCTGAAGGATAACACTGTCCAAGCTGCAAAATCCTTTACTAATGCATTCTACAGGCAGCTACAAGAATGAATGGATCGTGCCATCCCAAGCAAAACCAAGACTCACTCCTCCAAGAAAAGGAAACCAGTCTGGTGGACTCCTGCTATAAACAAGCTATACAATAGAAGGAGGAAACTACTACAGAAAAGAGAAAAATCCCAAGAAGGGAAGACATCCCTGATCAGTATCAGCAAGAAACTACGATCTCCCATAAAATCATCCAAGGCGAGCTTTGAAGGAAAAATTGCCAAGGACTCCAAAGATAACCACAAGGCATTCTTTAGCTTTGTCATCCGCAAACTTCACCCCCAAAAGAGCCCATAACCATACCAGAAGAATGTAGAGTCCCTGAAATCACAGACACTCAGGTTAAAACAGCCCTCTCCAAAGCCAAAAACACAGCATCAATGGGACCGGACAGTGTCCCAGGCTGTGTCCTACACAAGCTCAAAGACGAATCCTCACCTAAACACACTGTTTAAACTCAGCCTCTCCACAGGCTACATACCCTTAGAGTGGCGCACAGCAACAGTTATTCCGCTTCACAAAGTTGGAGCCACAACAGACCCTGGGAACTATCGCCCTATAAGTCTGACTAGCTTGGTCTGCAAGGCTATGGAGTGCATCATCATGGAACACATTAATAGAGACATTGGGAACCTCCAAACACTGGACCATACCCAGTTTGGCTTTAAGGGCAGATCATGCCTCCTAAACCTCGTGGACTTCTTTGAGACAGTTTCCAAGGGTATAGACAAGGGAAAGGTGGTACACACAGCCTACCTAGACCTCGCAAAGGCCTTCGACACCATTCCCCATTCTGGTATTATAGACAAGCTCACCAGCCTGAACATAAACCCCTACGTCACAAGATGGGTTGTCAACTGGCTCACGGACAGAACCCACATGGTGAGAGTTGCAGGAGCTAGGTCCGACTCTAAACTGGTTACAAGTGGCGTTCCCCAGGGCTCAGTCCTAGGACCCCTCCTGTTCGGCATATACTTCTCAGAGGTACAGGCAAGCACAGGAGGACTATGGCTGACCAAGTTCGCAGACTACTGCAAACTAGGGGCTATAATTGACTCTCCGGCTGACACGGACATCCTCCAAAAGGGTCTCGCTGAGATGGATACCTGGTGTCAAAATCAAGGCCTCAAGCTAAATGCCATAAAGTGCATAGTCATCCCCTTTGTAAAAAACAAAGTACCCACAAACTACCACATAGGTGGTAGTCCCCTAAATATGGAAGACGTAATAAGGGATCTGGGGACCCAAGTAGATAGTAATCTCACCTTTAATCACATTGCCAAAGTGTTTAGAAAATCCTTCTATGTGGCCCACCTCATCGCAAAAGGGTTTGCATCCAGATCAAAAGAGGTCATTGTGCCCCTCTACTAATCACTCATCAAACCCATCTTAGAGTACGATGCCCCATTTGAGATATACCTTACAAGACACCTGCAACAGCTGGAAAGACCTCAGAAGTACCTCACCAAGAGGATCAGTGGCCTCAAAGAGATGCCGTATGCAACTCAACTGAAGAAACTCCAGTTGTACTCTGTTGCATACCGCCTACTCAGAGGTGATCTTTGCCTGACATACAAGGCCACCACCTAAAGAAAACCTTGTCCCCTCGAACCACACGCTCTAGGGATCTAAACCTCACCACAACAATAAATAGGACGTGCAGGAGGGATAGATTCCTGTCCCAGACACTTCCCATGCTTTGGAACAAGACTCCAATCTACATTAGGCAGAGCTCCTTGCTAATACTCTTCAAAAAAAAAAAAAAAAACCTTGACGAGTGGATGGGAAACAGAAAGTTTACCTCGGGGATCACTTCAGTGGCTCTGCTGGACAGAGGCACAGGGAACTAGTCTAAGGGGGTGACGAAAGCCAACACATTCTGGCTAGGTTTATAAATGCCTTCGGGCAGATAACCTAGTACCCACCTATGAACATTCTCTAGACATTTATAGCCAGCTCAGATTTTATCTGGACAAAACTAAATATTTCAGGAAGACTGACAAGCTGTTTGTGTCATTTTTGAGCCCTAAGCTGGGCCGGCCTGTCTTCAAACAAACTGTTGCAGCTTAGATTTCTAAGGCTTTCTGTTTTTACTTCTCATACTATGGTAAGACTTGCCTTTCTGTCCTAAACCACATTCCACTAGGGCAGTGGCTTCCTCAGGGGCATTCCACAAAGCAGAAGACTCCAGGTCTATCTTAGAGGATGCTACTTGGTCCTCTACACACCTTCACCAAACAGTACAAAATTGATGCTATCTCCAGGTCCAGGACAGCTTTTTTCAGTCAGTTTTGTTCAAGCAGCTGGACAGCTTTCCTACTCAGTAGCCAACCAGCTTTCTTTCCTACTTCAGCTGTGAGAATTGCCCATTTGTCAGGAATACTGCCGCAGTGATTTCAGTCAGGACATAGTACAGTTGTGTAGGGACTTGCTGTAACAGTAGATGTCCTACTGATCACTGTTGAAGCATTCTATCCCACCCTTCATTCCCTGTTTATCTCACTTAACCCTTTATTTCACTCTCTCCCTTTGCTTTAATCTCTGCTTTGTTACAAGGGAATAGGGGAGTTTTATTACTTATTTGAGCTATACCCTCCTGGCTGACCAGTGTTCTCTTTTAGTAGTCTAAGGATTCATGCTTGTATGTCTGTATACCCCAATGCATACGAGCTAAGGTCATGCATCGAACATACAACCTAGGGAAGGTAGAGCTTTGGTACTATGGCTAGACATTGGTGGTGGTAGCCCATGTGGCAGGAATAGTGAAGTAGTGATCAATGGGACATTCACTGTTATAGTAAGTTCTTACACAGCTGTACTTTTGTGTTACAAATTGTGAAAGTATGGAGACTGTTTTATGTGCAGTTTCTTCTTGTGAGGAAAGTTTTGCTTTAAGTAAATTAGTCTCTTCTGTTACATAGGTCATTACTCATTGTTTAGTGACTGTGTGTATGACTCTGTTGATGCTTCTCCCAGGGCTTTGGCCTGAAGAATTTGGTGAACACTTAATTGGACTTGCACACGTTATTTCATGATTTTCTTTAGGAAAGAAAGTGTGGATATTTCATACAGTGTTACGACATCTGTGAATAGCAGTTTTTGATGGTATTGAATTTGGTTGAATTTTAATGTTTAAGAAAAAGAAGTTGTCTGGAAGCTCAGGCTTGCTAAAAATTGGACTGTGCAGATAATACTGTGTGTACTTTGGTGCCAAGTTGTATTCTCTTTAATGTGCCATTATTAAGCATTTTCTCTCTCTTTCTAACTAGGAAGAACTGGAAACCAAATCACATTGTGTTAAAAAGCATTTAACAAATTAATAACTCTCTATGAATACTATTGACAAAGGAGGAGCAACAAAAGGTACGTGGTTTGTTTGTAGTAGTAAAAATAATGCTCATTTTGAGTTTGTTGATATGAAAAGTTTTAACATTTTTCGGCTTCTACAAAAAGGAGCTGGGTTGGTTTTCTTTGATAGCCCCCTGTTATTTTTACCAAACGCTGCATCATTTTCTTGTGTTCTCTCAGGGCCTGCCATTTGAATGCTTTGGACTCTCAAAGATTTCAATTGCTAGGTGCTGGTGAGCCACCGTCTTGCGTTTAAGTATCATTTAATAGGATCACATGGAATTCAAGGCGTGTGAGTGTTGCGACCATTTACTTCTACTACTACCCAGCCTTAGACCATACTTCGATTTTGAGGAGGGTAGGGCAGTTAAGTCCAGGGTGCCTTTGTCAATATCCAGTCAGTCTTCCAGGTCCTATTTAAAGAAAGGTAATATATTACTCTGTTCGAAAGAAAGGGAAAGTGGGGAAAGCTCTACGTAGTGAACCTGCCTCCATGTTTTATTTATCTGCTAGTGAAGGTTTAAATCCGCTGTTTAGATGTTTAAGGTACTGTTTGATTTGTAGAAATATAAAGAAATCCATGGCCATTGAGTCCCTGATGACACATAAGGCAAGATCTCCTCTTTGGAGTATACAAAATTCTGAGTAATGGGACAGCGCTTCCCATGATGTTCATTGTGTTTCACTGTTGCAGTCATTACACTTGGGTTATCCTGCTGGCAGGCTCCCCGCAGTCAGCCTGAATTCCAAAGTCCTGGTCCGGCATTGGTTGCTGTCGCCTCTTCCTTGATGTCAGTGCGCCAGGGGTATAAAAGATGCAGCCAACGCCATTTTCTTCAGTCTTTCTTGCTGCACGGTGCCCAAAGCAAAAGCAGTTCGCAAGTGCTGGTCGGCTGACTCCTGAGATTTTCAAAATCGAATTTCAGATCAGAAGTCTTCATTAAAGCTAAGTACCCTGTTGGGGAAACTTTTTTCTTGCTCCAGATCGATATCAGAAAAAGTTAACAATTGTATTTCTTGTGGGAAGCAAATACCTCATAAGGATTTTCATTCTTACTGTATTCCTTGCCTAGGCCCTGACCACGATGTTGCTAGCTGTCGGTTTTGTGCTAGATATAACCAACGCACTATTAAGCGTTGGTACGATTTTGCCTTTCATTACTTTGGCCGAAGATTTAATTATATAATGCCATCGGAACAGCCGACGACCGGAGTTTATAAAAAGTGCAAGGAAAAGGACAGGCATCCAAGGTCCAAAGCAGACAACGAGGCCTCTGCTAGGCCAGTCGCCTGTTCTCAGTGAGGTGCTTTCGCAGCCCCTGACGCCCGCTACCTCAGAGCTACAGGCTGCTTCTGACTCCCACGTGGAGCCGACTAGGCCTGTAGATACCCAAGGTATTGGACACTCGGAAACTATTTCCTCAGATGGGTCTGGAGCCGCTGAGCAGGCATCGGCTTCTGAGAGTGTTCTCAGATCTACACAGTTATATGTCAAGCCAACCTCAGCTTCAAAGGCAAAGACTAAAACAGCTCTAAAGACAAAGAAACAAGTACAGCATTCTCCTGGACAGACTTCCATGCCTAAGAAACAGATGCTTAAAATGGCTGAAGACCTAATTACTTTGATCAGGGGTTCCCATCCCCATCCTGATAAAAGGCCTAGGCAAGAGACAGAATAGGACTCTTCTGATCAGGTTTCCATTTCCTCTGACTCCTCTTCTGAACAGGGATACTCTTCCTCCATGAGGATTCTGATGCTGAAAAATCTATTCCTTCAGCCTCTCCTCCTGAGGATTATTCTTTTGGGGAAACCCTGCATACCATGAAGGGAGCATTTTCACTGGGAGAGCCAAGATTACTCAGAATCTAAGAAAAGGCTCAGAGATGTTCTTTTATTACCTCAGCACAGACCTCTTGCTATTCCACCTGTTCTAGACATTGTAGATGATGTATTTTTAGAGTCCGGCCTGTGTCCTGACTCTCTACCCCCCTGCACCTTTTAAGCCAGACAGATACTACAGGGTTCCAGACACTCATACATTTCTATATAAAAACCCTGCTGCTGACCCAGAAACTATATCTCAGGGTCCCAAAGGGGTCAAGGCTTCCACTGCAAAAACCCTGTCCCCTCTGATAGGGATTCTAGGGCACTGGACAGATGGGGTGAAAAAAGTTTACATTTCTGCTACCTTGGCTGTAAGGGCTTTAAATTGTCAGTTTCATATGCTTAAATATCAGCAATACTTAATGTCACTGCTAAAACAGAAAATGTTGACAAATTCTGGATGCTCTGATAACAAGGAAATGCAGGATTTATTGCATGCAGCTGATCAAGTGGGAAAGCATAATTTGCAATGTGGTTTTGATTCACTGGAGGCCTCTTGCAGGGCCACTGTTACAGGTTTTGTCATTAGAAGGCATGCTTTGTTAAAGGAACAGAATCTGCCTGATGCAAAATTATTGGATGCTCCATTACAGCACGATACTTTGTTTGGTGTTAAGGCAGAAGAGGTGTTGAAGAAAATGGAGGATAAAGCGAAATCTATGCAGACAGTTAAGGATTTTCTACAGGTACAGCCACCCAGATTTAGCAGGAACTGGACTTCTAAGAATTGGTCCTTTCCAGTGTCAGGCAGGCCACAAAGAGGCAGATACAGACGCCTTAGAGGCAGATCCCAGCCCCAAGGCTCATACAGACCTAAACAATGGGGTGCTTCTACCTCCAAAAGCGGAGAAGGCAAATCACAGCCATATAGGAAACAGTCCCAATGACTTTCCTCTGCCAATGCCAAGCACTTATCTGTTGGCAGCACCCTTAGGGGAAAACTAGCACTTTTTTCACAAAATTGGCACATGATCACCCAGGACAAATGGGTCTTGAATGTAGTGTCTCAGGGCTACAGGTTCCACTTTCACTCCCTTCCAAAGACAAAAGGTATGCCAGACTTGCCACACAATCAATGGGCAGAGGCACAAAAGCAAGTTTCATCCCTCATGGACATGAGGGCTATTCAGCGAGTACCACAGCAAGAGCAGGGACAAGGATTTTACTCGAGACTTTTCTTGGTACCCAGAAAGGACAAAGCCTGGAGACCAATACTAGACCTATCTATTCTAAACACTTTTCTGGACATTCCAAAATTCAAAACGTTGACTGTGCAGCAACTTCTGCCCATGCTGGGCAAGAAGGCTTGGCTTGTAACTTTGGACCTCAAAGAGGCATACCTGCATGTCCCTATCAGACATACTTGCAAAAGATACCTCAGATTCATAGTTGGCTCAATGCACTACCAATTCTCTGCACTGCCCTTTGGCTTATCTACTGCGCCCAGAGTCTTCACAAAATGCCTGGCACCAGTAATTGCATTTTGCAGACAGAGGAATACAAATATATCCTTACTTGGACGACTGCCTTATTCAAGCAGCGAACAAGGACATTCTACTGAAGTGTCTGGCGTTTGTAAAAAGATTACTAATTTGCCTAGGGTACACAGTGAACAAAAAGAAATCAAAACTGGTACCCTCTCAAGAGATAATATTCCTGGGTGCAAGCTTAAATGCAACTGCCCAGATGGCTTATCTCACGCCAGACAAACAAAGGCAACTGAATTCTTACTTCGAAATCATTGCAACAAAGACCCAGTTATCTGCAAGAAAAAATTTGCAGGCTTTGGGCTTCATGGCATCCTGCATTCTGCTAATTCCATAAGCAAGACTGCATATGAGGAAACTACAATGGTATCTAGAAAGTGTTTGGACTCAACATTGCCACAGCCTGGGAACATTAATTACCCTCATTCCCTGCCCGCAACAGGAGTTTCAATGGTGGGCACAGGCCTGTCACCACAACAAGGGACAGCCATTCACTTTACCCACAGCCAGGCAGACACTAACAGATGCATCAGATTATGCCTGGGGGGGCCCACATGGCAGGAAAATGTGTTAGGGCACATGGCCCACAAGCCAAATGCATCTTCATATCAGTCAAAAAGATGCTAGCTGTACAGAACGCCCTTACAGCCTTCAAGGATCTACTTCATCCAGGACAACTGCTGATAAAGATGGACAATACTACAGTTATGTGGTACATAAACAAGCAAGGAGGCACACATTCCTACCCCCCTCTGCAGACAAGCCATGACTTTGTGGAACACAGCATTGACTTATCAAGTACACCTGCAAGCACAATTCCTGCCAGGAAAGACAAATACTCTGGCAGACGAACTAAGCAGAAACCTCATGGATCCTCACGAGTGGAAGCTAGATCCACAAATCTTCAGCATGATAACAAGATAATGGGGATGCCCAGACATAGATCTATTTGCCTCCCCTCACAACTGCCAACAGAGAGATTCTGCACAAGGACTTATCACAAACAAGTATGGAAAATGTATGCCCTATCATTCAGCTGGAAAACCCTTACAGTATATGCCTTTCCTCCACTGCCTCTCCTCCCCAAGGTACTCCTAAAGGTCAGACAAGAGAAGCCAAAAATAATACTGATTGCCCCAGACTGACCACACCAGCACTGGTACCCAATCCTAAAGCGCTTGTCTCAAGGCCCAGCCTGGACATTATCTCAAATCCCTCATTTGCTAACCCAACAAAACAGTCCGATCCTACACAGCCAACTCAGAACCCTAACTCTGGCTGCATGACGTATAATGTAACCATTCAGAACCCACCTCTCTCTAAAGCAGTTATGGATGTTATTTTGGAGGCCAGGAGGTCCAGCACCATAAAATCTTATGCAGAAAAATGGAAGAGATTCTGTGCTTGGAACCAGGCACAATAAATGGACACACTTGTACCAAATATCCCTCAGATTTTACAATACCCAACTGAGATGCTGGACAAAGGCCTATCCTTCTCATCAATTAAGATCCATGCCTCTGCCATTTCAGCTCATTACAATACAGACCCACCTATTTTTTCACATCCACTGCTAAGGCAGTACCTCAGAGGGGGCAAAAACATAAGACCGCCAAGGAGAGCTCCAGTAACTGCATGGGACCTCAATTTTATCTTGGAAAAGCTCACACTGCCTCCTTTTGAGCCAGCCAATACAGCTGAGATAAAATACTTATCATGGAAAATGGCTCTGCTCCTAGCAATAACTTCAGTAAGAAGAGTCTCAGAGTTACATGCACTAATGGCTGTGGAACCTTTTATTATTTTCCATCCGGACAGGGTTTCTCTAAGGACAAGCCCAACATTTATGCCTAAGGTGTAGTGTCCATTGTGGCTCTTAACCAAACCATTCATTTGCCTACCTTTTATCCAACCCCACAGAATAAGGGGGAGAGACTTCTGCATTCTTTGGACATGCACAGAGAGCTATGCTTCTACCTGGACAAAACTAAAGCCTTCAGAAAGACTGAGCAACTCTTAGTGGTATATGCTGCAGGATCGCAAGGAAAGGCTATTTCAAAGCAGACTATTTCTAAATAGATAGGCCACTGCATTCGTTTCTGCTATTCACAACATGGCAAATCAGTGCCTAAGGGCATTAGGCCACATTCAACCAGAGCAGCAGCCACTTCCGTAGCCTTCCTCAGAGGAGTACCAACCAAGGACATTTTGGAGGCTGCAACTTGGACTTCACTGCACACTTTTACAAAGCACTACCACTTACCTCTTTACTCTAAATCCAGAGCAGGCTTTGCCACTGCAGTTCTGCAGGGCCTCATAGTGACTCCTAATTCTGTTTAGGCCCAGCCACCCAACTTCAGCTTTGGGATTCAACCCAAGTGTAATGACTGCAGCAGCGAAACACGATGAACATAGTACAGTTGTGTACCTACCATAATTGTAGATGTTCGAGTGTATTCACTGTTGCAGTCCAGGTTACCCTCCCACCATCCCCCTTTCATTGCTGGGACTTATCTGTACTTCTCTGTTCTATGCAACCTATGTGGTGTATTTGCTTGTAGATGAAGGTAATGTTGATGTTAGTGCATGCTTTTTTATGAGCAGTATTTTTAGCCTACCCTTTTGGGGGCACCTGACATCTGGGGCAAGAAAAACTGAAGAAAATGGCATTGGCTGCATCTTTTATACCCCTGGCGCACTGACATCAGGGAAGAGGTGACATCAACCGACGCTGGACCAGGACTTTGGAACTCAGGCCGACTGCAGGTAGCCTACCAGCAGGATAACCCAAGTGTAATGACTGCAACAGTGAATACACTCTAACATCTACATTTATGGTAGGTACACAACTGTACTTTTTCTGGTATCTTAAGTTTTTTTAAGTCAGTGGTAATCTTCATTAGGAATGTCTGGAGGCATTTTAGTTTGATGCATCTAGTGAGGTACATGCCAAAGGTGCCATAAAAAAAAAAATACTAGAAAATGGAAATCAAAATCTAAACCAACTGGAATTGAAGTACTGAATATTGTAAACAAGATAATAGTACTGGAGTTTGGGATCTCTAGGAAGGGGAAGGTGCGCATTACATAGAAATAAATGAAATTGTGGGAACAATATGTGGAGAATAATGTTCAGGAGGAGTAAAGTTTAGGGTGAAGGTAGGAATTAAACAATTTTTGTTATGGTATAGTGAATGACAGTCGTAAACAAAGAACACCTTATATGTAAAGGATAATGCATGTAAGTGAAAAATGTTAGTACAGTGGTTTGTTTTCTGTTGAAGTGTGCGCCTATGTTTTAAGTGATGATAAATAAATAACCCAGAAATCAGGAGCCTTCTGAGATTTAGGGTGGAAGCTGGTCACTTCCAGTACAGAAGTCTGCCTTTTGGTGTCATCATAGTTCCAGTGTGATATCCAAGTGTGCAGTAGTTATTGAAGCATAGCAGTGGTTGCCAGGGGCCAAAATACTCTGTAGGTGATTGTGCCCTTGTTGCCCCATCTTAGGATGAGCTTCTCATATAAATGCAGTCTCTAAAGTTTTCTATCCCTTGGATACCAAACTGAATTGTTCCAAATCTCAGCTGTCTTCTAAGCAGAGTTGAAGTTCTGTAAGGGTTATATCAGACACAAATGTCTGAAAAGCCTTGCTACTAGATGACAAAGGTCACTGATTTATAGACTGCCCTGAGAGAACTTAATACCTAGTCTAGCATATACTCTGAGTGCCTCAGAATACTAGGATACATGGCCTCCACAATTTGCATGGTACTGCACAGCCTCTTAGATGACATCAGCAGTGGTCTGTGTGATTCCAGTGGAATCAACAAGGTCAGACACTGACTATCAGTTTCACTGTTTTGGACTCTTGCAAGAATAGTCTTCATTGGATTCTTTTGCCCAGCATGCTGGGGGAAACTCTTTTCAAGTCTCATAGCCACTTTAATTATTACTGTGGACATGTCTTTTTTCTTTTATACAAATTGCAACTTAAGACATAGGCAAACATAAATTAACAGAAAAAAACAGTTTAAACAATATAAATCACGCACATTTTTTCTGTTACTATCAGCAATTTAGCATTTCAAAAAATTGCTGTATTCTTGCCTTCTCTCAAACCTAACTCCTCCTCCTGAATATTATTATGCATGTATCGTTCCCACAATTTTCATTTATTTTTATGTAATTTGCTCCTTCTGTTTTCTAAAGATCGCCTTCCAGTTCTTTTATCTGTCTTATAATATTCAGTTGGTGTAGACTTCGATTTCCATTTTCTAGTAATTGCTTTTTTGGCAGCAAATAGAATTAAACATTTTCCCACATGCTTTTGGGAGACTTGACATATTGCTTTGCAAATTTTAGCCGGGCCTGGATGTTTTTCTGTGTAAGAAAAGGCTTGCTACCCTACCCCATAGTCCAGACATATGGAGAATACGGGAGATTGTTGTCACATGTAATACACAACCAGTACTTGCCAGAAATTCCTGCAGCTCCTTCAGTGTTGCTGTAGGTCTCTTGGCAGCCTCCCTGGCCAGTTTTCGGCTTGTCTTTTCATCAATTTTGGAGGGATGTCCAGTTCTTTGCAACATCACTGTTGTCCCATATTTTCTCCACTTTTTGATGACTGTCTTCACTGTTACATTGTATATCCAGTGCAGTGGATATTTTTTGTACCCTTCTCCTGACTGATACCTTTCAACAATGAGATCCCTTTGATGCTTGGTAAGCTGTCTGTGAACTATGACTTTTGCTGTAGCATGCAACTGAGTAAATGTCAGGAAAATCCTACTAGGACAGCTGAACTTTATTTGGTGTTAATCAGAGTCTCTTTAATTGATGGGAGGTGTGTACCCAAGAAGACTGAATGTTGTAATTAAATCAAAAGGTTCTTCAACAAAGTATTAGTTTATGGGTGTGCACAATTATGCAACCAGCTTATTGTACATTTTTTTATTTTGTATATTTTTTCCCCTAACAGATTTGTTTGTTTTTCAATTGAATTGTACAGGTTATAGAACACATTAAAGGTGGGAAAAGTTTTGAAATGATTTATTGTGGTCTCATTATTTTATATCACAAAAACCGGGCATTTTAACGGGTGTGTACACTTTTTATATCCACTGTATGTCCCTGTTTACCTCTTTTTTTTTTCCTCCATCACATATGTAAGATTTGCGGTCTACCCGAGGAAAAAATCTTCAAAGTCTGCTTGGGGTATAAAAATACCTAACTGTACAAACACTTCCAAGCAAAGATCCTAAACCTTCTGAACTTGGTTACATACTTGAGAACCATGCATATGTCTTCCTGTTTTCTTGTAAATTGCTTTATCAGGTGGGAAAGTGTTTTCAAGGCTAAATAACATAATGATTTTGATCACACGAGTCACAAAACCATGTCATTGTACTACTGTACTGAGCAGTACAGTTGAACGTGCAGTCTATCCTGGGGGGCTTGGCCATTTGGGCTTCTTTCGGGGGGGTTATATGCTCTACCCACTCCCTTTCCCCAGCCTCCACCTTTGTTGACTGTATGTGAGGGCATCTCCCCTCTTTGAACCATTACCTCCCGTTAGGGATGGTCATCGAGCACCTTCCCTCCCTGCCATTCTGTCAGCCACCCAAGCTGTTAATTGAACCTGTATCACCTAGACTGTAGTCAGGCCTTTATCCCTCTGTTTGCCACCAGAGTGGCCTTGTGATGTACTTATGGGCACATTGTGTAAGACCTCAGAGACTTGATATCCTTTGTGGACCTTATTTTTTTAAACCCATTACTGACCACCTCTGAACCTGCATCAAACGCAGACCTCGTGTTTGTGTTGGAGGTTTGGTTTATTTTTTGTTGTTTTTTTTTTATTCTGTCTTGCTTTGCATGCATTTATCTTTTGGTCATCTGCCTTCTCCCAACCATTCATCCCCTTCATTCTATATCAGTAGGTGATGGTTGACTTGACTGAGCAGCAGTCATGGTTGGTTTGAATTTTTTTTTTTTTTTTGTTATCCTTCCTTATTTCCCTGCACGCACATACTCTGCAAAGGGCTGAACAAGTGACTTTATTCATCTGCAATGAAAGTTATACTTTAATTTCTTCAAGAGGTGTTTTGTCTAAGGCAGCCCTGGCCTTCCACTTTAAGCATGAATGGTGGCTTCTTCATTCTCCACTGGTGAAGTCAAACCTCCATTGTGCCCCCAAGTGTATTCCTCTCTTCCCTCCATCTCCAGGAGAGGTGAGTGGGGCATGGCTGATGTCCTCCTATTCCAGTGTTGCAGTATTCACTAGTGGGTTTACCCTTCTTCCCATCAGCTTGTCCAGTTAGGTTCCCAAAGCTTTTCCAGTCCCTGATGGTGTCTCTGACATGTGACATGTTGGCAGGTACATGGGCCATAAATGTGATGTCTGCGTGCACCAGTCCTCAGAACATTTCAGCTACCATTCGTACGCCAGGTGTTCCTGCTACTCGTGGATGTCGGATCAGTTTCGCATTGATGAGTACCCTGTTGGTCATTTTCTTCAGTCCTTTTTGTATTACTATAGTCTGTTAATGTCCGGTAATAGCAAGTGCAACTGTGGTCATCCCCACAAAGACACCCACGACCAGTGACTCTTTTGTTTGGGTAGGGATCACAATTATAAAAACTGCACCATTTGTAAATCATTCGTCCCTAAGACCCTTTGTCGCTGGCTTCAGGGCCTTGATTTATACCTTGAAAACCAACGGCTTAGACAAATCGCTCTCGGAATAGAAGCCGCTTCCAATTCCCCATCCGAACCACCCAGGCAGAGGGCCAAGCCCACGCGGCCGTCTACTTCCTCAGCACCTCCGTCCGCTGATTCTCAGCCTGTAGCCACTGTTAGCTTGGCTGAGGAACCGGCATTCTCCATATCTGATAAAAAGGGTACCTATCAGGAGGCTGCACAATCCAGAGCGGACGACACGTCCGGGAGGATATCCTGGCGCCTGTTTCAGACGCTAGGGGGGAACCAGTTTTTGGGATGGGCGCTTTGAAGCAGGCCTCAGTCACTCCTGTGACTACCAGGCCGACCGCCAGCCAGATGCTGGTTAGGCTTACCAAGAGAAAACATTCTGAAAAAAACATAGATATAAAGATACAGACCACACAAGGCTAAGTCTTCCGACGACACTACTGCTAAGCAGGTCATCAGTTCTCCGGAATTCAGTGAGGCGCTTTCACAGCCCCTGATGCTCGATACGATATCTTCGCAGGCCTCTACAGAGACCCTTTCGGAGTCCGGTGTGCCGCAGAAATCTTCTTAGTCTTCTGAGACTTTGGTTCTCTCTGCCTCGATTGGATCCGAAGCCGCAACGCAGGCACCGGCTTCTGAGGAAGCCTTTCACACTACTGATTCTAGACAAAAAATGACGTCCTCTCATCCGACTACCATTTCTCTTAGACCAATGGATACTCTTAGGCCTAGAAGCCAGGCCACTCCTAGAAAAATCTACCTCTAGTCACCATCTTACTCCTGCTCAACCACCCCAAGCCCAAGTGCTTAAGATGGCGAAGGATCTTCTCTCCCTTATCAGGGGTAGTCGGGCCACAGCTTCTAAAAGGAAAAGCACCCTTCTCCTGAAATAATGACAGAGCAGGATTCTGAGGAATCTGATTATTCAGATTTTGAAGAGGAACAACAACCTCGTATTGCTTATGAGGATTTAGATGCAGAAGAATCCATTCTTTCTGCCTCCCCACCAGAAGACCTTTTCTTTGGGGAAACCTTTCACACCCTCAGGAAACCTTTCCACTGGGAATCTCAGGACTTCCCTCAGTCTAAGAAAAGACTAAGAGAGATGTTATTCGTGTTTCACTGTTGCAATCATTACATTTGGGTTATCTGCCTGCGGTAGCCCTCAGTCAGCCTGATTAACAAAGTCTTGGGTCCAATGTCAGTTGCTGTCTCTTCCATGACATCAGGTTGTCAGGGGTATAAAACATGCAGCCGACATCATTACATCAGTCTTTCTTGACGTGCTGGTTGGCAGACTCCTGAAATTTTCGTTTTCGAGTTTCAGAACCGAAGTCTTCAACTAAAACTAAGTACCCCATTGGGGAAACCTTTTCTTGCTCTAAACCAATGTCAGTAAAAGTAAATAATTGCATTTCTTGTGGAAAGCAAATACCTCATAAAGATTTTCATTCGTACTGTATTCCTTGCCTAGCCCCTGACCACGACGTACCTCGCTGTCAGTTTTGTGCCTTATTTGTACCACAAACTATCTGTCGTTGGTATAGTTGGGTGCTCTGTTCAGTTATCCTGATATGTCTTTGGTAAGCCAACCGACTTTCTGAAAAAAATCGCAAAGATAAAGACAAAGACAGGCCGCCCAGTTCGCCGGTACTCAGTGAGGTGCTTTTGCAGCCCCTGATACTCACTACTTCAGATTCGCAGGCCTCTACTGAGAATCATTCGAAGTCCGGTATGCTGCAAGATGCTTCAACTGTGGAATCTGCGGATGTCTGTACCTTGGACGGGTCCTGAGCTGCTATGCAGGCACCGGCTTCTGAGGGTGTATTCAGGCCTACTGACTTGCATATTAAACCAACGCCATCTTCTTCTTCAAGGCCTAAAACTCGAACCATGCCTAGAAAACTGATGCCCAGACCGCATGGTCAGGCCTCTATGCCTAAAAAACAAATGATAAGAATGACTGAAGACCTTGTTACTTTAATCAGGGGAAGCAAACCTTCCCCCTCTAAGAGACCTAGGACTGAGTTTGCTTATGATACTTCTGACCAGGATTCTGAAATTTCTATTTCTTCTGATTACCAGGATTTACCCTTATCTATGAGGGTTCTGATGCTGAGGACTCTATTCTCTCTGCTCCCCCCCCCCCCCCAGAGGATTTCTCTTTTGGTGAAACCTTGCATACTCTCAGGGAGCATTTTCGTTGGGGAAAGTCAGGATTTCTCTGATTCTAAAAAGAGGCTTAGGGATTTCTTACTCCTGCCCCAGCACAGGCCTTTAGCTATACCTCCTGTACTGGACATTGTTGATGATGCCTTTCCGGAATCTAGCATGGCCCCTGACTCTTTACCTCATGCTTCCAGAAAACCTGATAGATATTACAGGGTTCCTGATTCTCAAGTTCCTTTTCAAAAATCTTACTGCGGATCCTGAAACCCAAGGGCATTAAAGCTACTACTGCCAAAAATCCTACCCCCTCTGATAGAGACTCCAGGGTGCTGCGTAGATGGGGTAAGAAGGTATGCACTTCTGCAACTTTGGTTATTAGGGCCTTTAATTGCCAGTTTCATATGTTAAAGTATCAGCTGCCTATTATTGGATTGCTTAAACAGAAAATGATGTTGATTCCTGATTGTGCTGAAAATAAGGATTTACAGGATTTAATGCATTCTGCTGAACAAGTTGGTAAACATACTTTGCAATGTGGTTTTGATTCACTAGAGTCATCTTGCAGGGCTGCGGTAACTGGGTCTGTACTTAGAAGGCATGCTTGGCTTAAGGGGCAATCCTTGACTTATGTTAAAGTGAAATTGCTGGATGCTCCCTTAAATCAGGACCACCTGTTTGGCAACAAGGCAGAAGTTCTTAAAAAGTTGGAGGAAAAAGCTAAATCTGTGCACAATCTCCAAGATTTAGTAGGCATTGGCCTTCTAAGAATCAGTCCTTTCCTGCCTCTTCCTGACCTTCTCAGTCCAAACCCAGATCCAGCAGAGCACCCAGGCTTCAGTCCCAGAGGACGCACAGGACTAAGCAGTGGGGGGGCCTCCACTTCCAAATCTGGGAGTAATAAAACTCCCCTGTATGGTAAACTGTCTCAATGACTTCTTTTTAAAAAACTTCCAAGGACTTCTCAACTGACTGCCCTATTGGGGAAAGATTGCAGTTTATGCAAAGAACTGGGGACTCATTACCCAGGACAAATGGGTTTTAAATATAGTGTCCCAAGGATACCGATTTCACTTCCACACGTTACAAACTCCAAGCGGTTGGCCGGCTCTACCTCCAAATCAGTGGGCAGAGGCCCAAAAGCAAGTACTCTCTCTTTTAAGCATAGGGGCTATTCAGTTAGTACCAGAAGAGGAAAAGGGGCAAGGTTTCTACTCGAGATTTTTCCTGGTACCCAGAAAAGGCAATTCATGGCGTCCTGTCCTGGACCTTTCTACTCTTAACACCTTTTTGGCGATTCCAAAATTCAAGATGCTTACTCTTCACCAGTTGCTTCCTATGCTATGCAAAGATGCCTGGTTGGCAACACTAAATTTAAAGGAAGCATACCTGCACATCCCAATCAGGGAATCTTGCAGAAGATGCCTACGCTTCAAAGCAGGCTACAAGCGCCATCAGTTCTCTGCACTGCCCTTTAGCTCATCTACTGCACCCAGGGTATTCATAAAGTGCCTAGCTCCAGTCATTGCATTTTGAAGGCAAGGAAATAGTCAAATATACCCATACCTGGACGATTGTTCAGGCTGAAAACCAGGACATACTTTTGAATCATCTGGCTTTTGTACAAAGGGTGCTAACTTGTCTGGGGTACACCATAAATGAAAAGAAATCACACCTGGTACCCTGTCAACAAATTATATTCCTGGGAGCAAGCTTGAATACAGCTTCCCAGATGGCTTTCCTCACGTCAGAGAAACAAATTCACTTGACAACCTACTTCAAGCAAGTGGCAACAAAAACCCTGCTATCTGCAAGGCAAATACTACAAGCCTTGGGGTTCATGGCCTCCTGCATTCTTCTAATTCCATATACAAGGCTGCATATGAGAAAACTACAATGGTATCTAACCTATGGTGTCAACATTCTCAGGATTATAGAAGCAATGATTCTTATCATTCCTTGTCTACGCCTAGAGTTCCTTTGGTGGGCAGAGACCTGCCACCAAAACAAGGGACTACCATTTACACTACCCCCTGCCGCCCAAACCCTAACAGACTCGGACTATGCATGGGGAGGCGCACGTGGCAGGGAAGTGCATTCAGGGCAATTGGAACCCAATTCAAATGCACCTTCACATCAATCATAAAGAAATGTTAGATGTACAGAATGCTCTGACAGCCTTTAAGGACTACATTCTTCCAGGACAATCAATGGTAAAGACGGACAGCACAACTTTTATGTGGTGCATAAACAAGCAGGGGGGTACACATTCTTACCCCCTCTGCAGACTAGCCATGGCATTGTAGAACACAGCCTTGAGATACCAAGTGCATTTAGAAGCTCAATTCCTGCCAGGAAAACTAAATACACTGGCAGACGGACTAAGCAGAAACGTCATGGACCCACACGAGTGGAAACTGGAACCAAGGATTTTCAACATGTTGACAATCAAATGGGGGAGCCCAGATATAGACCTGTTTGCCTCCCCCCAGAACTATCAATTGGAAAAAATTTGCGCAAGGACTCCCCACAGACAAGCTTGGAAAGTGGATGCTCTGTCCTTCAGTTGAAAAAACCTATCCATTTATGCCTTTCCTCCTCTGCCTCTGCTCTCCAAAGTACTACTAAAGATCAAACTAGACAAGCCAAGGAAGATTTTGATTGCACCAGCCTGGCCACGACAACACTGGTACCCCCTCCTGTGCAGTGCATCACTGGTGGCCTCATGGCACCTGCCTCAGACTCTTACCCTGCTGTTTCAGCAGGAGAACCAGATTCTGCATCCTCAGCTTCAAACACTGAACCTAGCAGCCTGTCTAATTACCTAAGCTCTCCTTTACCATCCCTCAGTAAACCAGTGATGGATGTCATTTTAAAGGTAAGGAGGCCTAGTACTAGATACTCGTATGCTGAAAATTTGAAAAGATTCTGTGCCTGGAACCAATCTCAAGGGATGAGCACAGCAGTGCCCAATTTACCTCGGATTTTACAATACTCAACTGAGATGCTTCACAAGGGCTTGTCTTTTCCCTCAGTAAAAATTCACGCCTCAGCCATTTCAGCTCATTATAACACAGAACCTCCCCTCTTCTCTCATCCACTGCCCAAGCAGTTCCTCAGAGGGGCCAAAAATTTAAGATCACCCAGGAGAGCTCCAGCCTGGGACCTTAACTTTGTATTGGAGAAACTCACCCTTCCTCCTTTCGAGCCAGCTGCTACTGCAGATTTAAAATTCCTTTCTTGGAAAACAGCTTCCCTTTTAGCCATCACTTCAGCAAGAAGAGGTATCTGAATTGCAGGCCCTTATGGCAGTGGAGCCTTTCATCATCTTTCATGCGGACATGGTGTCCCTCAGAATCAATTCCTCTCTCATGCGAAAGGTGGTATCCAGTGTGGCCTTTAATCAGTCCATTCATTTGACAACCTTCTTTCCTAATCCACAGAACAAAGGGGAACGGATACTGCACTCCTTAGATGTGCACAGACAACTTTAGATTCTACTTGGACAGGTCTAAACCTCAAAGGAAATCTGAACAACTGCTGGTGGCATTTGATGCAGGGACAGAGGGGAAGGCTATTTCAAAGTAAACCATCTCCAAATGGATAGGCTATTGCATTCATTCCTGCTATAAGCACCATGGAAAACCTATCCCACTCAACCAGGGCTGCCTCTACCTCTACAGCCTTTCTCAGAGGCATACCTACCAGGGACATCCTAGAAGCTGCTACCTGGAGTTCTGTACTTACTTTCACCAAGCATTACCATTTGACAATTTTCTCTAAATCCAGAGCTGGTTTTGCAGGGCCTTCTAGCTGGTCCTAACGCTACCTAAATTCCTCTTCCCATCCTTAGCTTTGGGAATCTACCGAAATGTAATGACTGCAACAGTGAAACACGAAGAACATAGTATAGTTGTGTACACTTACCAAAAATGTAGATGAGTGTATTCAGTGTTACAGTCCCGGTTAACCTCCCTCCAGCCCCCTGACTTCTGGCTATACCTCTTCTCTCCTTTTCAATGCTTAAAAGCTTTTTGGTGTGTTAGCTTTTTTGTTTGAGGTATAACCTTGTATATTTATAGATTTAATTGCATCCCATTAGGGGGGCACCTGACAGCTGGGGCAAGAAAATCTGATGTAATGATGTCGGCTGCATGTTTTATACCCCTGACGACCTGACGTTACGGAAGAAGAGACAGCAACCCATGTAGGACCCAAGACTTTGTTAATCAGACCGACTGAGGGCTACGGCAAGCAGAAAACCCAAATGTAATGACTGCAACAGTGAATACACTCGAACATCTTCATTTATGGTAAGTGTACACAACTGTACTTTTCTAGACTTGCCCCAGCACAGACCCTTAGCCACCCCCCATCTTAGAAGTGGTGGACGATGATTTCCATGAATCCAGCATAGCTCCTGATGCCCTCTGCACCTACTCCCAGGAAACCTGACGGGTATTGCAGAGTACCAGATTCTCATAAATACCTGTACAGAAATCCTGCTGCAGACCTGGAGGTCATTACACAGGGACCTAAAGGAGGTAAGGCTAGTTCTGCAAAGAATCCTATTCCTTCTGACAAGGATTTCAGAGCTCTGGACAGATGGGGTAAAAAAGTATGCACCTCTGCAATCTTAGCTATCAGAGACTCAGCTGTCAGTTCCATATGTTAAAATATCAACAACACACTTTGGCACTATTAAAGCAAAAAATTTCTACTTTTCCTGATTGTGCCAATTCGAAAGAGTTAGCAGATTTAATGCACTCTACTTGTCAAGTGGCCAGACACTTTTTGCACTGTGGATATGACGTCCTTGAAGCCTCAAGCAGGGCAGCAGTGTCAGGATCTGTCATTAGGAGACCTGTATGGTTGAAGGAACAACCTCTCCCTGATCATGTCAAGTCTAAATTAATTGATGCACCCTTGGATAGGGACTGCTTGTTTGGAGTAAAAGCAGAAGAGGTGCTTAAAAAGATGGAAGACAAAGCAAAATCTATGCAAACAGTAAAAGATTTTTTTCAGGTTCAACCTCATAGGTTCAGAAGGAATTTTCCCCCTAAGCACTGGTCCTTTCCTGCACGTAGCAGACTGGGGCAAGTTAAGCCCGGCAGGGACAGACCACCCAGGCCCTTATCACAGGGACAGCAGAGAAACAAACAGTAGACCACTTCCACCCCAAAGGCAGGGAGATGCTCTTCGTGTTTCACTGTTGCAGTCATCACACTTGGGTTATCTGCCTGCAGGTAGCCCTCAGTCGGCACGAATACCAGAGTCTTGGGATTTCTGCGTCAGATGCTGTCGCCTCTTCCATGACGTCAGGTCGTCGGGGTATAAAACATGCAGCCGATGCCATTACATCAGCTTTTCTTGCTGAGCGGAGCCTGAAGCAGAAGCAGTTCGCAATTGCCGGTTGGCCACTACTTGAAATTTTTGTTCTTAGAGTTTCAGACCTGAAGTCTTCTAAAGCCAAGTACCCTGTTTGGGATCCTTTTTTCTTGCTCTAACCGATGCCAGAAAAAGTTAATTGTCCTGCCTGTGGAAAGCAAATACCTCGCGGAGATTTTCATTCTTATTGCGTCGCCTGTTTAGGCCCAGACCATGACGTTCCTTGCTGTGTCTTTTGTGCCCCGTTCAACGCCCAAACTATTCGTCGTCTGGTTATCTTTGTCGCTAAATTCTTTCACTCTCGTTCTCCGTATTCCGAAATGGCTTCGATAAGCCATCCAACTACCAATTTTCCGAAAAACGTAAGGATAAAGACCGCATAGGTCCAAAACTGCAGACTATGCTTCCATTAAGCTAGTCGCCAGTCTGCCGGTACTTAAGGTGCTTTAGCAGCCCCTGATACCCGCTTCTAGGCCTCTACTGAGACCCGTTCGGAGTCAGGTATGCGGCGAGATGCTTTTTCGACTATGGAACCTGCGGATGTCTCTACCTTGGATGGGTCTGGAGCCGCTGTGCAGGCACCGGCTTCTGAGGGTGTATTCAGACCTTCCGATTTTCGTATTAAACAGACTAGTTTGTTTCGGAATAAAACTACGTAATTTCTCAGGGACAGAGTTCGCACTACGCTTAAGAAACCGACGACCAAAGCGCATTGTCAAGCTCCCATGCCACAGAAACAAATGCTTAGAATGGCTGAAGACGTTATTGCTTTAATTAGGGGAAGCCAGCCTTCCCCCTCTAAAGCCAAAGAATTGATTTTCCTTATGATTCTACAGATCATGAGTCTGATGACTCTGACCCCTCAGATTACCAGGATTACCTTTATCTACCTATGAGGATTCAGATGCAGAGGATTCCATTCCCTCTGCCTTACCCCCCAGAGGACTTTTCTTTTGGTGAAACCCTGCATACCCACGGAGAGCATTTTCGCTGGGAGTGCCAGGACTACCCACAGTCTAAAAAGAGACTGTGGGAATTTTTAAAATTGCCTCAGCACAGGCCTCTAGCAATCCCCCCCCCCCCCCCCGTTCTGGAAATTATAGATGATGTCTTCATGAAATCCAGTCTTACCCCTGATACTATCCACCAGCTCCTAGAAAGCCTGATGGGTACTACAGAGTACCTGACTCTCACAGATTTCTATTTAAAAATCCCACTGTGGACCCAGAGACCATTTCCCAGGGACCTAAAGGTATTAAGGCTACTACAGCCAAAAACCCTACCTCTTCAGACAGGGATTCTAGGGATTTAGACAGATGGGGAAGAAGGTATATACCTCTGCAACTCTTGCCATCAGGGCTTTAAACTGCCAGTTTCACATGTTGAAGTACCAGCAGCATATTGTGGAACTAATTAAACAAAGAATGATGATGATTCCTGGTTGCGCAGAACATAAAGATTTACAAGAGTTAATGCATTCTGGAAACCAAGTTAGAAAATCTACTTTGCAGTGTGGATGTTCATCGTGTTTCACTGTTGCAGTCATCACTGTAGGGTTCTCCCCTGCCGACAGGCAGTCCTCGGTCGGCCAGAATCCCAAAGTCTGGGTCTGGCGTCGGCTGCTCAGCCATACTCCCTGACGTCAGTGTGCCAGGAGTACAAAGCTGGCAGCCGACGCCATGTTTTCCAGTCTTTCATGCCGTGCGGTAAAAGCAGTTCGCAAGTGCCGGTCGGCTGACTCCTGACAATTTTTTTTTTTTACGTACTTCAGTCCGGAGACTTTCTTCTTCTACTCAAAGCTAAGTACCCTGTTGGGGAAACTTTTTTCTTGCTCCAGTCCGATGTCAGAAAAAGTTAATAATTGTATTTCTTGTGGGAAGCAAATACCTCATAAGGATTTCCATTCTTACTGTATTCCTTGCTTAGGCCCAGACCACAACGTAGCTAGTTGTCAGTTTTGTGCTAGATTTAATCAATGTACGATTAAACGAAGGTACGATTTTGCTTTTCATTATTTCGGTAGGCAATTTAATTACAAAATGTCGTCGGACACTCTTCCGACTACCGGAGTTCACAAACGACGCAAGGATAAAGACAGGCCTCCGAGGTCCAAAACAGATGACGTTTTACAAGCAGAGCCAGCTTCAGGTTCGGCCGTCATCAGTGAGGTGCTTTCGCAGCCCCTGTCGTCGGCCATTTTGGAACCGATGGCCGAAACGGACTCCCACGAGGAGCCAACTAGGCCTTTGAGTATTTCAGTTGCAGGACCTTCGGACAATGCTCCTTCGGATGGGTCCGGAGCCGCTGTGCAGGTACCAGCTTCCGAAGGGGTTTTCAGGCCTACACAGCTTCTGATAAAGGTAAAGCCAAAGACAAAGGCAAAGACTCCTACCAAATCTAAGACTTCAGCCCAGGCCTCTTCTGATCCGGGACCCAAGTCCCAAAAACAGTTACTTAAGATGGCGGAGGACTTACTTACCATGATTAGGGGTTCACGTCCCCCTCAAGATAAAAGGCCAAGGCAGGAATTGTATTATGACTCTTCTGATCAGGCATCTGTTTCTTCAGTGTCTTCTTCTGACCAGGATTATTCTTTCCCTCCTTATGAGGATTCTGATGCTGAGGAATCCATTCCTTCAGATTCTTCCCCTGAGGATTTTTCATTTGGGGAAACTTTACACGAAATGAGGGAACATTTTCACTGGGAAGGACAGGAGTACTCGGAATCTAAGAAAAGACTTGGGGATTTTCTTCTTCTTCCCCAACATTGACCCCTGGCTATTCCTCCTATTTTGGATATTGTGGATGATGCCTTTTCTGAGGCTAACTTAACTCCTGACTCTTTTCCTCCAGCTCCTGCTAAGCCAGACAGATATTATAGGGTTCCTGATTCTCACCAGTCCTTATACAAGAATCCTACTGCTGATCCTGAAACCATTTCTCAGGGCCCTAAGGGGGTTAAGGCCGCTTCTGCTAAAAACCCCATTCCCACAGATAAGGATTCCAGAGCTTTAGAGAGATGGGGCAAAAAAGTGTACACTTCTGCAACTTTATCTATTGGGGCTTTAAACTGTCAATTTCATATGCTGAAATACCAGCAATGTCTACTGTCTGTTTTGAAACAAAAGCTAGCTTCCATTTCCGCTTGTGCAGATAATAAGGAATTACATGATTTTAATGCATGCCACTGAACAAGTAGGGAAGCATGGTTTACACTGTGGTTTTGATGCCTTGGAGGCTTCTTGTAGGGCTGCTGCCTCTGGCATAGTCATTGGAAGGCATGCTTGGTTAAAGGAGCAAAACTTGCCGGATCAAGTGAAAGCTAAGTTACTGGATGCTCCTGTTCAGTATAATGTTTTGTTTGGATCTAAGGCTGAAGAGGTGATAAAGAAGATGGAGGACAAGGCAAAATCCATGCAAACGGTTAAGGATTTCTTACAAGTACAGCCCCCCAGATTTAGTAGGAATTGGCCAACTAAAAATTGGTCCTTTCCCAATTCAGACAGGCCTCAGAGGGGTAGATACAGACGCTCCAGAGGAAGGCCCCAAATGCAGACCTCCTACAGACCAAGACAGTGGACTGCTTCCACCCCTAGGGGTGGAGAGGACAGACCTCAAGCTCATAGAAAACAGGCTCAATGACTCCCTCTGCTGGGCTGCAGGAACTTCTTGCCTGGAAGCCCCTCTCGGAGGAAAACTCTCTCTTTCACCTAAATTGGACTTACATAACCCAAGACAAGTGGGTTCTGGATGTGGTTTCAAGAGGTTACAAATTCCATTTTCATACCTTACCAAGACCAAACGGATGGCCGGATCTACCAAAACATCAATGGTTAGAGGCCTTAAACCAGGTGGAAGCCCTCTTGGCTATGAAGGCCATAGAACTGGTTCCACTTTCAGAAATGGGGCAAGGTTTTTACTCAAGACTCTTTCTAGTCCCCAGAAAGCAAAATTCATGGAGACCCATCCTGGATCTGTCAGTCTTGAACACTTTCCTGGAGATACCAAAATTCAAGATGCTTACTCTGTAGCAGCTACTTCCAATGCTGAGCAAAAATGCATGGATGGTAACATTGGATTTAAAGGAGGCTTATTTACATATTCCTATCAGACAGGAGTGCAGAAAATACCTCGGGTTCAAGGCCGGATCGAGGCACTATCAATTCTCTGCGCTGCCCTTTGGATTGTGTACTGCGCCCAGGGTCTTCACCAAATGCCTGGCACCAGTAGTAGCTTATTGCAGACTCAAGGGAATTCAAATTTACCCTTATTTGGACGACTGTCTTATTCAAGCAGACAGCAAGGATGTCTTACTCCAGCATCTAGAATTTGTTCAGAATCTTCTCAAGTTCCTGGGATTCACTGTGAACATAGTCAAATTTGACACCCTCACAACAGATAACTTTTCTGGGTGCTCTTCTAAACACAACAACCCAGATGGCATTTCTGACATCCGAAAAACAATTACAGCTGGCTTCAACTTTCAAAACCTTGGCGTCACTAACTCAGCTATCTGCAAGGAAATTCCTGCAGGCTTTGGATTACATGGCCTCCTGCATCCTTCTCGTACCATATGCAAGACTACATATGAGAAAAATACAGTGGTACCTAAAAAGTGTATGGTCCCAGCATTGCCACAGTCTAGACACACAGATCACCGTCCTGCCTTGTCTACAAAGGGAATTCCTTTGGTGGACCAAGGCATGTATTCAAAACAAAGGGAAAGTTTTCAGTCTGCCTCCAGCCAGCCAGATACTAACCACGGACGCCTCAGATTACGCATGGGGAGCCCATTTGCAGGGAAAATGTCTGCAGGGCCTTTGGACAAAGGATCAGAAGCACCTGCATATCAATTTAAAGGAAATGTTAGCTGTTCAGAACGCTCTATTGGCCTTCAGGAATCTTCTACAACCAGGAGAACTACTGATACGGACAGACAACACCACAGTTATGTGGTACATAAACAAGCAAGGGGGTTCACACTCCTACCCCCTTTGCAGACTAGCCATGAATCTATGGAACACAGCTCAAGCTTGCAAAGTGGACCTACAAGCTCAGTATCTACCAGGGAAACAAAACATCCTGGCAGACAGTCTGAGCAGGAACCTGTCAGACCCACACGAATGGATGCTGGACACCGAAATATTCAAGATGATTACAGCAGTCTGGGGATGCCCGCACATAGATCTTTTTGCATCCCACCTCAATAATCAAATACAGATTTTTTGCACAAGGACATTCCACGAGCTAGCATGGAAAGTGGATGCACGATCATTCAGTTGGAGAAACCTCTCGGAGTATGCCTTCCCGCCTCTACCTCTTCTTCCACGGGTGTTATTAAAGATCAAGCAGGACAAGCCCAAGATGATAATTTTACTGGCCCCAAATTTGGCCTCGACAGTTTTGGTACCCAACACTGAAAAACCTTTCTCAGGAACCCCCTTGGGTTTTACCTCAGACTCCAAACCTTTTGTCCCAACACCAGTGTCAGGTTCTGCACTCTCATGTCAAAACTCTCAGCCTGGCTAATCCAGGGTCTATGATTAATTCTCTCCTACCCAAGCAGGTTATGGATGTCATTTTAGAAGCCAGACGCCCTAGCACTAGAAAATCTTATGCAGGAAAATGGAAAAGATTTTGCACCTGGATGCATGCTCAGGATTCGGATCCTCTTATTCCTAATATTCATCTGATTTTACTATACCTGACAGACCTATTACATAAGGGTCTCTCCTTCTCTTCCATAAAGATACATGCCTCTGCTATCTCTGCTCATTATAATACAGACCCTCCAATCTTTTCCCACCAGCTCATGAGACAGTTTCTCAGAGGAGCTAAGAATTTAAGGCCCCCTAGATCTCCACCCATTCCTGCCTGGGATCTCAACTATGTTTTGGAAAAACTCACCTTACCTCCTTTTGAGCCTGCTGCCACATCTGACATCAAGTTTTTATCATGGAAGACAGCCATCCTGTTAGCTCTGACCTCTGCCAGGAGAGTTTCGGAGTTGCAAGCACTCATGGCTGTGGAACCTTATATTATTTTTCACCAAGACAGGGTGTCTTTAAGGACTAATCCTACTTTCATGCCTAAGGTGGTTTCCAAAGTGGCTTTAAATCAAACTATTCACCTGCCAACCTTTTTCCCCAATCCTCAAAATAGGGGGGAAAGGATCTTGCATTCCTTGGATGTACACAGACAACTACGTTTTTACCTGGACAGAACCAAGAACGTCAGGAAAACAGAGCAATTGTTTGTTTCTTATGCTTCAAGTTTCCAAGGCAAAGCCATTTCAAAACAGACCATTTCTAAATGGATCACTCATGGAATCAGATTTTGTTACTCTCACCATGGAAAGCAAATCCCAGGAAGTATTAGGATTCACTCTACCAGGGCTGCTGCTACTTCAGCTGCCTTCCTCAGGGGAGTACCTACCAAAGACATTTTGGAAGCTGCAACTTGGAGTTCGGTGCATACTTTTTCTGAGCACTACAATCTACCTCTCTACTCTAAGTCTAGGGCAGGCTTTGCTTCTGCAGTCTTGCAGGGCCTTTTAGCCGCCCCCTCGACTTTATGACCACCTCCCTTTTTTTATGCTTTGGGATTCAACTCTACAGTGATGACTGCAACAGTGAAACACGATGAACATAGTACAGTTGTGTACACTTACCATAAATGTAGATGTTCGAGTGTCTTCACTGTTGCAGTCTGGGTTACCCTCCCTCCTGTCCCCTCTTATTTCTTCTTTTGTATGGTTCCCTTCTTCACCCTTCTTCTGAGGTGTATTTGCAAAGGGTATGGGGTTATACTCATTTTGGAACACCTGACATCTGGGGCAAGAAAAACTGGAGAACATGGCGTCGGCTGCCAGCTTTGTACTCCTGGCGCACTGACGTCAGGGAGCATGGCTGAGCAGCTGACGCCGGACCCAGACGTTGGGATTCTGGCCGACCGAGGACTGCCTGCCGGCAGGGGAGAACCCTACAGTGATGACTGCAACAGTGAAGACACTCTAACATCTACATTTATAGTTAGTGTACACAACTGTACTTTTTGATGCCTTAGAAGCATCTTGCAGGGCTGCTGTCACTGGGTATTTTCTTAGAAGGCATGCTTGGCTGAAGGAACAAATCTTGCCAGAGCACGTCCAAGCAAAATTATTAGATGCTCCATTAAACCAAGGACGTTTGTTTGGCAGCAAAGCAGAAGTTATTCTTAAAAAGATGGAGGAAAAAGCTAAATTTATGCAAACTGTTAAAAGATTTCCTACAGGTATAGCCACCTAGATTCAGTAGACATTGGCCTTCAAAAAACTGGTCCTTTCCAGTCCCTCCCAGACCTTCTCAGTCCAAACCCAGGGGCAGCAGACCACCAAGACTACAGTCTCTGGGTATGCACAAATCTGAACAATGGAGTGCTCCCACTTCAAAAACGGAGTGGTAAGCCACCCACTTATGGAAAAAGTTCACAGTGGCTTGTTCTTCATCCTTCCCAGCCATGCCCAAGTACTTGTACCCCTAGGAGGAAAACTCGCTCTGCATGCAGAAAACTGGGAGTACATTACCCAGGACAGATGGCTCTTAGAATCTGTATCCCTGGGATACAATGTTTACTTCCACTCACTGCCAACCCCAAGCGGATTGCCAGACCTCCCCCCAAACCAGTGGGTAGAGGCCCAAAAGCAAGTACTTTCTCTTCTCAGTATCAGGGCTATTCAGCCTATTCCAACAGAGCAAAGGGGACAAGGTTTCCATTCCAGACTCTTTGGTGCCCAGAAAAGAAAACTCTTGGCACCCTATCCTGGATCTGTCAGTTCTCAACACCTACCTGGTATTACCAAAATTCGAAATGCTTACTCTCCAACAGCTGCTTCCTATGCTAGCCAAGGACTTCTGGCTGGTCACCCTAGACTTGAAGGAAACTTAACTGCACATCCCCATAAGGGAATCTTGCAGGAAATGTCTACATTTCAGGGCAGGCTCTATGTACTTCTCTTTGGCTTATCTACTGCGCCCAGGCTATTCACAAAATGCCTAGCTCCAGCCATTGCATACTGCAGGCAGAGAAAAATTCAAATTTACCCATACTTGGATGATTGCCTGATTCAGGCGGACAGTCAGGAATTGCTACTTCAGCACCTGACCTTTGTAAAGAGACTCCTAACTTTTCTGGGGTATACCATCAACGAAAAGAAACCACATCTGGTACCCAGCCAAAAAATTGTATTCTTGGGAGCAAGCTTGAACACAACTTCCCCAGATGGCATTCCTCACTCCGGCCACCCAAACCCAGCTGTCTGCAAGAAAAATACTACAAGCCGTAGGGTTCATGGCCTCATGCATTCTCCTAATTCCATATGGAAGACTGCATATGAGGAAACTTCAGTGGTACCCAAAAAGTCTCTGGTGTCAACATTCTCAGGACCTGGAAACAGCGATTCCTATCATTCCTTGCCTAAGAACAGAGTTCCATTGGTGGGAAGAGACCTGCTTCCACAACGAGGGACTCCCTTTCACTCAACACCCCCCCCCCAAACCCTGACAACAGATGCATCAGACTGTGCATGGGGGGGCTTACATGGCAGGCAAATGCATTCAAGGCAAATAGAGCCCAAGACAAATGCACCTGCATATCCATCAAAAAGAAATGTTAGCTGTACAGAATGCACGGACAGCCTTCAAATACCTTATCCTTCCAGGACAACTCTTGATAAAGACGGACAGCGCTACAGTTTTATGGTGCATAAACAAGTGGGGGGGAACTCATTCCTACCCACTGTGCAGGTTAGCTATGGCTCTGTGGAACACATCCTTGAGCAATCAAGTGCACCTAAAAGCTCAATTCCTGGCAGGCAAACAAAATTCACTGGCAGATGACTTAAGCAAAAATCTAATGGACCCACACGAGTGGAAACTGAAACCCAACTCATTCAACCTTCTAATCCACAGGTGGGGGACACCAGAGGTGGACCTCTTTGCTTCCCCCCAGAACCATCAATTGAGCAAATTTTGCACCAGAACTCCCCACAGCCATGTATGGAAAGTGGATGCCCTATCCTTTACATGGGAAAACTTGTCAAATCTGTGCATTTCCATCTCTGCCCCTCCTCTCTAAAGTACTACTCAAGATCAAACAGGATAGGCCAAGGGCAATCCTGATTGCACCAGGCTGGCCATGCCAGCACTGGTACCCACGCAGTCTGACAGCAGTGCCACCCTGGCACCTGTATCAGACCCCTTCCCTGCTGTCCCAGCAGGAGGGCCAGCTTTTCCACACTCAGCTGCAAACCCTGAACCTAGCTGCCTGGCTCATTCCATAAATACATCATCAGCAACCCTCAGCAAACAGGTGCTGGATGTCATCCTTGAGGCCACGAGGCCTAGTACTAGGAAATCCTATTCAGAAAAGTGGAAAAGATACTATTCTTGGAGCCATTCTCAGGGAAAGGACACAACCATTCCCACCTTACCTCCAATCCTAGATTATCTAGCAGAACTGCTCCTCAAAGGCCTATCCTTCTCTTCTATTAAGATTCATGCCTCTGCCATCTCAGCTCATTACAATACTGAGCCACCCCTCTTCTCTCACCCTCTGGTGAAACAGTTCTTGGGAGGAGCTAACAATCTAAGACCCCCGAGGAGAGCTCCCACTCCATCGTGGGACCTTAACTTTGTACTGGAGAAGCTTAAGCATCCCACTTTGAGCCTGCTGCTACAGCAGAGTTAAAATTCCTCTCTTGGAAAACAGCCCTTACTTCTAGCCATCACTTCAGCAAGAAGAGATACTGAGTTGCAGGCCGTGGAATCCTTCATTATCTTCTATGCGGACAGGGTTTCCCTCAGGACTAACCCATCATTTATGCCCAAGGTGGTATCCAGTGTGGCTTTAAACCAATCCAGCCATTTACTAACCTTTTTCCCTAATCCTCAGAATAAAAGGGAAAGGGTCCTGCACTCCTTGGACGTGCACAGGCAGCTTAGGTTCTACCTTGACAGGACTCAACATTTCAGAAATTCTGACCAGCTACTAGTCAGCTTTGCTACAGGGGCAGAGGGAAAGGCAATTTCAAAGCAAACCATCTCCAATTGGATAGCATACTGTATCCATTTCTGCTGCAAACACCATGCAAAGCCTAACCCATGGGGAATCAGAACCCATTTCACTAGGGCTGCCTCAACCTCTACAGAATTTCTCAGGGGAGTCCCTACCAGGGACATCCTGAAAGCTGCAACCTGGAGTTCTGTGCACACCTTCACCAAGCATTACCACTTGCCGCCTTCTTCTTCTTCTTTCATCTTTTTCCCAGTTAGGGGTCGCCACAGCGGATCACCTGTCCACTCATGATTGGCAGTGATGTTTTTACGGTGTCGAGTTGCCAGCCCGGCACCCAACCTTCCACAGAAGGCATTCGCACACACTCGCACCTAAGGCCAATTTAGTGCGTGTCCAATCCACCTACAACATGTCTTAGAGATGTGGGAGGAAACCCACGCGACCACAGGGAGGACATGCAGACTCTGCACAGAAGGCACCCCAGCCAAGGATCGAACCGGAGCTCCTCTTCCTGTGAGGCAGCAGCGCTAACCACTGCACCACCGTGGCCGCCCCAAGCATTACCACTTGCCTATCTTTTCTAAATCCAGAGCTGGATTTTCTACAGCAGTCTTGCAAGGCCTGCTAGCCAGCCCTAATACTTCTTGACTGCCTCCACCCTTCCTCAGCTTTGGGAATCAACCCAAGTGTGATGACTGCAACAGTGAGACACAAAGAACATAGTACAGTTGTGTACACTTAGCATAAATGTAGATGTTCGAGTGTATTCACTGTTGCAGTCTTGGTTACCCTCCCTCCAGCCCCCTGAATTTTCTATACTTTCTACTTATCCTCTTTTTTGGCCACATCTTATGGCAGTGGTATTTACTTTTTACTGGAGGTGTTCCACACCATGTAATTGCTTCCTATTTTGGGGGCTCCTGACTTCTGGGGCAAGAAAAACTGATGTAATGGTGTCGGCTGCATGTTTTATACCCCTGACGACCTGACGTCATGGAAGAGGCAACAGCATCCGATGCAGAAATCCCAAGACTCTGGTATTCGGGCCGACTGAGGGCTACCTGCAGGCAGAGATCCCAAGTGTGATGACTGCAACAGTGAATACACCCAAACGTCTACATTTATGGTAAATGTACACAACTGTACTTTCTATGCCATCCTTCTATGGAAAAACTCTCAATGACTCCCTCTTCCCTCCCTCTGCCCTCCTTTCACTCACCAAAACCTAGGAGGAAGGCTCTCCCTCTGCAAAGAAAATTGGCTTTCTGTAACAAAGGACCAATGGGTCTTAAAGATCATTTTTCAGGGATACAAATTCTTTTTCAACAAGCTCCCAATTCCAAGAGGTTACCCAGACTTACCTCCAAATCAGTGGGCAGAGACATTGAAACAAGTCCAAATTCTCATATCCAGGGGGCATTAGAACCTGTTCCCGCAGATCAAACAGGCAAAGGCTTTTATTCCAGACTATTCCTTGTTCCCCGAAAAGAGGGCACTTGGCGCCTCATCCTGGCTCTGTCCATTCTGAACATCTCACTGGTGGTCCCCAAATTCAAAGCAGCTGCTGCCTATGCTGACAAAAAATGCCTGGTTAGTGACCCTAGACATAAAAGATGCCTACCTCCACATCCCCATAAGGGAGTCCTACAGGAAATTCCTGCGCTTCAGAGCAGGCTCACAACACTTTCAGTTCTCTGCGCTACCCTTTGGCTTATCTACTGCTCCCAGGGTATTCACAAAATGCGTATCCCCGGTCATAACATTTTGCAGACAGAGAAATATACAGATTTACCCTTATCTGGACTGCCTCATTCAGGCAAAGTGCAAAGAAAAGCTGCTCCAGGACCACCTCTTTGTCAAAACCCTCCTAACATCCTTAGGGTTCACCATCAACACAAAGAAATCAAAGCAAACATCCTCCAGGAGGATCATTTTCTTGGGAGCACTGCTGGACACAACATCCCAAATGGCCTTCCTATCCCCAGAAAAGCAGATCTTCCTGTGTCTCTACTTTACCCAGCTGGCTTCCAGAAGTCACCTCACTGTTCCTGCAAGCCTTGGGGTACATAGCATCTTGCATCCTTATAATTCCTCTGGCCAGGCTTCACATGAGAAAACTTCAGTGGTGTCTACAGAACCTTTGGTGTCAGCACACACAATCTCTAGAGACCTCCCACCCTCTGATACCCTGTAAAAGGGCCGAATTTCTCTGTTGGGCAGGGGCCTGTGCCAAGAACAAGGGTCTTACCTTCATCCTCCACCCTACTGCCAGACCATCACCACCGACTCCTCTGACATTGCTTGGGGCGCTCGCCTAGCAGGCAGGTGCACCCAAGGCCTTTGGGATGCCCAGCACCTTCCCTTACACATCAACCAGAAGGAAATGATGGCAGTACAAAAGGCTCTGACATCCTTCAAACCCCCTCTCAGGCCAGGGGTTATCCTCATCAAAACAGACAACATCACTGTAATGTGGTACATCAACAAACAGAGAGGGACCCAATCTTACCCTTGGTGCAGGCTAGCCATTAACCTCTGACTGACAGCCCCCTCCATGGGATTACACCTAATAGCCCACTACCTACCAGGGATTAACAACACTCTGGTAGACCACTTAAGCAGAAACTTACTGGACCCCCATGAATGGCAGCTCCACAGAAAAATCTTTTTGCAAGTCACCCAGGAGTGGGGAACTCCGGAGGTGGCTATCTCTGCTTCGCACCTCAACCACCAGTTAAAAAAATTCTGTACCAGGGAGTATCACCATCTAGCGTGGAAGGTGGACGCCTTGACCATCCACTGGAACTCCCTCTGTACGCTTTCCCTCCTCTACCTCTTATTCCCAAGGTACTGATCAAGATAAGGGAAGAGAGACCAAAGGCCATCCTCATTGCTCCAGATTGGCCCAGACAGCATTGGTATCCCTTACTGCACAGCCTGACATTATAGCCTCTCAGGCAGCTTCCCCTGATCTCAGACCTCTTGACTCAGGGTGTGTGGGGGGGATGCGGCACCCAGACTTAGATGCTCAGACTGTCAGCATGGCTAATACTCTAAGGGAAAACAGGGGGCCCTTGTTAAGCAAACAGGTCCTAGACATTATCACTGAGGCCAAAAGGCCCAGCACCAGAAACACTGACGCAGGGAAATGGTAAAGATTCTGCTCCTGGAGCCAGTCCAGAAGGAGCAGTTCCTCACAACCTTCCATCCCTCTTTTCCTGGACTACCTAGCGGAGTTGCTCAGTAGTGGCCTCTCCTTCTCTTCTAGTAAGATCCACACCTCAGCCATTTCACCTCATTTCAATACAGATCAGTCCCTGTTATCACATCCTTTGATTAAACAATTCCTCAGAGGGGCTTCTAATATCAGACCTCCCAGAAGGCCACCCACTCCATCCTGAGACCTGAGTTATGTTTTGGAAAAACTAACCTTACCACCCTTCGAACCTGCTGCTTCAGCAGAACTGAGATACCTCTCCTGGAAGACTGCTTTCCTACTAGCTGTCACCTCAGCGAGAAGGGTTTCAGAACTTCAGGCACTGATGGCCATTGAGCCCTTCATCATTTTCCATGCAGTCAGGGTCTCCCTGAGTACTAACACCTTCTTTATGCCCAAGGTGGTATCTAATGTGTCTCTCAACCAGGCCATACATCTACCCCCCCTTCTTCCCTAACCCTCAAAACAGGGGGGAAAGAATTCTGTACTCACTAGATGTGCACAGACAGCTCAGATACTACCTGGACTGTACTAAATCCTTCAGGAAAACCAACTTCTTGTCAGCTTTGCCCTAGGGGCAAAGGGAAGCCCATTTCCAAGCAAACCATTTTCAAATGGATATCGCACTGTTTCCATTTCTGCTACAGATTACATGGGAAACCACCCCTAAGTCTATTCATACCCATTCCACTAGGGCAGCCTCCACTTTCACAGCATTCCTCAGGGGAGTTCCCACCCAGGACTTCTTGGAAGCTGCCACCTGGACTTCTGTCCATGCCTTCACAAAGCATTACCACCTACCTGTTTACTCTAAGGCTAGGGCAGGGTTTGCCTCTGCAGGACATGCTGACCCATGCCTAGGTCTCTCAGTAATCTTACCACCCCTCTCTTCAGCTTTGGGAAGCCTCCCACAGGTGATAACTACAACAGTGAAACATGAAGAACATAGTACAGTTGTGTACACTTACCATAAATGGAGATGTTTGAGTGTATTCACTGTTGCAGTCCTGATTTCCCTCCCTTCTTCCCCTTATATCCTCTCTCCTTAAGGAGACATAATCTTCTTACGGTGGCTTTGAACCACCAGGACCACTTTACCATATTTCCTTGGGCTTATGACTGGTTATGGCAAGAAAAACTGATGTAATGGCATCAACTGCCTTGCTTTATAGCACTGACGATCTGATGTCAGTCAACAAGCGACAGTGGCCGACACAGAAAAACATTGACTCTGGTATTCGGGCCAGCCAAGGGCTACCACAGCAGGGATAACCCACAGGTGATGACTGCAACAGTGAATACACTCTAACGTCTACATTTATGGTAAGTGTACACAACTGTACTTTCTTGTAAGCAAGACCCTTTATAGTGGATTCAGTCACCTCAGGTAACTCAAGGCTGTCCCTTTACGTTTCCACAACCCTGAGCCATGGTGACCACAGACACTTCCCAGATGGGGGGAGGGGTCATTATCTGGGAAAGACATTCCAAGGAACCTGGCACCCACACAAGACCCATCTGCACATAAATGTTCTAGAGATTTGAGTGTTGCTTTTAGCCTTTGAGGACCCTCTCCCTCTACAGACAACAGCAGTCCAGTTAGACAACATGTTTGTAGTCTGGTATGTAAACCGACAAGGAGGAACCAGATCTTTACCCCCCTCCCCCTTTGTCAAGAAGCCCTAAGGGTGTGACAGTGGGAAATTTCTTCCAATTGCTTTCTCGTTGCAGCACACATACCTGGGAAATCCAAAGTGATAGCAGACAGATTGAGCAGAGCTATTCTAATACCTCATGAGTGGTCCCTCAAGCAGGAAGTTGTGTAACAGATCTTCTGAAAGTGGGGCCAGCCTTCCTGCAACCTATTTGCCTTGTCCATGAATGCCAAATGCAGCAACTAATTTGCCCTAATCCCCCCTGCGGGGGAGACACCGAGGGATGCACTTGTTCATGATTGGCCTCCAGGACTCCTATATGCTTACCACAAACACCTCTGATTCCCAAAGTAATACAGAAAGCAAGTTTGTTGAAGACCATAGATGTAATTGCCCCCTACTGGCCTTTACAAATTTGGTTCCACTTCTTTGGCCTCGTCTTTGGGGTAAACTATGGATAGTGGACCCAGTTCCGGATCTTTTGATACATGTTTCAGGAATGGTTCATCCCAACCTACATAACCTGAAACTGATAGCTTGGCTGCTCCAGTTCCATTAATAGCCAGGTAGCCTTCCTTTTCATCACCAGTGAGACATATCTTGATCTCTTCCCACAAAGCTTCCACAAGGAAACTTTATAGAGGAAAATGGAAGAAATTTGTGATTTGGGCAAATTCATAACATGTTGATCCTTGTACTGTTCCACTGCATTTCATTTTAGATTTTCTAGTAAGCTTTTCAGTGAAGGAGCTGCTGTGGCTACAGTCAGAGTACATTTAGGAGCGATTTCAAGTTTTCATATAGGAGAAAAATTGTTCTTTTATTATGTCTAACAAACTCTGTAAAGTCTTTCTTAAACAGACAAATTTATTGAGGCCTCCATACAAGGATCCATCTCCCCCTTGGCACTTTAACTTTATTCTGTCTTGTATAATCTACCCCTCTTTTGAATTGGCAGCTAATTGTGAATTAAAATTTTTATCTTGGAAAACTAATTTTGTCTAGTGGCTATCACATCAGCAAGAAATGTTTCAGAGCTACAAACGCTATCAAACCTCTATATGTGGTATTTCACAAGGACAGGGTCTTCTTATGAACTAATCTTTCCTTTTTGCCAAAAGTTTTGTCAGAAAATAATCTTAATCCATTGAATTGCCAGTATTTTTTCCAAAATTTGAAAATAAAGCGGAATGTTACATTTGCTACATGTTCATAGACAATTATGTTTTTACTTGAACAAAACTGCAGATTTCAGAATGTCTGACCAGCTTTTTGTCTCCTTTTCTGATGCAAGGAAGGGATTGCCAATATCCAAAGTAACCTTATCTAAATGGCTTTCAGAATGTATAACTTTTATTTACAAATCCTAGAACAAGAAGCTTCCATAACAAGTCAAAGTCCACCCAACTAGAGCAGTTGCTACTTTCGCAGCTTTCATATTGAGAGCCTTCATGGACAGCATATGTGCTGCAGCCACGTGGGCAAGCCCTCGTACCTATGTCACTCATTACAAAGTAGATTTGGCCTCCAGGAGTAGGGCCTTCTTTGGGTCTTTGGTACTGACATATATTCTCCCAGGAGCCACCCATTAGTGAGAATAAAGGCAAGCTTGGACAACATCACATAAAGATATTATGTACTCACCATAACATTCCATGTGTGTTGTCCATCTCCACCTTTATTCTCACAACCAATCCACCATCCTCCTGCCTGTGCTTCTGGTAGACCAGGTTCTACTAATTGGACTATTATGGACTCCATGACGTCAGAAATGGTTTCTTATCTACTCCTCTGGATAAGCTTCTTCCTTTCTCGTGAATGTAATTTTTTTCTAACGGGCAAACAAGATCTGAGGTAATTGTGCGGTGCTTTATGGGATAGGGAGAGTGCCCATGAACTTGTTGAAAGCTTTGAGCTTTGGTAAACGCTGAGACGATCAGACCCATCAGTGAGAATAAAGGTGGAGATGGACAACGCAGTTGGAATGTTATGATGAGTACATAACTTCTTTTTTCTTTCTCCAGTGCACTGTTAGGCAAGGCAGTCAGCAAGATTACACTCCCTGAGTGTCTGAAAGACTGCATTTCATTCATTTATGATGAGAATAGTTTAATCTTAACTAAACCAGTCAAAGCGCATTCTACAGGGTCTATAGCCACTTCAGCTGTCTCAATCCAGAGCTTCAATGGATGACACATGTGCAGCAGCTCCTTGGGCTACCCCCCCCATTTCTTTGTTACTCATTACAAATTGGACCAGGTGTCTAGGGGACGATCGTCCTTTGTCTTTCTGGTGCTCAGGAATATCCTTCCATGACTCCACCCAAGATTATAGGTAGCTGGGGCCTCTGTCCCATCTGTCAAGGATGGAATGAAGATTGACAACATCAGATAAAGAAGTTATGTACTCACCATAATGTTCCATCTGTGTTTTCTGTCTTCATTCATCCTCCACTCCCTCCCCCTCTCCATCCCCCGACCTTAAAGTTTTTTTTTGGTGGCGTGGATCACAAGCATACGTGCAAGCGGAGGCACTTGGACTCCTCCCTGGAGTCCATCACTGAGGACACGGATTTGGATGATGGGGAAGGTTCCCCCAGATCACCTCCCGAGGATGTTTCCTTTGGAGACATCATGGAAATCTTGCACCAGCGGGGAGGTTGGTCCGCTCCAAAACCTTCCTCGGACGAATCAGTGTTCCTGGAGGCTTTCGGTATGGGCCTGTCTACTTCCTGGGTATCCCCTCCCATGGATCCCTTGGTGGAGTTGGTCTTCTCACTGGCTTAGAAGGAGCTGGACACACGCCCGGACAAAATATTGAGCACCCCTATAGAGACTGGCTTGGAATAAACCGTCCCCTGTAGGACGCTATGGTGGTAGCAGCCACCACCAAAAATGAACTAGCCCAGGAGAGTTCCTTGGTCCATCCCCCTGACTTGTCAGTCTAGGATGATGGACCACCTAGGGAAGCTGGTTTATGCGTCGGCGACCTTTTCTATCAGGGCACTGAACTATCAGGCCCAGGTTACTAGACTACAGCACGACCTGGTTAAGGAAATGGCCGAGTCTTCCCCCAAAGTCCATGTCGCAGGAGGACAGGGCCACGTTCTCCGTGAGGATGGCTACCTTGATAGCAGTTTCAAACATGTCCATGCGACTCCTCTCACACGCGACAGAAGGAGCGGCTGGGTCCGGCGTGTCCATGAGGCGTAACGCCTGGCTCAGATTGTCAGTTCACAGAACCCTTCAAGGCGTCTTTTGCGAATGCCCCTTATGACGGTTCTTCCCTCTTTGGTAAGACCGTCCGAGACGCATTGGTCCGGAGTGAGAAAGACAGGAAGACACTGTCTATCGGAATCCATTTCTCGAACCCTCAAAGATCCTTTTCCTGGAATCAGTATTCCCGGGACACTCGGGCTTTTCTTCCTCTAGAGGCAGAGGGGGTCTGAGGAATTTTGGGTCTCTAGAACCTTTTTTGGACAGGCCCGCACAGCAACCCTGAGGGGTTGCCCGACTGCTCTTCTCTGGAGGCAGTCGGGGGTCGCCTGTCATTGCACCTGGCAGCATGGGAGTCCGTGTCATCAGACCATTGGGTGCTTCAGATAATTTCCAGAGGCTATTTAATCCCATTTGTGGTTCCTCCTACACCTTAAAAACACCTCCTGGACGTACCACCCACGCAAAGGGAGGCAGCAGCGCTAGAAGTTTCCAAGCTGCTAGAGAAATGAACCATCGAACCCGTCCCCCCAGATCGGGCACCTACTCCGGGTTTAAAAAGATGGGGGACTTGAGGCCCATTCTGGACCTATCTGCTCTGAACCTGTCAGTTGACAAAGAGAAGTTCCAGATGGTCACTTTACAGTCCATCATGCCGTACCTGCAAGAGAGCGACTGGATGTGCTCATTCGACTTCCAGGATGCTTACTATCGCATAAAGATGCACAGAAGCTCCAGGAGGTTCCTCCTCTTCCAGCTGGGAGACAGTCATTATCAGTTCTGTGCCCCCTACCATTTGGTCTCATCACAGCCCGCCGGGTGTTCCCTAAAGTGATGGCAGTAGTAGCGGCTCACCTGAGGCTTCAGGGGATTCAGGTCTACCCTTACCTGGATGATTGGCTCCTTACTGCTCCCACTGAACATCTACTTTGTCGGACCAGAGATTATTTCCTAAAGCTTGCACACTGTCTAGGATTACAATCGACACAGCCAGATCCCTTCTGAATCCTGTCCAGGTGATAGAATTCATAGGGGCACGGATAGACACGCTACAGACAGAAGTTTTCCTGACCATGGAGAGAGTTCGAAACCTAAGGATGTATGTCACCTTCGTTTACAGATATCACCTTCTCTCAGCAGAACCGGTATTGAGGGCCCTAGGTTCTATGGCAGCGACAATAACACTCCTTCCGTGTGTTGTCTTACATATGTGAGTACTACAGTGGACTCTAGCGGTGCAATGGTCCCTGTTGGATCTTCCGTTGTCGCACCCAGTACATCTCAGCCGAGTCTGCAGGTCGTCCCTTCTTTGGTGGATGCAGTCTTCGGAAATTTTGGAGGGACGACCTTTTGTTCCAGCTCCTGCCCAAGCCACAATGACCATGGATGCCTCCCAACTAGTGTGTGTGTGTGTGTGTGTGTGTGGGGGGGCATTGTTCGGGAAGGACAGTCCAAGGCAATGTGGTCCCCGTTCAAGACGAGTTTACATATAAATGTTCTGGAGATGAGGGCATTCCTTTTAGCGTTGCAGGCCCTTCATGCCTTTCTACCTATGGGAACCATCACAGTCCAGTCAGACAACATGTCAATGGTCTGGTATATCAACAAACAGGGAGGGACTAGATCTTTACCCCCTTTGTCGCGAGGCCATGAGAGTTTGGGAATGGGTGATCTCCACCGGTCATTTTCTGATAGCAATGCATATTTTGGGACGGTCCAACATTCTAGTGGACAAACTAAGCTGGACTATTCTGATGCCTTATGAGTGGTCTCTGAATCCTTCAGTAACGGAGCAGATCTTTCTAGGGTGGGATCGGCCTTGCTGCGATCTCTTTGCATCTCCTTCCAACGCAAAGTGCAGCAAGTTCTTCACGCTGAACCCCCCCACCGGGGGTGTCCCCCAGAGACACTTTAGTCCATGCTCAGTCTCCTGGTCTTCTTTATGCTTATCGTCCTGTACCCCTTATTCCAAAGTTTCTGCAGAAAGCTTGTCGACTGGGAGCAAAGTGATCCTCATTGCCCCGTTTTGGCCTCGCCAGGTATGATTTCCCCTCCTTTGGTCTCATCATCTAGCTCTGCCTTGGATGTTGGATCCTATTCAGGATCTCATTTTGCACCCCTCGAGGGTCCCTCATCCAAATCTGGACAGTCTGAGGCTTACAGCTTGGCTGCTCCAGTTCCCTTAATTGCTAGGACTCCTGAATTGTCTTCGGTCAGATCTATTCTGGTGGCAGCTCATAAGTTGTCCACCAGGAAGATTTATCGTAGCAAATGGAAGCGTTTTTCCTTTTGGGCTTCTCAAAGGAGTTTAGATCCGTTCATGGCTCCTGTTTTGGCTATTCTTGATTTTCTTGCAAATATTTTTCAACAAGGGGCTAGCTCGTCTACTGTTGAGGTTCAACTAGGTGCCATTTTTAATTTTCATGTGGGTGAGATCTGCTTCTTTAGCCTCTTTCAGATTGTGTAAAGCTTTTATCAAAGGTATTTTTCTCTTGCGTCCTCCGGTCCAAGATCCTATTCCCCTGTGGGACCTTACTATGGTACTTCAAGCGTTGATTGCTCTTGAATTTGAACCTGCAGCAACCACAGATCTTAAGTTTTTGTCTGAAAAACAGCATTTCTAGTGGCTGTCACCTCTGTTAGGAGGGTTTCAGAACTGCAAGCATTGTTTGTTAAGGTTTCATACATGATTTTCCACAAGGACAGGGTTGCTCTTCGCACCAATCCTTCCTTCCTCCCAAAAGTAGCATCGGAATATCAATCAAACTATCAATTTAACTGTTTTCTTCTCAAATTTCACAAACAAAATGGAGTACAAGTTGCATTTGTTAGATGTTCATAGACCGTTACGGTTCTATTTACACAGGACAGAAACCTTTTGTGAATCTGACCAGTTGTTTGTGTCCTTTTGTAAACCTTTTTGGGTAAACCTATCTCTAAGGTTACTATTGTTAGGTGGATCTCCCTATGTATCCTTCAGATCTACAAGGATAAAGGTTTGTCTCCTCCGGGTCAGGTTAAAGCTCACTCGACTAGGTCCATGGCTACTTCTGTGGCCTTTTGGTAGAGAGTATCATCTGACGACATTTGTTCTGCGGCTACTTGGTTCTCATGTCATACCTTTATTTCTCACTATAAATTGGATTTGACATCTCGAAGGAGAGCATCCTTTGGTTCTGGAATATCCTTCCATGAGGACCACCCAGGTATTTTAGTAGCTGGGGACTCTGTCCCACAGGTTGAAGATCAAATGAAGTGAACTACTTCAGATAAAAAATTATGTACTCACCATAACGTTCCATCTGAGTAGTTCTACCTCATTTGTCTTCAACCATCCCTCCTTCCGCCTGGTCTTACCATATGGACAGCATTATAGCTGGTTTCAGGTGTGTAAGGTGTTTTTTGAGGTCTGGTTGTTCAGTGTAAGGTGCAGCAAACTCGATCTGGGGGTTGGAAGGTTGTGGTGGTGTGTTATGGGTTAAGGGGAGGAGCTCGGAGCAGATGCTAGTGAAGTTGCTGGCTCGGATCTGGTAGCCACAGGTTGAAGACAAATGAAGTAGAACTACTCAGATGGAACGTTATGGTAAGTGCATAACTTCTTTTTTCAGTTTATACATTACAAATTGCATCAGTATTACAAAAGAAAAATGTAAAAAAAAATAAACAACAATTCTAGACCTTTTTAAGTTTCAGATCAGACTATTAATTGTGGTGGAGTCACAAATTAAGAAGTCCTAGACATAAGGTTGACATGCACCACATAGAAATTTTCAGTCAGTATGCCTTGGTCTAAGAAAATTATGACTGAACATTACACAAAATATTTTATGGATAGTAAAAGTTAAATAGTAATAGCGGGGAAACAGAGGCTTACAGAAAGAAAGAAGATTGAGTACTAAGAGGTAAAAAAGGAAAATTGTTAGGGTAAGTAGCAAAAGATAATTTAAGGTGGTTTACTCATGATAGTACCGGAACAGACTTTGTTATTGAGGTATAATTCTTTCAGTGCTTTTTTGAATGTTTAGTTGAGTGATAAGCGTGAAGGTAGACATTCCATAGTTTAGCAACTGCATGGGAATAAAAGTATTGTCCAGCTCTTTTGTTGGGTTTATTTACAGTTAGGAGTTTTTTTTTTTTTTTTTTTTTAAGACCTAAGGTTACGATTTAAGGTGCAAGTTTGTATTATTGTTTGAAGGGATGTGCAGTAATTAGGGTTATAAAGCAATTTGTGGGTAAGACTAAGCTAGCTATATTGTAGGTAATGGGGGAAATCAAGCCAGTTTATAGATTTAATGGCCAGGCAGTGGCGTGTGCGAGTTGGCATATTGGAGACAAACTTGGCTATATTATAGTAGCATGACTGTAATTTGTTCAGAAGAGATGTGTGTGTAGGTTAGTAAAGATGGGGCTACCATACAGAAGAGAAGGGCAAAGTAGACTCTTTAATAGTGGTAGTTTGGTGGCTTTATCCAGGTAAAGTTTGTGCTTATAGAACTTAGCAAGCTTAAAATGGGTCTGTCTGATTGTGCTGAGTGTGCGATTTTCAGATGCAAGTTTGTCATCAGTAGTGATGCCAAGTAGTTAACGTTCTTTACAATTTCAGTTTCTGTATTATGTGAGATCATTTTAAAATCTAGAAGAGTTTTGGATGAAAAGAGTAAAAGTTTTGATTGTTTTTTTTGGGGGATTCAGTTATACGTTTCAATATCTTTCTGCAAACTCAGTCTGAGGTAATTGAGAGAGAGATAGGGATTCTGGGTAGAGGTGAAGCTATTGTTTTTTGCTGGCATGAGCTGTAGTAATAGCAGAGTCTGTTCCTATATCAGAACAAAACCCATTTGTCAAGGATGAATGAAGATAGACAACATAGATGGAACATTTATGGTGAGTTCATAACTTTTTTCAAGTTTCAGATTGAGGCAGCTGACTTGAATGGGTTAAGAGGGTAGCTTAGAAGTTTGCAACATGTTTCAGACTTCCAGCTGTTATCCTTCTGGGGCTTGTTCCTCTCTCCCTGCAGGTGGTATACATTGTCCAGTGCACACAGAACTGGGCATAATGTTAGTGCATCTTCCACACACGAACACCCTGCTCAGATTGCTGCTTGCATCTTAGTAAGCATAAGCTTGCTTGTCCACTGTGCAAGGGCATGATGCCTATTTGACCATGACAGTATTACTTGTTCTCCCCGTAAGATGACCAAGCTAGTGTGAGAAGCTTGGTGCCAATCCCCCCCCCTGGTTGCCACCTACAGTGCCAAGTCTTTGACTCAAACCTTAGTCACTGGGTCTGGAGTCAGGACTCCACCCCCTCTGCACCATGGAGGCATCTTTTTGAATGAAACTTCTGGCCGTGTGCATTTCATATAGAAAATGACAGGGGGGGGGGGGGACAAAAAAAAAAACAACAGAGGAAGGGATGGGCATCTTGTCCAAAAGATAAAAACACTAGGTTTCTTGTGTTAATATTAATACCTTTATATGGCACTCCTTTAACTTATTTTTCTGTGAACTAGCTTTAGCTAATTGCATCGTTGCAATGCTTTTAAGAAAACATGTTAGTATTTTGCATTCACTTCATTGACCTTTGACATTTTTGCTATATAGTCATTTGTTTTTCTGCAGTGTTTTGAATGTTTTGAATTATTTGTATTTTTTATGTTTATATTAAGTATTGTGTATCTTTTTCCTTAGGCCATAAATGAAAATGAGCTATGCACAGTTGGAAATTCATGGTTAACAAACACATACAAATACGCTAATCATTTCAGAGCGTCCTGTAATGACTTTTTTGTTCCTGAGTTTTAATAGATATGTGTAGGGTCACATATTTCTTGTATTTTTATTAATTCAGTTTCTTTGGTAACTTAGGTATTGGTGAACGCTGGTGTCACCCATAATGTTGTGACGTGTCACCTTTGACACGTGTCATAGGTTCGCCATCACAGGCCCAGAGTGTAGCTGACATTCAACCACTTGGAGCCGAAAATGCTTGGGTGGGGGCAGTCAACACAACAGTACTTTGCTAGAAGTTGTTACAGCTGGTATCTGCTTGTGTCCCACCATGTTTACCAGACTGTTATTTTGGTTTCTTTCTTTTATAGTGGATTTTTTTTTCTGCAAGACTTCCATCATGCTTTCTTGGTCTTTCTCATCTCAGAGAATAGGTCTTTGTCTTAAGACTAATACCTTTTTATATGAAATTAGAATGCGTTTTGCACTGTCAGGTGGACCAGTCATGTTTGCAACACACATGGAAATGGTTGAGTTGAGATACATACATAAGCATCTACTTACTACATGTGCGTTTGTCCACAGTTTGGTGATGAAAATTTTCATTTGTGGTAAATATCCTACATAACTTAATCCTAAGTATTGTAAACAAAGTTAAACCCGACTGAAGTTTAACATCTGGGGCATCAAGATTAAATTGTTAGCTCACTGTGAACTGTTAACCATAAGTGTTAAGAGTTGCAAGTTTGCTGTTAGTTATGATGCTGCATTCAAGTGGTTGCCTGCATTGTAGAAAGGCAGCCAGTCCAGTTAGTCTTTAGATAACACTTGGCTGCTTGTTTACCCTGTATTGTGTGAAAAAAATGCCCTTTCTGCTTTTGTTCTATTGGTGCTGCCTCATGACCTAGAACCAATCCACATTTACGCAGTTGCATTGTTTCCAGTTGCTTGCTTGCTTTCTTTTTCTTGGTAAAAAGTGTTTTTGTTGGGAATCTGTGACTCATTGTGCATATGAATCAATTCATTCTCACACTTCCCGCGCAGATGGAATGAAGTGTTCCTTCAGGCAGCAGAGTACGGCGTCTGCATAAGGAGGCTGATGTTCTGAGCCAGATCTGGCACTTTTCAGAAAGAAGCAGAGCTTATTTTTCCTTTTCTGTTTTGTTTTATTTTTTTTTAGTTATCCAGATGTGCCTCTGCATTTGCACTTAACTTGGAATTTTTCTTGAAAAAAGTCTGTGAAGTGATTGCATTGAAAGCGTAAAAATGGCATGGATTTTTTTCTTTGAGAGGAAGACTGATTCTACCTTGAGGTTTGTTATGTTATCTAGTCTTATTTTGTTGTCTAGATTACTGCTGTAAAACGGGTAGGTGTTTGCACAGGACATGTTAATCCCACCTAAGGAAATGGGCAGGGCATAGGCAACATAAGTTACACCTCAAGACCATTGATGTTACCAAGATTGCCAAGATTGTCAGTGGCAGGAAAGGCTGGCTGATGTGTCATTGGGGATGACCTTGACAAAGTTGGATAGCTAAAAGTGGGAACAAGACAATATGCAGAGCATTCAAATGGGAAGCAGAGAAGTTAGTTGAACGTGTCCCCTCCCTTTTTAAAGTTAAGATTTGAGGACTACTGAGCTATGCTGAATTACCACTGCTTGTTTTAGATCTGACAAAGGAAAAGTGAGAGCTCAATAAAAAATGTTTCACAAAGATAACATCCAGCAGTTATGTAGTATGTGGTGGCAGGTTATTTGAAGTTCACTCTTTCTATGCTATGTGAAAGTATGCATGTCATGGAAGTTATTGTACTTCATTGACTACACAGAGCTGTAATTGCAGTTTACTTGCACTGCTTGCTTGATGGAACAAAGAAAGGTACAGAGATTTAGAAGTTTATGGCATAAGGGCCATACATTTTATAAACAAAAGCTAAATTGCTCTTTTTAAGTCATGATTAACCAGTTTCACAGTTTCTGTGTGCATTGTGCTAGTTTTGAGGATACAGTTATGACCAAACAATCATGAGAAGTAATAACAATGAAATTCACTTATTCACAGCAGTTTAATTGTATATTTTGCATGTTGAAACACCAGGGCTATTACTTTTAATGTGAGACTGCCCTTTGTGATTTTTGGCAGCATTCAGTAGCAGTGAAGTACAATATTGCTTTTACTGAGAACATTTGTATGGGTGCACGCAGACCATAGCTCCACAGTCTCACTGATTTGTACCCCCCCCCCATTTGTGACTCAAAAGTTTGCTCTCTCTCTCTCTCCCCCTCCTAAACTGTCCTTAAATGAGCAATTTGAAAAGAAAAGGGTGGTGGATTACACTTCATAAATAATGGTGATCATTAAGAGTTATGGGCATCTTTTACTTCATCAGATGTACGTCGATTCACATTTTTTATTCTGTCAGCTTCTCAAATTTATAGTATTAATATTGTAAAAAGTGTCTGATTTAAAGCATTTTTACGTGATTATTTCTGGAATTGTCCCTGATTCTGGAGGTAAGAAATTGAGAGCTATGAAGCAGACTAATAAAATATTACAACAGCCAAATAGAGGTTTAGAAATGTGTTACTGCACTGTGATATGTTGGTGTCATACATTTTTTTGAAACTGTGCGTTTTTCTTTCTTTCTTTTTTATGTAAAGTTTTTTTTTTCTTTTTTTTTAGCCAGGTGTGTCTGATCCAAAGACCTTTAAGCCACAACCCAAGTGCAGTTAACCGCTACATAGTACATTCACAGTATTGAGTATACTAACAATGCATAATATGAAACACAGTTAGTAAAAAATACAGAGGGTACTTACCTTACAGTATTTTATCCAAAAGCACATTTGGTATCAGTTGCTGAGAAAAATTAGATTACAGTGTATTACAGTGCAGAGGTAATGGCAGTGCGACCATTGTGAGGGCTGCTAAACAATGGATTTGAATCTGGTATTTTCAAATGTGTTTTATTTTAGCATTTTTGAATGTAATTTGCCCGAAATAACTTTGACTATAAACTCTGTAATGCTGCAATTGCTGCAGCTCAAGAGTTTTCCTTTTGTACATATTTCTGCCACTTCTGACTTTATTTAAATTAATATGTATGGTGGTGTTGTGGGAAAAGGGCTGTCCGATATTTACAGGTTCCATGGTTCTTTGGATATGACTTATTCTTGCTGGAATGAGAGTAGTGATTGCCCAGACAGCAATGTGCCATATGGAGACTTCCTCCATTTCTTAATGTTATATGACCATGGAGTTGATGTATGTTTGGGAGGGAGTGTGGGGACCCCCCGGCAAAACTGTTTTCCATCTCTGCCATTGTAGAGAATGGAATAATAGGTACACTTCAGTCACTTGTGATAGCAGAAGTGATTTTTGAGCTAGTGTTTCAATATTTCATAGCAGAAGTGGAGGCAAAGCCCTTGAAGAAAAATGAAGTTGTAATGTTGATGCTTTGTTTTCCCTGACTAAAGCTTCTATTTTTTTAATTCCTTAAGTTCTTGACATCAGTCCCACCCCTCTGACTACCTATCACCCCATTTACTCTTCCTGTAGGGCAAGCAGCCCAGACCATTGATCCCCTTTGCTGGGTGTGAGCCCTGTGGCCCATTTGTTCATCACTGCAGTGTAACTGGAGTCCAGAGTTGACACGCCATCGTCTGCATGAAGGGATTTCCCAATATAACCCCCCCCCCCCGACATACACACTAGCTGGTGTCCACTCTTTTTAGTGCCACTGTTGTAGGAAAGCAGCACCAGCTGGATCTTTGCACAGTTAGAACATCCTTCTCTGGCTGTGTAGTGTAAGTAATTTGGCTCAGTAAATATCAACAGTTGTCTAGATCTCCTGCTGTTATCAGTAGCTCTCCGTCCTCCATAATGGATAGGCTGGCTTCAGTTGTGCACTACTACTTTTCCCTGCCACAGCTAGATTGACAAACTGTTGCTTTAGTTTGGAATGTTCAGGAAGATTGGGTAGAAACTTGTCAGACTCTCTGAACTGACGTGTCCGTAAAATATTTTTTTATTTTAATTTTACCTATTTGTCGACCAGATAAGCCCACTGGACAAATTATCCCTTTTTGGGGGCAAACTGAGACCACTGTCTAGTTAAGTGACTTACTCAAGAGTCGTACAGTAGGAAATAAAGCACAGAAAACAGCTGTTTAACAGCTCGAGATTTAGTCCTCTGCACTAACTGCTAGATAATGGAAAAAATCTTGCTACAGCAGTAACTATTAGAATTTGTTCTGCATATTGTAAGTTCTATGTTTCACATGCTGTTCATATTAAAAAAAATAGATGTCTAATTCAACAGCATGTTTGGCATATGCTTTGTGGAGGCATGTGACGGCAACTTGTTTATATGGTATCAAAATGGGAAGTGTTTTTGCTCTTTGTACTGTGTGAAGCACCTATGAAGTCTTGTTGCTGGCTTGTAGGCTGATTTTGATCACTAATTCTTGGTGGTCATGCACGTCTGATTTTTGGAAAAACACCAGCTATTGTATTTCATTCTGTGCTGTGTTGACTGAACCTTCTCATTGCAAGACTCTGAGAAACTGGAGTCAATAGTAGTGATTTTTGTGTGACATCACTCGGATAACTCTCAATATCTTGGGTGAAGAATTTTGGGCAAAGACCAAAGTAACTGTGAGTAAAGGCTCAAAATGTGGGACAATTAAGTTTTAGTCTGACACTTAAGCTAATAGAACAGGATTTGCACCCGCATGCATTTTCTGAGCAATAAGAAGTGTGAAACTGTTAATTCTGACATTATTAGCTGAACATAATCTCTGTGATTTACCAGAAAATCCATAGTGTTATGAGGGATTAGGGAAATATATGAGATAAAATCTGTGACGTTCTGCAGAATCAGCGACATTTGAGATGTATCCATGTTTCACATAGTTTATCTTGCATATGATGTAGCAAACATGAACGCCCCCTCAGTTTTACACCTCTTGGTTGCTTTGATTTTGACATGCCAGTGGAACATTCTTAATTTTACCATTCCAAAACTTCCATTTATAAATATGAACACATTCATTTTTAGGAAAATGTCCTGTCACTTTTTCAGTTGTACCCTGAAGAACCCCCTTGATTTTTTTTTTTTTTTGTAATTTTACAATAGCTGATTTGTTGACTGTGTGATATGTTTTTGTGCACTGGACAAATTATATGTAAATATGGTGCCCATGCACAATTGTACAAAGAATCCAATGTCTTCCGTCTGCCTTAATCTATGGGTTGAAGCAGATGGGAGTTGCCTCACTTGTCTTTCAGACCACCTTCAATTTCTTCATTTAGATGTTTCAAAGCTATTAGAGGCACTGTGTACATAGAGCTGGACCATATGATGAAATTCCTGAAGATGCAAATCGAATTAGAAGTCCTTCCATTCTACTAAATGTTGAGGGTGGACCAGGCAGGTCTTCATCACTGTCTTCTCTTCTTCTCCAGTCCATGTCTTGGAGATAGAAGGATCTGAGCTATTTCTCACATCAGACCATGTGTCTTGTCATCAGCTGGGCTGCTTACCCCAATGCCGGAAGCACTAAACCCATTTCAGTTGACTCTTGATTTTCAGATGTGGGTGGGGCTTGGTGCCATCTTCAAAGCAAATCCCTGTGGCTCTGTTTTTAGTGCCTTAGACTTTGACCTTTAAGACCTTAGTGCCTTTTTTTTTCCTGGAAGCCTTCCACCCTGTCCATTTTGGGTTTTTCTCTTTCAATATAGGTCACTCCTTACTCAGGAGGGATGGTGGCTACACTGGGGGATTCTTGGACCTGGAACTAGTTTGAATAGCCTTTGAGATTATGGGGATGTTGGCTATCCCTCAGAGAACCAAACCTCGGGTACCTCTGGTGTTGGCCCTCCTTCAGACACTTTCTTTTGCTGTTCTGCCCACTCATATGACCACAGGTCAGAGATGTGTTCCAGGTCTGAAAAGGTCAGCTCAGATGCAGACTTTATCTGAGGACTCCGATCACCCACTATCTGATGTTCCAAGAAAGCAGACGTCAGAGGTGACACAGACTCTGTTGAATTCTGTCATGATGGGCATGGACTCCGATGACAGAGGGAGCTCCCAGTCCCCTCTAGAAGATGTCACCTTTGGTGAAGTTATGGAAGTAAATGCTTCCAAGGGGAATTTGGCCAACAACCCTCCTCCCTTCCTTAGGAGGAGGAAAACCTATTTGAGGCCGAAGGCTTGATGCCCTCAGAGGATTGACTCTGCCTCTTGGGTGGTTCCACCAGCTGACCTACCTCAATGACTAGGCTGTTCAGAGGTCATGGCAGAAGCCGAACACTTGTGAATTATTCTTGAGAAAACTAGATAAGATCTTGAGACCTCTCAAGGACAGACAACAGTGGGTGAAACTACCTCTGGTAGATGCCATAATTTTGTCACCTGCCACTAAAAAGAGAGCTGGCAAGAGGACACAGCCACTTAAAATCTCAGAAGTTGGGTATATGCTTTGGGAACCTTTGTGTTCAAAGCCTTGAACTATGACTCGCGCGCACACACACACTCACACACACACTCACACTTCAGAGGGATCCTTATAAGCAGATGTTAGAATCTCTGAAAAAGCCACCTGCACTAGACTCAAGGAAACTGATGGAGACCACTTGAGCACCATGTGTAATATATGTAATCTCTTCTTGTGGAGCAGGCACTACACAGTTGATGAAGCAGCTCAGTTAGTGGCAACGGGCATCGCTGTGAGGTGACTTGCATAGCTCCACTTGAGTCATTCTGTGGATAATGTCAAAGCATCCTTTACTATTTCGTATGACTAAAAGAATGCATGCAGAAGTGTGAGTAAGATGCTTTCTGCAGTTAGAAGCAGATTTGAGAACCCCTAAAAATATTAGTGAGAACCAAAAGGAGTCCAAGTGATTGTTTGTAAAAATGTAAGCATCAATCCTCTGACCCCATTTTAGATGGGGGGGGGGGGTTGTCAAGGCAAAGGTGGCTTATTTAATGGATGCAGATCCAGAGGTTTTGGAGATCTGCAGAACCAGGGGGGGTATCGTGAGCCATTCTCCAACCGGCAGGAAATCCATCCCTGATACACTGCCCAGCTGCTCCCTCCTGGATGCAGGTGGGGTTCATCTACCCCCCATCTCCCCAGTGTAGATGCCCATCACTTTGTATTCCTGTGTACAAGGGGTAATGTCCAGAGGCTGTTTCATTCTCTCATTCCGACATTACTCTAAAGTCACTTGGCCACTCTTGGACTTGAAACCCCATCAGTTAAAAGCAGCCAAAAAGGAAGTTTTGCCCTTGCTTCAAAAAAAGAACCATCCAGGAGATCCCATCAGAACAGAGAGGGTGAGGATATTATTTTTGGTTTAGAAGAAAAAAAAAAGAAAAAAAAGGATCTTGGACCAATCTTGGACACAAGTCAAATGAACAACTGCTTTAAAAAGTGCAAGTTCTGAATTGTCATTGTGCAGTGTATTCTGCTGTGTCTTCAGGCAAACAGTTGGATGCACGCAGTAGATTTGTCTACACGCAAAGATTGCCGCAGTTTTCATAAGATTCCTTTCCTTTGTGGGGGAGGCAATCATTGCAAATTCAAAGCCCTTCAGTCTCATCATAGCCTCCCCCCCTCCCCCCAGGGACACAACTAGAAAATTAATAGGCTGTTTCAGTTACTGTAGTTTAAAGTTTGGCTCAGCTTACTCAAGTGACTTAACACCTTGAGTAGCAGCAGCAACTGGTTAAATGCAGTCTGATGGCCAAGCAGTCTGGCAAGGTTGCCTTAACAGCAGAGGTAGTGAGTTAGTGTCATCAGAATGGCAGGTAGAATAGACTGGTATAGTCCCTCTGAATCTATAGCAGTTTGCAAACACTTTCTAGTAGCAGTAGTATATAATATGTGAATGCAGTATGGTAACTTCCCATCAGACTCCGTTGACACTGCAGAACTGAATTGCATTTACAAGGTAACGCAGCACCAGATGGTGATACAGTATTGGTAAAAGCAGTAGCGGCATCTTGAGGGTACTGTATGCAAGAACTAGCAATTTGATTACAATACTACTGCAGCAGACATTATCAAGTATAGTGAAACAGGAGCACAACAAAAGGCAGTTTAAAATCATGCAAATCAATAACATACAATGGTAGGTAGGTACAAATCCAGTGAAGCCAGCAGAGCGGTGAGGTATGAATTTGGAAAATTAGTAACACAGAAAGGCAATAAAAATGCAGTGAAAACGGCACATTTTTAAGATACAAATTCAGTGACTGTAGTAACAGCAATTTGTGATGTATGTAATTGTGTTGTAGTGAGTAGTAGTGTTTATTGCACAGTTTACAGTCTGCCTACAGAAATAACACAAGTCTACACTACCTGCATTAGGCCAAAATGTGTAAGGCACAGCAGCACACAGCTGGAGATTGCTATATGCTGCAAAAGATGGAGTTAAGCACATTGAATTGACGCAGCCTCTTGTTTATTTATTTTTTTTAATACAAAACCCCAGAAATTGCAGACGCCAGTGCGCACAGTACTTCGCAGGTGTAGTGGGATCTGGATTGATGTCACAGCCAAGTGGATGTTTTTGGGTATGCTTGAGTACTTTCAGCTAAGCCAAGTAGACTTTCCATGTCTGCAAACCCACTGAGTTTACATAAACAAACCAGGGTTCTTAGGCCAGTTGCAAAACATACTGCTCATGTAGCAATTGGCAAACTTTACCCAGAACAATAGCAGTACCCTTTTTCTCACCAGGAGATTACTTGTTAAACCAGTTTTAAATGAAAACAATCACCAGAGCACACAACACAGTGCAATACATTTAAAGTTAGCTCTAATACACACTAGTTTTGTTTGAGCAAAATAAAAATAACTGAATAACAGAAAATGGTCACTTCCTGGGTTTACTGGGATCTGGTCACTTCCTGGGTTTACTGGGATCTGGTTTGAGGTCAAAGCAAGTAGCTGTCCTCAGACTTCCTTTTGTGTTTGCAGTCCAGCCAAGTATAGCATTGATCTGCATTAAGCAGATTTCCTCCTTTAAATGTTTTAACATGTTTGTTGTCCTTTTTTCATGTCCTGTCATTTGTATCGCATGAAAAATAAAACCATCTCCTCCTCCTCCACCCCCCCCCCCTCAGCTGCCACAGAATACTTGGATTCATCACACTAGAAGGAAGAACAGCAGTCAGACAAGGAATGCTGTATCCTTTTAGAGCTTCCTTTTTGCTAATACATCCAGTAAAAATCTATATGGACTCTAGACTCCTGTGTGGATGATGATCTCATTCAGGCTTCTTTGAAGGAAGCTGTACTGAAAGACTTGGAACTTTACAGTACACCTTCTACACTGTCCGAGGTTCACCTTAAACCTCAAAATGCCTGTTATACCCATCCTAGGATCTGTTTTTCTTTGGATACGACTCCGTACTCAAGGACAGCCTTCCTTCCTTCAGACAAGGTACAGTTTGCCAGATTATCTCCATTTCCTTCTACCTTTACGTGTGACCTCAGCAAGAGAGATTTTAAATACCCTGTGTATGCAGCATTAATAATTTCTATACCATTTGTCAGATTGTCACCACAATAAACAGGACGTGCTGGAGGGATAGATTCCTGTCCCAGAGACTTCCCATACTCTGGAACAGGCTACCCATCTATGTCGAGCAAAGTTCTTCATTAGCACTCTTCAAGAAAAATCTTGAGGAGTGTATGGGAAATAGGAAATACACTCCGGGGATAACTTCTGTGTCTCTGCTCGACAGTGGCACAGGAAAGTAACTTTCTTGGGTGGCGTAAGCCAGGGTACCTTGTTGGCTAGGCTTACGTAGGCCCTTGTGCTGATAGCCTAGTACCTACCTATGAACGTATGATTCCTTATCAGAAAGAATCAGTGCTATCTTAAGTCCGTTTGTACTTCAGTGCCATCCTCCAGACTTCCCAGTTTGTTTCTTACCCATCGTCATAAAGGATTTTTTTTTTGTAGATCAGTCTGATTTTACTCAATCCAAGATTGTCTTTTCTGGTTCCTCAACCTTGGAAGGAGCTTATACACAGATGCGTCCAAGATCTGTTTAACATCCATTCACAACAGTAAACCAAGGAAGGACATAGTACCATTGTGTAGAAACTTAACTATAGCAGTAGTATTCAACTGATCATTACTGCAGCATTCCTTCCCACCCATCTGTCCCCCATCTTTGTCTTTAATTAGTGTTTGTCTTCTATTTTTTATGGCAGTATAAGACTGTATAAGTGTTGCATCCTTTCCCCCCTTTCAATAAAGAAGTCTTATTCACTGGAAATAAAAAGGTTGGCCAGAATACTAGCATACGTGTTACATTTTCCTTTTGCATTGTGATGTTTTGTGTTTTTTTTTTTTTGCAACCAGGAGCTAGCATGGTATCTTTCAATCATTTAGTCAGATTTGGCATTTTTTTCTATCTCAAACTGGTCTGACAAAAGTACTTTTAATGTTTTTAATGTTATGTCTTTCGGCTTTTCCCTGTTAGGGGTCGCCACAGCGGAACTCCGGTCTGCTAATGATTGATAGTTGATTTTTACGTGCTGAGTTGTCAGCCCTGACGCAGAACCTTCAATGAAGGTACGCCCATTCACGCATGTCTCCGCGCAGAAGACGCTGTAGCTGAGAGTCTTACTGTGAGGCGACAATGCTACCGCAGCACCACCACCGTGGGTACAAAAGTACTTTTAATGCTAATCCCATTTCTTTTCACAGTGCTTTTGATTTGATAAGAAATCTGTTCTGTTTCCTTTTTAGCCTTCATATTAATTAGAGAATTGTCAGGTTTTTTTTAACGTTCTGATAGCTTTCTTTAAAAAAAAAAAAATAGTACACAATTGATTTTAATCTCCCTTCTGTAAAGTTTATTAGAAACCGTGTTCTAGTCCGGTTCCTTTTCAGGGAAAAGGCCATGTCTGGGTACTACTTGCAAATGAAGGTCCTCCTATAATCTATCATAATTTCAGTGCAAGTCTTAACTCTGTGTCACCACTTGTGTTTTTTCCTCTTCCCCACCCTGGCAGTCCTGCAGGTTTTCCCAAAGTCTAGGTCTTCACCTGCTTGTGGAGCATCATACATTTTCACACACTGAAATAAGATGTATACTTTTTTCATTAGCACTGTCTTTTCCTTCATCATTTTAAAGAGATCCCTCTGTTTATCTTTCCAAGTCTCTGTGGTGGTCTTGTGGAATTATTGTTATCTTAAGTAGTTTTACATCTTGTTTCCTCAGATTTTGTGGAAACTGTCTTTATTCATCAATGTTCCTGATGCCAACGATAGGGATTTTGCAGAAGGTCATAGATCCATTTGTAATATGTTTAGATTCTTAAAATCTTACAGTAACATTCAAATTCTCATTAGAATTTGTGCATATTTCTAGTTTTCTGTGCTTGTGCTTTGGATTCTCAGCTGCTCCATTTTTTCAGGATATTTGCTCCTGTTATAGCTGTTTTGCCTGCAGGGCTTTGGTTATTAATTTTGTTAGGCAACAGACTTAAATTTACAGGTTCCTTCGGCAGTGTTGTAATATTTCTGACTCTGTGCAGAAACCTTTGCTGTCTGAAATTTTAGACTTGTTTTCTCAGTGTCTTCCTTCTGTTCGCATTTATGTTCGTAGAAGGAGTAACTGAAATATTTCCAGAAGTAACAGATATTTTCCAAATAGACCTTGAAGCATTCCAGCAGTTATTTCTGTGTTCTAGGTTTCATGCCCATTTCATTTCACATGATCCCTAAACCAGACTTTCAGCTGGAAAACTGTATGATTTAGTTGTCTGTCTCCAGCACACCCCCCCCCCCCACACACACACACACACACCCACACCCACACTTCATTTCACTTACCAGTCCTGGGATTTGTGAAAAAGGAATTACACTTTGGGTTGAATTTGCTAGCCTCTTTTCCAGGTTTTCCTTTTGCCATTTAATCATTTTTTTCAGTGGGTAAAAACAAATGCAGCAGATTTTTATTTGGGTTCTGTATCAGGACCTTGGTGACAAAAAGGACGGATTTGGAGGAGGGTTTGTATTTTGTATACCAGCACTGAAGAAGGCGTGTGCCGGAACCAGCCATTTTTCGTAGTTTTTGCAATATCTATTTAAATAAATTTTCACTGCTGTTTGTGCTGTCCATTTTTTTATTGAGTTTGGATTTATTGGCCGTGCACAGTTGCCGTACTTGCTGCAATAATACGTACGTTTTATTAAATTGTAAAATATTTCAGGCATCTTTATATTCCAAATCCCTCTACATTAGTAATCACAAGTTATCAACCTCCAGTTATGATCTTTAACAGACAGGGATATACCGTACCTTACCGTGTCTTCTTTTGCTGTCTAGTCTGGTAGTCCAGTAACTAGCAACTCTGCTCTTTTTCACTATTCGGGTTTCTTTCTTTCATCAGGGCATAATATTTTATTATTATTATTATCATTATTATAAATGTGTGTGTGTGTGTGTGTGTGTGTGTGTATGTATATATATATATATATATATCTGATATTGTTAATCCACGATGTTCTTCGTGTTTCACTGTGGCAGTCATTACATTTGGGTAATCTGCTGGCAGGTTGCCTTCAGTCGGCTTGAATAACAAAGTCTTGGGTCCTGCGTCGGTTGATGTCTCCTCTTCCATGCCGTTAGGTCATTAGGGGTATAAAACATGCAGCCAACGCCATTTTATTCAGTCTTTCTTGCCGCGCGGTGCCTGAAGCAGAAGCAGTTTGCAAGTGCTGGTCAGCCGACTCCTGAAATTTTCGCATTCCAGTTTCAGAATTGAAGTCTTAAACTAAAGCTAAGTACCCTGTTTGGGAAACTTTTTCTTGCTCCTTACCGATGTCAGTAAAAGTTAATAATTACATTACTTGTGGGAAGCAAATACCTCATAAGGATTTTCATTTGTACTGTATTCCTTGCCTAGGCCCAGATCATAACATGCCTTGCTGTCGGTTTTGTGCTAGATTTAACCAGCGCACTATTAAGCATCAGTATATTTTTGCTTCAAAATATTTTGGATCCAGATTTAATTATCCTGAAATGTAGTCCGTTAGCAGTCCGACTACTGGAGTTCACAAAAAAACTCAGACAAAGACTGTCGAGGTCCAAAACTGATGACGAAGCTTCTCCTAAGCCAGTCGCTGGTTCGCCGATACTCAGTGAGGCGCTTTCGCAGCCCCGATACCCGCTACTTTTGAGTCGCAGGCCTCTACCGAGACCCATGCGGAGTCGGTTATGCCGCGAGATTCTCGAACCCGCGGATGTCTCTCCCTCGGATGGGTCAGGAGCCCGCCGAGCAGGCACCGGCTTCTGACAGTATTTTCAGGCCTCAAAATTTTTATATAAACCCGACGCCAGCTTCAAAAACAAGACCAGAAAATCTTTTGCGTCTAAAAAACCGACGCATGAGCCACGTACTCAGGCCCCTATGCCTAAAAAAACAGATGATCAAATTGGCTAAGGACTTAATTACCTTGATCAGAGGTTCTCAACCTTCCCCTGCTAAGAGACCTAGGCAAGACACTGATTGATTATGAATCTTCAGATCAGGTTTCCATTTCTTCTGATCAGGAATTTTCTATCTCACCCTATGAGGATTCAGATGCAGAAGAATCCATCCCATCTGCATCTCCTCCTGAGGATTATTCTTTTGGAGAAACCTTGCATACTTTAAGGGAACATTTTCACTGGGATTGTCAGGATTTTTCTGAATCAAAAAAGAGGCTAAGGGATTTCCTTCTTCCTCAGCATAGACCTTTGGCAATACCACCTGTATTAGACATTGTTGATGATGTGTTTTCGGAATCAAGCATGGCTCCTGATTTCCCTACCTCTGGCTCCTAGTAAGCCAGACAGATATTACAGGGTTCCTGACTCCCACAAATTTCTATTCAAAAATCCTGCTGCTGATCCTGAGACTATCTCACAGGGTCCCAAAGATGTAAAGGCCTCTACAGCCAAGAATCCTACCCCCTCTGATAGAGATTCCAGGGCGCTGGATAGATGGGGAAAGAAGGTTTATACGTCTGCAACCTTGGTAATTAGGGCCGTAAACTGCCAGTTTCATATGCTTAAATATCAACAGCATGTTATGGGCCTATTGAAACAGAAAATTATGTTGATTTCTGATTGTGTGGAAAATAAGGAATTATAGGAATTATTGCATGCAGCAGAACAGGTTGGAAAAGCATACTTTGCAATGTGGTTTTGATTCTTTGGAGGTCTCTTGCAGGGCCGCAGTTACTGGATCTGTGATTAGAAGGCATGCCTGGCTCAAGGAGCAAAATCTGCCTGATCATGTTAAAGCTAAATTGTTGGATGCCCCTTTACAGCATGATGCTCTGTTTGGTAATAAGGCAGAAGAGGTTTTAAAGAAAATGGAAGATAAAGCTAAATCTATGCAAACTGTAAAAGATTTCTTACAAGTGCAGCCACCCAGGTACAGTAGGCACTGGCCTACTAAAAATTGGTCCTTTCCTGTGTCCAACAGAGCCTCTCAAGGCAAATCCAGGCATTCAAAAGGCTCTAGATACCAATCACAGGGTTCTTACAGGTCAAAGCAATGGGGTGCCTCCACCTCCAAATCTGGAGGAAACGAAGCACAACCCTACAGTAAGCAGTCTCAATGACTTCCCTCTACCATCACCAAGCACTTATCTTTTGGCAGCCCCTTGGTGGGAAAATTAGCCCTTCATGCTCAAAATTGGCAGTTAATTACCCAGGACAACTGGGTATTAAACAAAGGTACAGATTCCATTTCCATATTTTGCCAATTCCAAACGTTTGGCCAGAGCTGCCACAAAATCAATGGGCAGAGGTTCAGGAACAAGTTACGTTCCTCATGGATATGGGGGTTATTCAGCCAGTACCAGAACAGAAAAAAGGACAAGGTTTTTATTCAAGACTTTTCCTGGTACCCAGAAAAGACAATGCCTGGCATCCAATATTGGTCTTATCGATTTTGAACATGTTCCTGGACATTCCAAAATTCAAAATGCTGACTTTACAACAGCTACTGCCTATGCTGGGCAGGAATGCTTGGTTTAATGACTCTAGATTTAAGAGGCATACCTGCATATCCCAATAAGGGAATCATGCAGAAGATACCTCCACTTCAAGGCAGGTTTTTTGCATTACCAATTCTCTGCACTGCCCTTTGGCTTATTTAGTGCGCCCAGGGTCTTTACAAAGTGCCTGGCACCAGTAATTGCATTTTGCAGACAAAGAAGCATGCAGATTTATCCTTACCTGGATGACTGTCTCATTCAAGCAGAGAACAAGGACATTTGTCTTCAACATCTGGCATTTGTAAAAAAGGCTTCTAACATGCCTAGGGTACACAATAAAAAAAAAGAAATCCCAACTCTCAAATAATTACATTCCTGGATGCAAGCTTGAATACAACTGCCCAGATAGCTTACCTTACGCCAGACAAACAAAGGCAACTGGCAACTTACTTCAAACAGATGGCCCAGTTATCTGCAAGACAAATTCTGCAGGCTTTGGGGTTCATGACATCCTGCATTCTTATTCCATATGCAAGAGTGCATATGAGGAAACTTCAATGGTACCTAAAAAGTTTATGGAGTCAACATTGTCACAGTCTGGAAACAATGATTCCTCTCATTCCCTGCCTACAACAGGAGTTTCTTTGGTGGGCAGAGACATGTCACCAAAACAAGGGACTGTGATTCACTCTACCCCCTGCCACCCAAACCCTAACTACAGACGCATCAGACTGTGTTTGGGGGGGCCCACCTGGCGGGGAGATGCATTCAGAGCATATGGAGCCCAAAACAAATGCATCTGCATATCAACCAGAGAGAGATGCTAGCTGTTCAGAATGCTCTTGACAGCCTTCAAGAACTTACTTTATCCAGAACAACTACTAATAAAGATGGACAACACCACGGTTATGTGGTACATAAACAAGCAGGGGGGGGTACACATTCCTACCCCCTTTGCAGACTAGCCATTGAATTGTGGAACACAGCTTTAACTTACCAAGTACATCTTCAAGCTCAATTCCTGCCAGGAAAACGTAATACTCTGGCAGACGACCTAAGCAGAAATCTTATGGACCTGCACGAGTGGAAACTAGATCCACAAATCTTCAGCATGGTAACACAAAAATGGGGGAGCCCAGACATAGATCTGTTTGCCTTTCCCCAAAATTATCAACTGGACAAATTCTGGACAAGGACTGATCACAGACAAACATGGAAAGTGGATGCCCTATCCTTCAGTTGGAAAAAACTATCAGTCTGTGCCTTTTCCCCCCTCTGCCTCTTCTCTCCAAGGTCTTACTAAAGGTCAGACAGGAAAAACCAAAAATGATCCTGATTGCTCCGGACTGGCCTCGCCAGCACTGGTACCCAGTTCTAAGGAATATGTCTCAACACACTCCGTGGTACTTGCCTCAAATACCTCATCTGCTGTCTCAGCAGGACAATCAAATTCTGCACACTCTGTTCCAAACTCTGAACCTTGCAGCATGGCTGATCATTTAATTGTTCAAACGCCTCTCAGTAAATCTGTGATGGATGTCATTTTGGAAGCCAGAAGGCCTAGTACTAGAAAATCTTATGCTGATAAATGGAAGAGATTCTGTGCTTGGAACCACCAAGCACAAGGAACAGACACATCAAAACCAAATATTCCTCAGATTTTACAATATTTGACTGAGATGCTTGACAAGGGCCTATCTTTTTCTTCAGTAAAAATCCATGCTTCTGCCATCTTGGCTCATTACAACACGGAGCCTCCCCTCTTTTCTCATCATCTGCTAAAACAGTATCTTAGAGGGGCCAATAATTTAAGGCCTCCCAGAAGATCACCAACTCCTGCATGGGACCTTTAATTTTGTGCTGGAAAAACTCACCCTACCTCCTTTTGAACCAGCAGCTACTGTGGGTATAACATTTTTATCTTGGAAAACAACTTTCCTCTTGGCAATCACTTCAGCAAGAAGGGTTTCAGAACTACAGGCCGTCATGGCTGTGGAGCCTTTTACTACATTTTACCCGGACAGGGTGTCCCTCAGGACCAATCCTTCCTTTATGCCGAAGGTGGTATCCAGTGTGGCTCTTAACCAAACAATTCACCTGCCAACATTTTACCCAAATCCGCAGAACAAGGCAGAGTGGATTCTGCATTCATTGGACGTACACAGACAACTAAGATTCTACTTAAACAGGACCAAATCTCTAAGAAAGTCTGGGCAATTACTGGTGGCATTTGCTTCAGGATCAGAGGGGAAGGCTATATCAAAGCAGACTATTTCTAAGTGGATAAGCCACTGCATTAGTTTCTGCTACTTGCACCATGGTAAACCTGTGCCCAAGGGAATCAGGTCACATTCCCCCAGGACTGCCTCTACCTCAGCAGCCTTTCTCAGAGGAGTTCCAACCAAAGGCATTCTAGAAGCTGCTACTTGGAGCTCTGTTCATATCTTCACAAAGCATCATCATTTGCCTCTCTTCTCCAAATCCAAGGCAGGCTTTGCCAGTGCAGTTCTGCAGGGCCTTATAGCTGCTCCTAATGCTATTTAGCTCCATCCTCCCATCCATAGCTTTGGGATTCTACCCAAATGTAATGACTGTAGCAGTGAAACACTAAGAACATAGTATAGTTGTGTACACTTACCATAAATGTAGATGTTAGAGTGTATTCACTGTTGCAGTCCGGGTTACCCACCCAACATCCCCCTTTTCTATAACTTCTCTCTCCTTCACTATATTCTAAAGCCTTTGTGGTGTATTTGCTTTTAGATGAAGGTAAAGTTTATGTTGCTAAATGTACATTTACATATATTGCTGTTTAATTACATATATATATATATATATATATATATATATATATATATATATATATATATATATATATATTTGCTCCCCATTTGGGGGGCACCTGACATCTGGGGCAAGAAAAACTGAAGAAAATGTCGTCTGCTGCATGTTTTATACCCCTGACGTCATGGAAGAGGAGACAGCAACCGACGCAGGACTCAAGACTTTGTTATTCAGGCTGACTGAGGGCAACCTGCCAGCAGATTACTCAAATGTAATGACTGCAACAGTGAATACACTCTTAACATCTACGTTTATGGCAAATGTACACAACTGTGCTTTCATTCCTTACGTATGGGTATCGGTTCTGACCTCGGAACCGAGCCGGCCATCTTCCAAGCTTGCGTCAGCTACAAACTGTCGAGCTAAACTCTTACCCAGAATTCCCCTCCGTGTTACCCCAAATTTCGTTTGCCGCGTCACCATTTTGTCGTGTCAAGCTACTTCTCTTGAGCTAAGTATAGATATTTGTTGTCTGACTAGTCTAATATAACTTTTTCTATCAGAAAAGTTTCTAATTTGCTGTCTCTTACCTTATCGCATTTACTGACTATATTTCCTTGAGTTTCCTTCACTTTACTCTGCACTTTTTACCGTGAGGTATTTTCTCCCATACCATCGTTGGTAAACCCTTCCTTTCTTCATTACCTTCGGGTATTCTTTCGTACCATTGCTGGTACTCTTTCTTCTTTCTCCTTTTCTATCATGGCGGATAAAAAAGGTAGTCCGGGATTTAAAAGGTGTTCAGATTGTGGACACAAATTACCTACATCAGATGCACACTCTGTGTGTGTTTATTGCTTGGGTGTGTCTCACTTATCTCTGTTGACCTGCCCTGTGGTATTTGTAAGAACTTTTCCAACAGAACTTTGAGAGGAAAAACAAATTGTTACTGAAGGGACTTCTTAATTCTCCCTTTTCAGAGGCTATTTCTGGGTCGGAGGCTTCAACCCCTCCTAGAGCCCATAAGAAAAAATTGGATAATCCTACAAAGGCAGTGTCTCTGCCTTCATCCTCGGTTGGGGACTCCTGCCAACCAAGACCTAAGAAGGCTAAGATTTCTGCTTTGGAGCTCACTCTGTCTGCCCCAGTGCCTTCGGTGCCTAGACCTTCGGCGCAATCAGTGATTTTGGTCTACTGTAGCCTTTACTGTATCTGTACCGAGGGGCTGCTTGGTTCAGACTACTACTACTACATTGGCACCGACTGTTCAAGTCGGTGCAGACCTTAACCACATCGGCTCCAACATCTTACCTGGAACCAACACCAGTTATTGACACCAATTTTGTCTGTTCCAGCTTCGGTACCGGCAACCACTTCAGCACCAATTTTTTTGTCAGTGCAGACCGTGACCTCGGCACCAATGAATTCCTCAGTGCAGTCACCCGTAGTCCAGTCTGTCTCAGCTCCATTGTTTTCAGTGCGGACTGGTGAGGTGGGCACCGAGCTTGTCTCTTCTGTGGACAGACCTGTTTCTCCCTCAGCTGTGTCCGTGAGGACCACTAGAAGCCTTTCTGACCACGTAGTGTTGCGTCTTGTGGATCAAGTGCTTCTGGTCAGAGGTATCCCACCCCCCCACCCCCCAGGGCCTATCCTTCCTTGGGAGGTGATCACCCATTGCCAAAGACCCCTTCACTGCCTTTGAAGCCCCTTGATATAGCACAGTCTTCCCCCTTTACGGTTCCCTTTATGGACCTCACTAAAGAACCGCCGTTGCCTTCATGGCAGGAGAGTTTTTCTACGACCCAGGATGATAGTTGTGACACGCATAATTTGATGTTTCACAACCATCCGGGGACAACGGGTCGGCAGGCTGAGCCACTTAGGGGAGGGGTGACCCCTGTCCTGGACACTCACCCCTCTTCAGGTGGACCAGCCTTCCAACTGATGGAGAAGGCTATGGCGTCTGCTGGCGATACTGTGCTATCTCCCCGCCCTCCTCTGGACCGCTCTGTTCACAAGTCGCACCCAGGCTCAAGGGCCTCAGGACGTATTTCCACGGGAAACCCTCTTTCCCTTGTCTTCCGCAGCTTCCCCCTCTGAGGAAGTTCACCAGAAAAGTTTGTGCAAGAGGAAGCACATGGAATCCACAGAGGAGTCACTCACTGAAGACACAGACTTTGATGATGGAGAAGGATCCCCTCTGTCACCCTCTGAGGTATTCTTTGGTGATATCCTTGAAATCCTTAAACAGAGAGGTGACTGGCAGCCCTCTAATCTGACCTCTGAGGAGTCTGTGTTCCTGCAGGCTTTTCAATCCCGGCCCCTTAACTCCTGGGTTACTCCACCTGCCGATTAACTGGTCCGGCTCATCGTGCAGCATGCATAGAAGGCTCCTGACACCATCGAGGCTATTCACTGGAGGACAGATAAGAGTTTGTCCCCTCCTGCTACAGATCCCCATTGGTCCAAAGGTCTTCCTGTGGATGCTCTGGTGATGGCGGCCGCAACCAAAAAAGATCTAGCGGAAGAAGAAAGCCAGACTGTCCATCCGCCCAACAAAGAGTCCCAGGCCCTGGACAGGATAGGGAAGCGGACCTTTGCATCAGCGACCTTTCCTATTATGTCCCTGAATTATGGCACACTTTACCAGGGTTCAAAGGGATCTAATTTCCAAGCTGTCTGAAACCTTGACTGGTGCTCTGTCTGAGGTCCGTGACAAAGTGGCCTCTCAGCTGGTCACCATTAAGTCAATATCGAACTCCTCCATTCGACTGATATCTCACGCATCAGAAGGAGCAGCTAGAGCGGCGGGTTCAGCTGTGGTCTTAAGATGACAAGCCTGGATGCGCTTGTCATTTCGCAAAACCCTTTAAGGTTTCCTTTCTTAACGCTCCCATTGAAGCCTCTTCATTGTTTGGACCCAAGGTTAAAAGCACACTGGCCAGATGTGAACAGGATGGTAAGACCCTTTCTGCAGTAGGTGTCTGCTATTCTTCCCCTCAATGTGCTTTCTCCTGAAACCAAAAGAGTGGGAAGATATGGTTCAAGAAGTCTCAGGGTCCTTTCCATGACACACAGGCCGAGTTCTCCCCTAGAGGCAAAGGGGGAAACTCACAGGGAAGACTCCCCTTTCGGGGCAGAGGGGGTCCATGTAACCAGGGTTCCAGGGAATCTTTTCTGGCCAATTCTACCAGTGCTCCTGAAGAGCGGCCCAACTCCTTTCCTCTGGAGGTGGTTGGGGGTCGTTTCTCCTTGTACTCTTCTGCCTGGCTAACCATCACCACCGATTCTTGGGTACAAAGGATTATAACCAGAGGTTATCATATCCCCTTCGATCTTTGTCCTGTCCCTTCAAAAAACCTACCCGACGTTCCACCCAGTCAAAGGGAAGAAGCAGCACTAGAGATAGCAAAGCTGCTAAGAAAAAGAGTCATCCAAATAATCCCTCCAGTCCAGATAGGATCCAGATTCTACTTGACTATTTTTGGTGCCAAAAAAAAAACGGGGGACTGGAGACGAATTTGGGATCTCAGTGTATTGAACAAGTTTGTAAGAGTACAAAAATTCCGGATGGTCACAATACAGTCTAGCCTCCCGCTTCTGGAAAAAGACGATTGGATGTGCTCGATAGAGCTTTAAGATGCGTAGTACCACATAAAAGTGGACAGGCCATCAAGAAGGTTTCTGCGCTTCCGTGCAGGAGCCAGTCATTACCAGTTCAGAGTACTCAGTTCAGAGTACTGCCCTTCGGACTCTCTACAGCCCCCAGAGTGTTCATAAAGTGCACGGCAGTTGTCACAGCTCACTTGCGACTACAAGGATTCCAGGTATTTTCATACCTAGACGACTGGCTCATCTCCACCCCCACCAGACATCTATTGAAAGAAGCCTTGGCATACTTCCTCCTCACTGCACAAAGGCTAGGCATAACCATAAACTGGCAAAAGTCCAATCTCACCCCATTTTAGCCCACAGAATTCATAGGGGTCATCTTGGATACAAAGAATTGCAGAGCATCCATTCCAGAGCACAGAATTCTAAGGATAAAGCAACAACTTATCCCAGTCCTTTCAAGGGAGAAATCCACAGCTCTGTCCTATAGCTGTTGGGTTCCATGGCAGCCTCCATCACCATTGTCCCCCTGGCCAGGTTTCACAAGGCTTCTACAATGGCTACTGCTCACCCAATGGTATCCTTTCCAATATCCTCTTTCAGCCAAGATTCGAGTAACTCGCAGGTGCAAACAGGATTTAAATTGGTGGATGACCCACAACCCGTCCCAATGGTCTTGCCCCTTCTCCCTCCAGCAGCCCAAGGCTATAGTGACCACAGACGCCTCCCTGATGGGGTGGTGGTGGGGGGCTATGTCAGGGACCGACAGTCCAAGGCACTTGGTCCGAATTGGAGGCCCAACTGCATATAAATGTTCTAGAGCTGAGGGCGGCGCTTCTGGTGTTGCAAGCATTCCATCCCTGCTGCCGTCTGGGACGATTGCGATAAAGAAGACAACATGGCGGTGGTCTGGTACATAAATAGGGTGGAACCAAATCTTTACCCCCTTTGTCGAGAGGCCATGAGGATATGACAGTGGGCTAATGCACATTCCCAGGAGTTCCAACGTGATAGCAGACAGAATCAGCAGGTGCATTCTACAACCTCATGAGTGGTGCCTGAATCCCTTGATAGTGGTGGAGATCTTCCACCGCTGGGGCCATCCTTGCGACCTCTTTGCATCCCTGACCAACTACAAATGCAGCAACTACTTCGCCCTGATTCCCCCTCTGGGACAGTCACCCAGGGACACTCTAGTCCACGATTGGCCCTCGGGTCTTCTTTATGTATTCCCACCTCTCCCCCTCATTCCTCAGTTTCTGAAGAAAGCCCGTCGGTTGAAGAGCAAGGTGATCCTCATAGCACCATATTGGCTTCATCAGATTTGGTTCCCCTTTCTTTGGCCTCAACTGCTAGATCAACCATGGATTCTCCATCCAACCCCGGGGTTGATCTCCCATCCCCATAACCTGATTCATCCCAACTTGGACAGCCTGAAGCTCACAGCTTGGCTCTTCCAATTCCCTTGATTGCCAGTCAGAATGATCTTTCTTTACCAGTATGGGACATTCTTATTGCATCTCATAAGTCTTCCACTAGAATTACTTATCTAAGCAAGTGGAAAAGATTTACCTGTTGGCTGAAAGAAAAACAAGTAGATCATGTCTTAGCACCGGTGTCTATAGTACTAGAGTATCTGACCGACCTGTTTCAATTGGGTCTGTCGGCCTCAACCATTAGAGTTCATTTGGCTGCAATATTTAATTTCCATGAGGGTGTCCAAGACTCCTCTTATGTCGCACAAATTATGCAAGACCTTCATAAAAGGTGTGAATCATCTGAAGCCCCCTTTTAGAGAACCTAGTCAACCATGGGACCTGTCATTAGTTCTACAAGCTCTGACAATGCCACCTTTCGAACCAGCTTCTTCTTGCAACCTCAGATATTTGTCATGGAAAACCTTGTTTTTGGTCGCCATTACTTCTGCCAGACGTATCTCTGAGCTTCAAGCCTTGTGCATCAACAGTCTATAATTGATTTTTTATAGAGATAGTGTCTTTGAGAACTAATCCTTCATTTCTGCCAAAAGTGATCTCTGAAATGTCCATTAATCAAGCCATTGAATTGCCAGTTTTCTTTCCCAATCATTCAAACAAAGGAGAGTATTGCCTACATACCCTAGATATTCACAAGCAAATGTGCTTCTACTTGAACAGGACTAAGGCCTCTCATAAGTCAGACCAGTTCTTTTCGGCCTATTCTGGACCTAGATTAGGATGTGCTGTTGCTAAGGTCACACTGGCTAGATGGTTGAAAGACCTTGTGACTTTAATTTATACACAACGTAGTATTCCATTGCCTACTACCATAAAGGCTCATTCAAAAAGGTCGGTGGTAACTTCTGCTGATTTCCATGCCAGAGCTTCTTTACATGACATCTGTGCAGCTGCAACTTGGGTTACGCCTCATACCTTCATCAATCATTACAAATTGGATTTGGCCTCCAGGGGAAGAGCATCTTTTGGTTCTGTGGTGCTCAGGAATGTCCTTCCATGAGAGCCTCCCAGGAATAGAGGTAGCTGGGGACTCTGTCCCATACATAAGGAATGAACGAGGATTAACAATATCAGATAAAGAAGTTATGTCTTACCATAACGTTCCATCTGTATTGTTGATCCTAGTTCAGTCATTACGACCCTCCCTCCTTCCCCCTCCTGTGGCTTCTAGTGGATCTCACCATCCGGTTCTTTTAGGTCATTTGACCAGAGGTAGCTTCTACCTTCTTTTGACTTGCAAACTCAATCTGAGATAACAGGGAGAGGGAATTCTGGATAAGAGTTTAGCTCGAGAGTTTGTAGCTGACACGAGCTTGGAAGATGGCCGGCTCAGTTCTGAGGTCGGAACCGATACCCAAACGTAATGACTGAACGAGGATCAACAATACAGATGGAACGTTATGGTAAGAAATAACTTTTATATAGATATATATATATATATATATATATATATATATATATATATATATATATTCCAAAAGTACTAGCACTCCCCTTTTAACCTATATAGATGCTGTCAGTAAAGCTAGGGATAATAGCAAACTAGACTCTTCCTTATTTCTAGACTTGTCTAAAGCCCTTTTACACAGTTTATCACATCAAACTTTTACTCACTAGGTTTGTCTCAGCCCGCTCTTCTGTGGTTCAAAAGCCACCTGCCTAGTAGGTGTCTGTCAGTAAAATGGCATTCTGCACTCTCTCATTACCTCCCTGTCACCACCTGTGTACCATAAGGCTGTATCCTTGGTCCCCTCCTTTTTAACATTTTCACCAACACCCAATGTACATCTACGTAACAGGCCACTCTAATGCAATATGCAGATTCCATGCTCATTTGCACATCTGAAATGGCACACCTCCAAAAACTAAGTCTGGAAGCTGTAACAGCCACTGAAACATGGCTTCCTAACTCAACTCATGCTCAACCCAAAAAACGTCAAACTACTACTTTTTCCCCCAGAATCCCCTCTCATGAAAAAAAATAAATGTAAAGTCCTCTCTGTTGATAGTACAATCATTGAACTCACTTGTCATAGCAAATTAAGGGTGATGGTGGATGATCTTACATTCAACCTACATGTACAGTATTGCATAGGTAAACTCATCAAAAACTAGGGATGCTTTACAGAGCCAAACACTTTCTCACTGATGCAACTAAAACTATATTTGCCACTACCAATTTCCTCCCCACACTTCTTTGATGCTTCCGTCTTCACTAACCTCCAGGTTTCACAAAAAATTAAAACTTGAACAATGCTATAACAAAGTTTCTAGATTTTCTGCAAATACTTCTTTCAGAACTCAGTACTGTATAACACTAAAAAGCCTAAATTGGTTAGAACTGCCTTATCAGGTAACATATACACAGCTTCTTACCACCTATAAAATTGTGCAGCATCCATCTACCTGTTCAGCACTAAAAACATTCTTCACAGCTATGTTCCCAGTCGGTCATTGCAATCCAGTGACCAAAAACTCCTGTTTACAGACCTTTCAAATCTGCTGGGCATTGTCTGTAACTCGTACAAGGTTGCTAAGGCCTGGAACTCTTTACCTTTATCTGGCTCTGGTCTTGCTCAAAACCAGGATAAACTATATCCTTAAATGTGAACAAGTACCTTTTCCTTTCCTTATAACTCCTTACTCTCTCCCTTCTTCACTTCCTTACTTCTGTAAATTTTTTTTCTTTGACTTTCTCTCAAAGTATGCCATTTGCCTGTTGTTCCCTGACTTCACAGTTCCTTTTTGTACTAGATTAACATACCTTAAATGTCTAAAATTTCTCTAAATATTAAATGATTGTCATGTAACTTACATCAATTATTAAACATAGATGTTAAGTTGTCAATCTTGCCTTCATTCTTGCTGGATGGGTTCGGAGCCGATCCTCGGCTCCGACTCGGCACTTGCTAAGCTCGAGAGTCGCTTTTACCAGCTCGAGGCAGCCCCATATCCCATGATGCAAGGCGGTAAATACCCAGATCTCGTTTGCCGCTAAGCTGATGAGGTCCTCCTTTTACCAGCTCTTGGTAAGTAACTTGTTATTCAGAATTTACTCACCCCTTTCCATATATTTCTCACAGATTATTAGTATTCTGTCACTTTTAGGTAGTTTTAGAGTCTCTGACTCATAGTTTACTGTTTCCCTAGTTATTTTATTTTAGTCGGGCCTTTACTCCCCTCCATCCCTTCCTGTCAGGGTGTGTGTGTGAGTTTGTTTTCTCCCTTTAAACTTAAAATTTTCTGAGTCTGGGACTGTGTGAGTAGAGTGTTTGTGTACTTCTCACCATGTCCAAAGAACCGAGGGTCTCAGGCTTCAGGAAGTGTGACTCGTGCTGTCAGAAGATGTCTCTGACAGACGGTCACACTTCTTGTATTTATTGCCTGGGACCTCTCCACCTGCAGGACTCCTGTGCTGTTTGTCACTCCTTCAGCCAGAGAGTCCTGCAGGAAAGGAGAAATAAGCTAATCTTAAGGGGTTTACTTAAACCAGAGGGCTCCCTGACCAAGTCTGCTTTGGGTCAGCCCTCTAAGACCTCCAAAGCCAAGGCTTCTGCATCTAAGCCTTCGGCCCTGGCTCCGACTCCTTTGGAGTCGAGATCGGCTCCGGCTGGAGCCGATCTTATTTTGACTAAATCTTCGGCACAGATGGCTATCTGTGCCGATACTTTAACTGCCACATTGGTGTCGGCTCCGACCGGCTCCGATCACATGTGTCTAAGGCTTCGGTGTCGGCGCCGGCCGGCTCCGATCACATGTGTCTAAGGCTTCGGTGTCGGCGCCGATACCATTATTTCCTTGCCTGTATCGGCTCTGGCCGGAGCCGATACATCTTTGACCAGGCTTGGAGCTGATAAGTTGTCGGCTCCGTCTGGAACCGAGGTTTCTTCGGCTCCGATGGTTCCGTCGAGGAAGCGGTCCAGGTCTCCCTCTTTGGAACCTATACTTTCGGCTCCAACCTCTCCTCCTCTTTCGGAGCGGAGCCATCGGAGCCGATCATTTAGGTCTTCCAGCTCTCAGACCATGATTTGGAGAGAGTGGTAAGCAGATTGTTAAAATCACAGGCACTAGCCCAAATGCTTCATAGTCCGTCTCAACAGACGACTACTAGTCCACACCTCTTCAAGTTCCTCCTTCGACTCTCCTCCAGAGCTCGGAGCCGGAGTCTATTGGAATAGTCACTGCTACAGCTGCGGGGCAGATACCATCCCTTTCTGCTCCTTCAGCTTCTACTCTTATCTCCTCCTCGAGACCTTCCTTGGAGGGATCCAGTGGTCGGGCTTCCCTGGTCTGCTCCGAGGGGGTAAGTGGCATCGGACCCTTGTCCGACCCTGCTCTTCCTCTTGGGGCTTCGGCCTTGGTGAGCTCGGCTCCGACATCTGCCTCGGAGCCTTCCCTTTCGGTGGGCCCGGGAGCCCCTGTTTCTTCAGAGCGGGGTGTCTCGGATCTCCCTGGGAGGGGAGCCTTCGAGGTGATGAGTGTGCTGGCCCCCGGGCTCAGTCAGCAGTCTATCCCTTTAGCTCCTCCCTCTATGGTGCCTGTTGATGTCTCTTCCCACTCTCTTGCTCCCGGACCGAGAGATCCATCGCTTCAGGTTTCCCCACTGGGAAGAACCCCCTCTTCCGAGGATTCCCCTGATCCGTCAGGAGATCCTCCGCGTAAGAGGACCTGTAAGAGGAAGCACCTAGACTCCCCTGAGTCTACAACTTCAGATACCGACTTAGATGAGTCGGAGGGGTCCCCAAGATCCCCCTCTGAGGATGTCTCTTTTTCAGACATCCTAGAACTCCTAAAACAGAGGGGAAACTGGCCCTCCATTAATCCCTCCGAGGATGAGTCTGTATACCTAGAGGCTTTTGGATCTCGACCCTCCACCTCCTGGGTGTCTCCGCCTTTTGACCCCCTCATGGAGGTGATAGCTCGGAAGGCGTGGGCATCTCCTGATTCCGTGGAACCAGTTCCCAGGAGGCCTTCTAAATTTATTACAGCCCCTTCCGAAAAACAATTTCTTACAAAAGGTGTCCCTGTTGATGCCATGGTGGTGGCGGCCGCCACCAAGAAGGAACTTGCAGGTCCTTCCGTACCAGTCCATCCTCCTAACAAGGATTCTAGGACCATGGAAAGGTATGGTAAGCGGATGTTTTCCTCAGCGACCTTTGCCATGCATTCGCTGAATTATTTGTCACTTCACCAGACCTCAAAGGGACATCCTTAAAGAATTAGGTGAAGTAGTACAGGTTGGGAGGGTGGCCTAATGGTTAAAGTGTTTGCCTTACAAACACAAGGTACAGGGTTTGAATCTCACAGGGGATAATTGGCTAGGCTTAAAATGGCTTGCAAAGGCAGTTAGCCTAGTATGAACCTATGAACCTAATCCTTCAGCTGCAGGGGCTCAGGAGAAGATTGCTTCTCGGCTAGGAATCCTTAACTCCATAACCAACTCCTCCATGCGGCTGATTTCTTATGCAGCAGATGGAGCGAGTAGAGCTGCAAGCACAGGAGTGGCTCTCAGACGTCAGTCCTGGATGCGGCTCTGTAATTTTGCAGACCCCTTTAAGGCGTCCTTCACAAACTCTCCCTTCGATGGGTCAACATTGTTTGGTCCTCAGGTGAAGGATACGTTGACCAGGTGTGAGCAAGACGGCAAGACTCTTTCTGCCGTAGGAGTCCATTTTTCCACCCCTTCTAGGCCTTACCCCAAAGGACTGAAGGGGGGAAAGATGTAGTTCTGAAAATCTCAGGGAGTCACGCCGGACACACGTGGTCAGTTTACCCCTAGAGGCAGAGGGGGTAATAACAATAGACGCCGCCCTAGGGGCAGAGGGGGTCCGCAGAACCAGGGCAGCAGAGAGCCTCTCTCTGACAAGCCCTTCCAGCATCCCTGAGGTGTTGCCCGACTGTCCACCCTTGGAGGCAGTCGGGGGAAGATTATCGCTGTACCCAGAAGCCTGGCTTTCCCTTTCGCAAGACAAATGGGTACAGTCGATCATATCCGAGGGTTACAAGATTCCTTTCGAGGAAAGTCCCTTCCCTCACAAAAATTCCCTTCCAGACGTTCCACCCGGTCTAAGGGAATTCGCAAAATTAGAGGTATCAAAGCTTCTACAAAAAAGGGCCATTCAGCCAGTTCCAACAGACCATTCAGAGCCCGGAATCTACTCAAGGTTCTTTTTGGTTCCCAAAAAGGCGGGAGATTGGAGACCAATATTGGACCTCAGCAGACTCAACAAGTCGGTGAAAAAGACAAGATTTCGGATGGTCACACTTCAATCGATTTTGCCCTTCTTAGGCAAAGACAACTGGATGTGCTCAATAGACCTTCAGGATGCGTACTATCACATAAAAATCCACAGACGCTCCAGAAGGTTTCTCCGCTTTCGGCTGGGGTCCAGTCATTTTCAATTCAGAGCCCTGCCCTTTGGTCTCACTACAGCCCCCAGAGTGTTCACCAAATGTATGGCAGTGGTCACGGCTCACCTGAGACGTCAAGGATTCCAGGTGTTTCCGTATCTCGACGACTGGCTCCTCTCAGCCACCACCAGGCATCAACTTCTCCAAGCCAGAGATTACACCCTAAATCTCTGCACTCAATTAGGAATTTCGGTCAAATACGAAAAATCCTTCTTATTGCCCTGCCAATCTATTACTTTTATAGGCGCAAATTTAGACACTGCTCGGATGTCAGCAAACCTAACAAGCCAGAGAATTCTAGATATTCAAAACCACGTGCGGATCATCCTTGCCAGCAAAAAGGTGCAAGCCAGACTGGTCCTAAAAGTATTGGGCCTCATGGCAGCTGCCATTACTCTTCTTCCTTTGGCCCGTTTTTACATGCGTCTCCTTCAATGGATGTTGTTCACACAATGGTCCTACCAACAACTTCCCATGCGTCACCAGATCCTGGTGACACAAACTTGCAAAAACCATCTATACTGGTGGATTTCTTCTCCCCAAGTCCATCAGGGCAGACCCTTTGTTTTCCCGGCCCCGGTAGCCACAGTCACTACGGACGCCTCCCTGATCGGGTGGGGGGGGTCATTATCAGGGCAGGATGGTTCATGGGACGTGGCAACCATTCGAATACCACCTGCACATAAATGTCCTAGAGATGAGAGCAGTGCTTTTAACGTTGCAAGCCCTCAACGACTTTCTTCCCTTAGGAACGATTGCAGTTCACACGGACAACATGTCCGTAGTATGGTACATCAACAAGCAGGGCGGAACCAAGTCCTATCCCTTGTGTCGAGAGGCTGTCAGACTTTGGCAATGGGCGATCTCATCTCATCGGTTTCTGGTAGTAATGCATATCCCTGGGAAAACCAACATTTTAGCGGACAGATTGAGCAGAGCTATACTCATGCTTCACGAGTGGTCTCTCAAGCAATCTATAGTGGAGGAGATTTTTTAGAAGTGGGGCCGCCCATGTTGCGATCTTTTTGCTACTCCCCAAAACAGCAAATGCCCAGTCTTCTTCTCTCTTCCCACTTCCGGGCCATCCCCCCAGAGACGCTCTTACCCAAGATTGGCCCCAGGGACTTCTTTATGCCTTTCCTCCTTTTCCATTGATACCACAGGTACTCCAGAAAGCTACCGTTTTGAGAGCCAAAATGATTCTCATTGCCCCGTATTGGCCTCGACAAATTTGGTTTCCGTTCCTTCATCGTTATCTTTTGGTGCAGCCGTGGCATCTGGACCCAGTGCCAGATCTTCTGATACACCAATCGGGTCAGCTGCATCGGTCCATCCCTTCTCTCAACCTCACAGCTTGGTTGCTCCACTTCCTTCCTTAGCCAGGCTTCCTATGATCTCTAACCCCGTTAGAGATATCATAGTAGCTTCCCTTAAATCCTCTACTAGAAGGATTTACTCTAGCAAGTGGAAACGTTTCTCCCTTTGGGCGAAGTCGAGGAACATAGATGCCTTTACTGCCCCTGTTCATGCAGTTTTGGATTTTTTAGCGGAAATCTTTCACTCGGGTTCTTCATCTTCCACGGTCAAAGTTCAGTTGGCTGCAATCTCGAACTTTCACATCGGATTTGCAGATCACAACATTATGTCCCATAAGCTTTGTAAAGCTTTTCTGAAAGGAATTTTTCTCCTGAGACCTCCTGTCAGGAGTCCTCCTCCACAATGGGACCTAAATCTAGTGCTGACATCCTTAATTCTTCCTCCTTTCGAGCCAGCCGCTTCATGTTCACTAAAGTTTCTTTCGTGGAAGACACTCTTCCTTGTCGCTATTACCTCGGCTAGGAGAGTGTCATAACTTCATGCCCTCTCTGTTCGTCCCCCATATTTGGTCTTCCACAAGGACAGAGTATCCTTGAGAACTAATCCATCCTTTTTGCCCAAGGTTGCTTCAAAAACAAATTTAAACCAATCCATTGATCTCCCTGTATTTTTTCCTAATTATTCCAACAGATCAGAACAAAAATTGCATTATCTAGATGTTCACCGACAACTCAAATATTATTTGGACAGAACAAAGCAATTCAGGAAGTCTGATCAGCTTTTTCTTTCTTATGCTGAAAATAAGAAAGGCCACCCTGTTTCCAAAGTGACCTTATCTAGATGGCTATCTTCCACCATTTCTGACATTTATCAACTTAGGGGCAAACAACTGTGCTCAAAACCAAAGGCACATTCCACTAGAGGCCTAGCCACTTCTACAGCTTTTCAGGCTAGGCTAACCTTAGATACTATTTGTGCAGCAGCCACTTGGGCCACTCCTCATACCTTTGTTTCTCATTACAAATTGGATTTGGCCTCCAGGAGTAGGGCCAGTTTTGGTTCCACGGTTCTCAAGAGTCTGTTCCATTGAGCCACCCAGGATAGAGGTGCTAGGGACGTGGTCCCATCCAGCAAGAATGAAGGCGAGAGTGACAACTTAACATTTAGAAGTTATGTACCTACCATAACGTTCCATGTTAGTTGTCTTCTCTCGCCTTCTTTCTTGCGACCCTCCCTCCTGTCCCCCTTGCCTGGACAGACCTTGATCTCCCTTGTCTCTGGAAGATTTTTGGGCACCAGTTAGTTCTAGTTTTACTTATCTGGTTTCCCCTTACAGCCTTTTAGGCTAGTTGCTCTTCTTTCCTTAGTGGAAAGTTTTTATGCTAGGCAGTTGTCCCTCTAGGTAGCAAACGAGATCTGGGTATTTACCGCTTTGCATCATGGGATATGGGGCTGCCTCGAGCTGGTAAAAGTGACTCTCGAGCTTAGCAAGTGCCAAGTCGAGGATCGGCTCCGAACCCATCCAGCAAGAAAGAAGGCGAGAGAAGACAACTAACATGGAACGTTATGGTAGGTACATAACTTCTAATTTTATATCGTGTCTGATTTTTTTATAATTTAAACTGCAAATGTTTTATTTTTCAAGATTGTAAAATTCTTCTTAAAATGTTTTGTAATAATTTGGAGCTTTTCTCCTTGGGTCCCCACTGAAAATGGGTACTGCCCAGTTGGACTTTCCTGGCAATCAAATGCCAATAAATTAAATATTAGCAGGCAGACTGAGAAGGACCACGGCAGACCCCCAGTAATGAAAAATGTATTCATGGTCTTCCAGGTCAAGTACTATCGGTGGGAAGCTTCTTGAGTACATTTGGTCACCTCCAGCCTAATCAGACAGTACAAATCCAGTTCTGCATCAGGTCTTGTACTAAAACAGGAATGTTCCTGTTTTACTGATTGACCTTTTCCTATTATTTCTAGGGATCTTCTATAGTTTCTGAAGGGTTATTTAAGGACAATAGTGGTAATTCCTTTTTGGCCCTGGCAGCAGTGGTTCTCCCTTTATAAAAAACGTAAATAAGTAATAGCCAAACAACTGTTACTGTAAGCTTCCTCAAAGTATGGTTTAACTTGCGCAGGATAGTAGTTTGATACACTTCAACTTTTATTATAATTTTTAACTACCTGCCTGGATCATATATTTTTGTAACTTTTAACACCTTTTGAAGTGCAACAGGTATTAAAAGAGGCAAAGTAACCTGCTTTTAGGAACTCATTTAGTAGCAAGCAGGAGAGATTTTCTGTTTGGTGCCAGAACTAGAGCCAGAATCTTTAAGGCCATGCCTTGTTGCTTCTGCAGTATTGGTGTGAGTTATGTGGCTTTTTATTTTTTTTTTTCTATCAATATGTAATCATAAGCTATTTTTGCTTGTCTGCCCTTGGATCGGTTTGTTGGAAAGTGGTATTTTCTTTTTAGTATATCTGGACAGTAGGTGGCTTCTAGTTGGGATTTTACTTTTATACAGAAAAGCTTTCTTTGATCCCTTTGAACCCACTTTCAGAGTAGCTGTTCGGGTCATATCTGGGGATCTTTAATTGTATCTCAGATTTTACACAGATTCATTTGAATCTGCTCACTGGGCTGTTTGGGTTCATATCTTGAAAATAGTGATCTGAAGTAGTTAACTTCATTTGGTCATCAACCTGTGGGGTATCTGATCCGACCTGGATCCGAGCCAGCAGCTTTCCAAGCTACTCCCCTTACCCATAATACCCTGCGACCTCCTTCCAATCCTCAGATCTTGTTTGCCACGGCTTGGTCAAGCACGATTTTTCGAGCTCCTAGCGTTTTCAGGCGATTTGTGAGTGTATTTTTGCTTAAAAATATCTCTAATAGTTTAGTGTGTGTGGTTAGTTTAGATTAATAGTTTACTCCCTCGTTCCCTCGTAGATTAACTCCTAGTAGGCCCCTCTTTTCCTTTAGGTGTTTGTGTGGGGCGTGTGTGTGTCTTTATCTAGGAGTCATGGCCGGGGTCCCAAAGGCCATCTTTTCTAAGTGCACTGAGTGTGGCCATGATCTATCCCCAGCGGATGGCCACACTCAATGCGTCCTCTGCCTGGGGGTACCTCATCTGACCTCAGGCTGCCAGATTTGCGCAGCCTTTAACCCCCGGGCCCCGAGGGATAGGAGGAATAAGCTGATTCTTCCGGGTCTCCTACCCGCGTCTTCTTCTGCCTCTCCCTTGGTGGCTACAGCCGCGGCTGTTCAGCCTGCTGTTCCGCCTCCCTTGGCTGGGACTCAAATCTCCCACCTCTTCCCAGGGAGAGAGGGAGAAAGAGAGAGAGAAAGAAGCACAGAAGCCACAAGCGGCGGGCCGACTCGGACCCCTCGGCCCCACCTGCCAAAGTGCTCTCGTCGCCCAAGAAGGTCTCCGGGCCTTCCTTCCCTCGGCTCCTATGTTCATCGTGCATACAGCTGCAGTCATAACAGATGGGTTCTCCTGCCGTCAGGCGGGTCCTCGGTCGGCCAAATTCCAAAGTCTAGGTCTGGCGTTGGTTGTCGTCGCTTCTTCCCTGACGTCAGTGCGACAGGGGTATAAAAGAACCAGCCGACGCCATTTTCTTCAGTCTTTCTTGCCGCGCGGTGCCCGAAGCGGAAGCAGTTCGCAAGTGCCAGTCGTCCAGCTCTTGAGATTATGGATATTTCTCAACCGAAGACTTCTTGAAAGCTAAGTACCCCGTTGGGGAACCTTTTCTTGCCTGTGACCGATGTCAGAAAAAGTTAATAATTGCATTTCATGTGGGAAGCAAATACCGCATAAGGATTTCCATTCCCTCTGTATACCTTGCTTAGGCCCAGACCACGACGTCTCGGCCTGTCGTTTTTGTGCTAGATTCAACAGACGCACTATTAAGCGTCGGGTGGAGTTCGCCCAACACTATTTTAGCAAAAAGTTTAATTACAACATGTCGTCGGATACTCCGACTCCAATTTTGAGTAAACGACGTAAAGATAAGGACCGACATACGAGGTCCGCGACTTCTACTGACACCACTAAATCTAAAGCAGCCATGCATTCTAAAAGACAAGCTCCACAGGGCCCCTCTCAAGGCCCCATGCCTAAAAAGCAGATGCTCAAAATGGCTGAGGATTTGATTACTCTTATCAGGGGTTCTCAACCCCCCTCAGACAAAAGGCCCAGAGTGGAGGAGGAATACCCTTCCTCGGACCAGGCCTCCATTACTTCAGAACATTCTGAGGACCAGGAACATTCTTACTCCCCTTTCGAAGATTCTGATGCAGAGGAGTCCATTCCCTCTGTCTCCCCCCCCTGAGGATTACTCTTTTGTGTAAACCTTGCATACCTTGAGGGAACACTTCCACTGGGAAGGCCAAGAGTACTCAGACTCCAAGAAAAGGCTCAGGGGGTTTTCTTTTGCTCCCTCAGCACAGGCCTCTGGCTATACCTCCTGTCTTAGACATACTAGATGATGTGTATTCAGAGGCCAGCCTTAACCCAGATTCTTTACCTTCAGCTCCAGTCAAGACTGACAGGTATTACCGGGTTCCTGATTCACACCAATTCCTATACAAAAGCCCATGCGGCTGACCCAGAAACTATTTCACAGGGTCCCAAGGGAATTAAGGCCTCCACTGCCAAAAATCCATTCCTTCAGAGAGAAATTCCAGAGCTTTAGAAAGGTGGGGGAAAAAGGTATACTCCTCGGCCACTTTAACCATGAGGGCTTTAAACTGTCAGTTCCATATGTTAAAGTATCAACAGTTTTTGTTATCTCAGTTGAAAAGCAAAATGTCACAACCTGAACAACCAGACTTGAAGGAGTTGCAGGATTTGTTGCATAGTGCAGAGCAAGTGGGTAAACATACCTTGCAGTGTGGTTTTGATGCTTTAGAGGCCTCTTGTAGAGCTGCTGTTACAGGATCAGTCATACGTAGACATGCTTGGCTCAAAGAGCAAACCTTACCAGATCATGCCAAAGCTAAATTACTAGATGCACCTCTTCAAAAAGATGTATTGTTTGGTGTTAAAGCTGAGGAGGTATTAAAGAAAATGGAGGAAAAGGCAAAATCAATGCAAATGGTGAAAGATTTCCTACAGGTACAATCACCACTTTTCAGTAGAAATTGGCCTTCAAAAAATTGGTCCTTTCCAGCCATGGACAGACCTCAAAGAGGTGGATACAGGCGCCCGAGAGGTAGAGGGCAATCTCAAGGATCATTTAGAGGCAGACAATGGCAAACACCTACACCAAGAGGGGGTGAGGATAGTTCACAGCCATTCAGAAAGCAGACCCAATGACTTCCCCCTTTGCATGCCAAGCAAGGCTCAAATGGCAGCACTGTTAGGCGGAAAATTGGCATTATTTTCGGAAAATTGCTGTATTGTCACAAAAGACAAATGGATCTTGGACATTATAGACAGAGGCTACAGATTCCACTTTCACACCCTTCCAAAAATGAGAGGCATGCCAAACCTGCCACACAATCAAAGAGCAGAAGCACAAAAACAAATTTCAGATCTCATGGACATGAAAGCTATTCAAGAGGTACCTGCACAAGAACAGGGTCAAGGTTTTTATTCCTGGTACCAAGGAAGGGCAAAGATTGGAGACCTATTTTGGACCTATCCATCCTAAACACATATTTACTCGTACCAAAGTTCAAGATGCTCACATTACAGCAGCTTCTTCCCATGCTGGGCAAGGAGTCTTGGCTGGTAACATTGGACCTCAAGGAGGCATACCTGCATGTCCCAATCAGACAAGATTGCAGAAGATACCTCAGATTTCTTGCAGGTTCATCCCATTATCAATTCTCTGCATTGCCCTTTGGCTTAACTACTGCGCCCAGAGTGTTCACAAAATACGTGACATTAGTAATTGCCTTCTGCAGACTTCAAGGGATACAAATATACCCATATCTGGGCGACTGCCTGATCCAAGCGGACAGCAAACACACTCTTCTGAAACACCTGGCATTTGTAATAATGTTGTTGAAATCTCTGGGATACACAGTCAACAAAAAGAAGTCAAGACTAATACCCTCTCAAACAATAATTTTCCTGGGTGCCAGCTTGGATACAAACACCCAGATGGCTTACCTCACGCCAGAAAAACAAGGGCAATTAACTCAATACTTCAGAAAACTGGCAACCTTCACCAGGCTGACTGCGAGGAAAGTCCTGCAGGCTCTGGGATTCATGGCATCTTGCATCCTGCTAATCTCATGTGCAAAGCTGCATATGAGGAAACTTCAATGGTACCTAAAAAACTTATGGTCTCAGCACAGCCACAGTTTGGAAGCAATCCTACCACTGATTCCATGTCTTCAAAAGGAATTTCTGTGGTGGGCTCAAGCATGCCAAAGAAACATAGGCCTCCCATTCTGCAAGCCTCAAGCAAATCAAGTCATCACAACAGACGCCTCAGACTACGCCTGGGGGGGGGGGGGGGGCGCACATGACAGATTGGTGCATTCAGGGCAAATGGTCACAAAAAGAAAAGCACCTACACATCAATCAAAATGCTAGCAGTAATAAATGCTATTATGGCTTTCAAAGACCTACTGCATCCAGGACAACTATTGATAAGAACAGACAATACCACAGTGATGTGGTACATAAACAAACAGGGAGGAACTCATTCATAGCCCCTGTGCAGACTAGCCATGTCCCTTTGGAACACGGCTGTGGAATTACAAATCCAACTTCAAGCACAATTCCTGCCAGGGAAGGAAAACACACTGGCAGACAACCTGAGCAGAAATATGACAGATCCACACGAATGGAAGTTGCATCCTCAAGTTTTTACAATGATAATTCAAGCATGGGGAAGGCCAGACATAGATCTCTTTGCCACCCACAGAAATTACCAATTGACAAAATTCTGCTCAAGGACCTTTCATCCACTGGCCTGAAAAGTGGACGCACTCTCTTTCATTTGGACAACAGTGACAGTTTATGCCTTTCCACCTCTTCCACTACTGGCCAAAGTTCTATTAAAAGCCAGAGCAGACAGACCAAAGATGATTCTCATTGCTCCAGACTGGCCAAGACAACACTGGTAACCCACTCCTGAGGAGTTTGACGCATTCCCCACCATGGATCCTACCCCTAATGCCTCTTCTACTGACTCAGCACAACTTCAAAACTCTTCATAGTCAGCTGAAAACACTCACTCTAGCCACATGGAGGATTCCTTAAATTCATAGCAGACCCTACTCTCCAAGGAGGTGCAGGATGTCATTTAGGAGGCCAGAAGGCCTTCTACTAGAAAAGCCTACTCCGCAAAATGGAAACTGTTTTGTCTGGAATCAGAAAAAGGGTCAGAATCCTGGAATACTGAATTTACCTCAAATACTACAGTACCTAGCCGAGCTGCTAGGCAGTGGACTTTCATTCTCCTCCATCAAAATCCGTGCCTCAGCCATTTCTGCAGAGTACAACACTGATCCTCCTTTATTCTCTCACCCTCTCTTAAGACAGTTCCTCAGAGGGGCTAAGAATATAAAACCCCCAAGGAAGCAACCAGTACCTGCTTGGGACCTCAATTTCATTCTAGAAAAACTAACCCCGCCTCCTTTTGAGCCAGCTGCTTCAACAGATCTGCAATATTTGTCATGGAAAACAGCCTTCCTTCTAGCTATCACCTCAGCACGCAGGGTTTCGGAACTACAAGCTCTCATGGCTGTGCAGCCTTTCATCATTTTCCATCAGGACAGACTTTCCTTACGAACCAATCCTTCATTTATGCCAAAGGTAGTATCCAGGGTAGCCTTGAATCAGGCTATCCACTTACCTACCTTTTACCCTAATCCACCAAACAAAGGGGAGAGGCTACTACATTCCTTGGACATTCACAGACAGCTCCGTTATTATTTGGACAGAACAAAGCCTTTCAGAAAATCAGAACAACTCTTTGTGTCCTATGCTACAGGTGCTCAAGGGAAGCCTATTTCCAAACAGACAATCTCAAAATGGATAGCCCACTGCATACGCTTTTGTTACTCTTTTCATGGTAAAACTGTACCTACAGGCATCAGATCTCACTCCACAAGGGCCACAGCTACCTCTGCAGCTTTCCTCAGGGGGGTTCCTACCAAAGATATTTTGGAAGCAGCCACTTGGAGTTCTGTACATACTTTCTCCAAGCACTATCACCTACCATTATACTACAAAACTAGAGAGGGCTTTGCCACTGCAGTCTTGCAGGGCATCCTGGCTCCACTTAGTGCCTTCCACCCCTTTTATTAGCTTTGGGATTCTACCCATCTGTTATGACTGCAGCTGTATGCACGATGAACATAGTACAGTTTTGTACCTACCATAAATGTAGATGTTCGAGTGCTAATATAGCTGCAGTCCAGGTTTCCCTCCCTCCTTCCCCTCTTGGGACAGGCCTTATGGCTAACACCTCCTCTTACAACCTCATTGGGGTATTCTTTTATGGTGTATTTGCTTGCAACTACTGTTTTTGATTATATTGCATTTGCTTTATTACATAAATTTATGTTTTGCCTTCCTTCTGGGGGCACCTGACATCTGGGGCAAGAAAAACTGAAGAAAACGGCGTCTGCTAGTTCTTTTATACCCCTGTCGCACTGACGTCAGGGAAGAAGCGACGACAACCGACGCTGGACCTAGACTTTGGAATTCGGCCGACCGAGGACCCGCCTGACGGCAGGAGAACCCATCTGTTATGACTGCAGCTGTATTAGCACTCTAACATCTACATTTATGGTGGGTACAAAACTGTTCTTTCTCCACGCTTCTCCCTGGAGCTGGAGGAGGAGGATTGACCATCTTCGAGGTCGTTGCGGCGGCCTCTTCAAAGTCAACTTGTAGCCTCTCCGACACTGATATGGACTGGATGATGTGTCGCTTTCTCCAGACCCAACTGCAGATGGGAGTTTTGCTGCCTTCCCCCCCTCCGGGGGGTGGGGGGGAGTTCAGCCACACTTTTTGCCCCGATAGCTCCTTCTCTGATCCACTATCTGGTTTCGGAGCCTTCGGATCTGAGGAGTCTCGGAGTCAGGGAGTTGGCGCTGATGGTTATCGCTACCTTGATGCCGGCCATGCCCTCGAGTTTGTCTGATCCCTTTTCGTATCCGAGCTCTCAGGGCAGAGAGCCATGCATCGGATCCGAGGGGGCCAGTGTGTCTTAGGCTCCGTTTTGGTCGGAGCGCACTTCCCTCTCTGGTCCGAGCGCTTTGGCTCCGACGCCGATCCCTGCGCCGGATCCGAGGGTGTTAATCACGGAGCCCAGAGAGATTGGTTCACCCTCTGCTTTCGACTTGGTGGAAAGGGTTCTCTCAAGAGGTTCGAGACCCCCTACTCTTTCTTCAGGATCCGCCCCCACTCCCTTGCAGCTGGGCTTGTCTTCCATCGTCTAGTCCCAGGGACAGCCTGCGTTGACGCCCCAGCCCCTTCCACTGGCGGTACATGACCCTGTTGGTGAATCCTCCTCGGACAGCCCCGCCGAGGAGGTACCTCACAAAAGTAAGTTTAAGAGGAGGCACTTGGACGCCCCCGAGTCCCTCACGGAGGACACCGATTTGGAGGAAGGGGAAGGTTCCCCCAGGTCACCTCCCCCCCCTGAAGACATCTCCTTTGGAGACATTATGGAAATGCTTCACCAAAAGGGAGGGTGGTCAGCCCAAGAACCTTCCTTGGACGAGTCTGTATTCCTGGAGGCGTTCGCAGGCCCATCTTACCTCTTGGGTGTCCTCACAAAAGTAAGTTTAAGAGGAGGCACTTGGACGCCCCTGAGTCCCTCACGGAGGACACCGATTTGGAGGAAGGGGAAGGTTCCCCCAGGTCACCCCCCCCCTTGAAGACATCTCCTTTGGAGACATTATGGAAATGCTTCACCAAAAGGGAGGGTGGTCAGCCCAAAAACCTTCCTTGGACGAGTCTGTATTCCTGGAGGCGTTCGCAGGCCCATCTTACCTCTTGGGTGTCCCCTCCAGCCAACCCCCTGGTTGACCTCATCACTACCAGGGTGTGGAAGGAACCGTACACTGTAGAGCCAGTCCCCAGGAGGCCAGATAGGATTCTTAGTCCCCGCCGCGGATAGGACGGCTTGGAGTAAGGGTTCCCCGGTAGATGCCATGGTGGTGGTGGCAGCCACCAAGAAGTAACTTGCTCAGGATAGTTCCTCGGTCCATCCCTTTGATAAGGAGTCTCGGACGATGGATTGTATTGGGAAGCGGATGTTTGCTTCAGCTACCTTTTCCATAAGGGTGCTGAATTATTTGGCCCATATAATTAGACTTCAGCGGGATCTGGTGAAAGAATACGCTGAGTCTCCCCCTGAGTCCATGTCGGCCGAGGACAAACGGACCTTCTCGGCTCGCATGGCTACTCTGAAGTCTGTATCAAACACGTCTATGCGGCTGCTCTCCCATGCCACGGAAGGAGCCGCTAGAGGCAGCGGGTCCGGCATTGCCTTAAGGTGTTACTCCTGGCTCCGGCTTTGTGACTTTTCGGAACCTTTCAAGGTGTCCTTCGCGAACGCACCCTTCGGTTCTACCCTGTTCGGGAATACCGTCCGCAGCACATTGATTCAGAGTGAGAAAGACTGGAAGACGCTGTGCCATCGGAATCCACTTCTCGGCTCCTCAAAGGTCCTTTTCCAGGAACCAGAGAGGAGAAAAGATGTGGTTCCGGAAGTTTCAGCAATCCCGTTACGCTTCGGACCCTTCTTCCTTCAGAGGCAGAGGGGGACAAGGTGGATGCCGGCCCAGAGGCAGAGGGGAGCCGAAAAATTTTGGATCTCTGGAAGCTTTTTCTGACCGACCCACGCAGCAGCCCTGAGGGGGTTGCCTGACTTCTCCTCTCTGGTGGCAGTCGGGGGGGGGGGGCATTTTTCGAAGCACGTGGCTCAATGGGTGTCCATCACAACAGATTGCTGGGTACTTCAAATAATATCCAGAGGTTACTCAATCCCTTTCATAAACCAACCTCCTCAGTCGAGGCACCTCCCCGATGTACCACCCAGTCAGAGGGAGGCTGCAGCTTTAGAGATAAAAAAGCTGCCAGAAAAAAGAGCCTTCCAGCACGTCCCGCCAGGCCAGTCCTGATTAGGCAGTTACTTCAGGTTCTTTTTCGTGCCAGCGAAGACGGGGGACTTGAGGCAGATTCTCTACCTTTCAACCATGAACCTCTTCATTGCCAAGGAGAAATTCCGGATGGTCACGCTTCAGTCCATCCTGCCCCTTTTGCAGGAGAAGGACTGGATGTGCTCCATAGACCTCAAGGATGCGTACTATCATATTCTCATGGACAGACGATCCAGGAGGTTCCTCCACTTTCGGCTAGGGGCCAGTCATTTACCAGTTCAGAGTCCTACCCTTTGGCCTCACCACAGCCCCCAGAGTGTTCACCAAGGCCATGGCAGTTGTAGCGGCCCACCTGAGACTTCAGGGAATACAGGTTTCTCCTTGCCTAGACTACTGGCTCCTTACCGCCCCCACCAGACATCTACCCTGCTTAGCCAGGGATAGCTTCCTACTATTAGCATCCCAATTGGGGATCACGATAAACTTCAAGAAGTTATCCCTTCAACCAGTTCAAATCTTGGAGTTCATAGGGGCCAGAATAGACACGCTTCAGACCAAGGCCTTCTTGACATCAGACAGACTTCGCAGTTTGACCCTACACATTCTAGCCCTTCTTCAGTCACCTGCCCTGTCCGCGGGAGTTAGTCCTGAGAGCTTTAGGGTCCATGGCAGCAGCAATCAATCTCACTCCCTTAGCTCGCTTGCACTTGAGGGTTCTCCAGTGGGCTATGCAGGTTCAGTGGTCCATCCTTCACCACCCATTGGACTTATCGATTCCTGTCAGCAGAGTTTGCAGAAATTCCCTCGTGGTGGCTCCAATCTCAAGAGCTTCGGGAAGGACGACAGTTTTTTATGCCGCAACCCCAAACCACGGTGACCATGGACGCTTCCCGCCTTGGGGGGGGGGCATTACACGAGCAGAACTGTCCAAGGTACGTGGACTCAGACAGAGACCGTTTTGCATATAAATATACTGAAGATGAGGGCGGTCCTTCTAGCGTTGCAAGCCTTTCACGCCTTTCTCCCTTCAGGGACTATTGCATTTCAGTCAGACAACATGTCAGTGGTCTGGTATATCAACAAACAGGGGGGAACCAGGTCTTGCCCTCTTTGCCGAGAGGTTCATAGTTTCATAGGTTAGTACTAGGCTAACTGCCCTTGCGAGCCATTTTTAAGCCTAGCTAATTATCCCTTGTGAGACTCAAACCCTGCACCTTGTGTTTGTAAGGCAAACACCTTAACCTTTAGGCCACCCTCCCAACCCCCCTGCCATGAGAGTTTGGGATTGGGCAATATCCACCAACCGTTTTCTGTTAGCAAAGCACATTCCGGGTCGCTCCAACATCCTAGAGGACAAACTGAGTCGAACCATCCTCTCGCCCTACGAGTGGTCTTTGAATCCTTTAGTAGCGAAACAGATCTTCCACAAGTGGGGTCAGCCTTGCTGCGATCTCTTTGCGTCACCTTCCACCGCGAAGTGCAGCGAGTTTTTCGCTCTAATCCCCCCTCCGGGGGAAGCCCCCACAGACACTCTAGTCCATGCTTGACCACCCGGTCTTCTTTATGCTTATCCTCCTCTTCCGTTGATGACAAAATTCTTACAGAAAGCTCGTCGGTTGGGGAACAAGAATATCCTCCTAGCCCCATTCTGGCCTTGTCAAGCCTGGTTCCTGTGTCTATGGTCTCATCTTAGTTCTCCTCTCTGGATCTTGGATCCCATCCCGGATCTGATATCTCATCCTTCGGGATTGGAACCCCCCGAATCTGGTCGATCTCAAGCTCTCAGCTTGGCTGATCCAGTTCCATTAGTTGCTAGGACTCCCGATATCTCGTCTGCAGTTAGATCTATCCTGATAGCGGCGCATAAGCCTTCTACCAGGAAGGTTTACAATAGTAAATGGAAGCGATTTTCCATTTGGGCATCTCATAGGAATTTAGACCCTTTCACTGCTCCCATCCCAGCAGTGCTCGATTTTTTATCTCATATTTTTCAGCAACGGGCCAGTTTTTATACTGTAAAGGTTAAAATGGCTGCCATCTCCCATTTTCAAATTGGAGACTATCTCAATCCCCTCGCTTCCACCAAGGTTTGTAAGACCTTTCTGAAAGGTACGTTTCTCTTGAGACCTCCTATTAGGAACCCCGCCCCTTCATGGAATCTAACTTTGGTCCTTCAGGCTCTGACTGAACCACCTTTTGAATCTGCAGCTTCTGTTAATTTGAAATTCTTGTCCTGGAAAACTGCCTTTTTGGTAGCTATTACCTCAGCTAGGGGGGTGTCGGAGCTTCAGGCCCTCTGTGTTAAGCCCCCTTATCTTGTATTCCATAAGGACAGGGTCTCTCTCAGGACTAACCCATCTTTTCTACCCAAAGTGGCCTCCGAGGCGAACATCAATCAGTCCATTAATCTCCCAGTTTTTTTTCCCTAACTATCAAAACAAAGGGGAGTACAAACTTCATTTTTTAGATGTTCATAGACAGTTACGCTTTTATTTACACAGAACAGCTGCCTTCCGCAAGTCTGATCAGATCTTCTTGGGTAAGCCAGTTTCGAAGGCGACTCTGGCCAGATGGATTTCTAATTGTATTCTGCTCACATACAAACTATCTGGCCTACCAGAGCCTATAGGGGTTCATGCTCATTCTAGTCGCAATATGGCTACATCTGCTGCATTCTGGTCTAGAGTTCCCTTGGATGACATTTGTTCAGAACAGCTGCCTTCCGCAAGTCTGATCAGATCTTTGTTTCCTTTGCAAAACCCTTCTTGGGTAAGCCAGTTTCGAAGGCGACTCTGGCCAGATGGATTTCTAATTGTATTCTGCTCACATACAAACTATCTGGCCTACCAGAGCCTATAGGGGTTCATGCTCATTCTAGTCGCAATATGGCTACATCTGCTGCATTCTGGTCTAGAGTTCCCTTGGATGACATTTGTTCTGCAGCTACTTGGGCATCCTCTCATACCTTTATCTCTCACTGTAAATTGGATTTAGTGTCCAGAGGAAGGGCGGCTTTTGGCTCTGCAGTGCTCCAGAATATCCTTTCTTGAGGACCTCCCAAGTTTTTGATAGCTGGGGACTGTCCCACAGGTTGGTGATCAAATGAAGTTAACTACTTCAGATAAAGAAGTTATGTACTCACCATAACGTTCCATCTGAGTAGGTAACTTCATTTGTCAGCAACTGACCCTCCCTCCTTTCCCCCTAACCTGGTTCTTTGATTACCTGGACCCTAGGATGGTTTATCAAGTCCTTTGTTAATCCTTAGGTTAGGGTTTTTCAGGTTGTTCTTTTGTTATATAGATGGGCAAACGTGATCCGAGGATTGGAAGGAGGTTGCAGGGTATTATGGGTAAGGGGGAGGAGCTTGGAGCTCAGATCTCTAGCTTGGAAAGCTGTCGGCTCGGATCCAGGTCGGATCCGATACCCCACAGATTGCTGCCAAATGAAGTTACCTACTCAGATGGAACGTTATGGTGAGTACATAACTTCTTTTTACTTCTTGCGTTGCTTTTGCAACAGTATTGCTTGAGTCACTTGTTCATATTGTGATCCGTACCTCATTTTCTTAAAATAGGTTGTTCGGAGAAGGTTTCCTTCCTTTAAGCCTAAAGTGGTTTCATAGTTCACTAGTTCCAGCCTATTAATCTCCCTGTTTTCTGTCCAAAACCTAAAACTAAGCTGGATATCTTTGGGCAGCCCACGTACTACATTAGCATGACAGAAACTTTCAGGCTTTTAATCATCCGTTAATTTACATTCAAAGAAGGTCAGATAAAGGGACATTTGATGTCTTGCAGACTATTCTGAGTGGTTATTTCATGTAACTGCTTCTGTTTCTCACCGTAACTGATTTCCTCCTGGCAGTATCGGGGAATGCACTAATATAGCCCTGGTTACTTCTGTGACTTGGTAGATAAGGGTGGTAGATAAGGGTGGTCTGTAGTAATTAGCAGGGGAAATTATTTGCTCATCTGTGCTCTTTTTTTTACCATCCACTATAGACTGCATTTTTTTTTTGTTTGGGTCAACAGCAGGCTTGCTAGGACTATTCTCCAGGGTTTCCAGGACTGTGATTCTTCTTCCTCCTCCCGCTTAGATTTTCAGCTCTGGTATTTTAACCTGGTTGCTTAGGCTACTACAACAGTGATCCGTTGAATAATGTACAGCTGTACAAGTCTACTTACCATAGCAGTACATATTTGAATAGATCACTGTTGCAGTAGCTGCTCCCACCTTCCATTTTCTTGTTTTTTAACCCCCCCCATGTTTCCATAGCAAATTCCTGTGAGCTTTTAACATCCTAACTGCTTTTTGTATACTGCTGTGTTTGAGTCTGCTGGAGTTTATGATGCATGGAAGGTGCTCTAAGGCTTTGGAAGTTGGTCATCACATTCTTAGCAAGGAATATCCATGTAGTATAGGTTCCTGCAGCAGTGATTTATTGGTAAGTGTACTTCACAGTGTACTTTTTAATGCCTACTCCTGCAGTCCTCTTTCCCTTGTTGATACATGGACATTCGTGGTCACTCTAGATTTCTTTCACCTACATATAGGATCTAAAATTACTCATGTTCTGGGCAAAAGATTCCCTTGTCTCTGTCTGTGTGTCTCTCTGTCTGTGTCTCTCTCTGTCTGTGTGTCTCTCTGTCTGTGTGTCTCTCTGTCTGTGTGTCTCTCTGTCTGTGTGTCTCTGTCTGTGTGTCTCTCTGTCTGTGTGTGTCTCTGTCTGTGTGTGTCTCTGTCTGTGTGTGTCTCTGTCTGTGTGTGTCTCTGTCTGTGTGTGTCTCTGTCTGTGTGTGTCTCTGTCTGTGTGTCTCTCTGTCTGTGTGTCTCTCTGTCTGTGTGTCTCTCTCTCTGTGTCTCTCTCTCTCTCTGTGTCTCTCTCTCTCTCTGTGTCTCTCTCTCTCTCTGTGTCTCTCTCTCTCTGTGTCTCTCTCTCTCTCTGTGTCTCTCTCTCTGTGTGTCTCTCTCTCTCTGTGTGTCTCTCTCTGTGTGTCTCTCTCTCTGTGTGTCTCTCTCTCTGTGTGTCTCTCTCTCTCTCTGTGTGTCTCTCTCTCTGTGTGTCTCTCTCTCTGTGTCTCTCTCTCTCTGTGTCTCTCTCTCTCTGTGTGTGTCTCTCTCTCTCTGTGTGTCTCTCTCTCTCTCTGTGCGTGTCTCTCTCTCTCTCTCTCTGTGCGTGTCTCTCTCTCTCTCTCTGTGCGTGTCTCTCTCTCTCTCTCTGTGCGTGTCTCTCTCTGTGTGCGTGTGCATGTCTCTCTCTGTGTGCGTGTCTCTGTCTGCATGTCTGTCTCTGTCTGCATGTGCGTGTCTATCTCTGTTTGTTTTCCCTTTTGACTCTCCACGTTTTCCAGGGAGATGACAAAATGTAAGGTCCTGGCAGTAGCATTCCAAAGAACCAAGAGCATCAGTATCTCATTACCTAGATGACTGCCTGCTGAGGCTCATTCTGAGAAGAAACTGTGCGGAAAGCTTTGGTTCGTCCTCAGCTGCTTGCAGAACTTGGGGTTCTCTCTGAACCTTTCCATGTCTGGTGTGATAGGCAGGACATCAGTCTTTCCAGAACAACCCTTGATAGTGTGCATTATCCAAGGCCTTCTTGTCAACAGAAAGGCTGATATTATTACACCAGTCTGTGACATCCATGGTAGCAAGATAGTTACTCAGACCTCGAGATTTGTGGCATGCTTTATGATCATCATGCTTTTGGTAGAACTCTTTGATATGAGGGGAAAGTGTAGTGGGGTCTAAATCACAGGTGGGAGTAAGTTTCACACTCCATTTGAAAAGTGCAGTCATCCTGTCGTGCGTCCAGAAGAAACTTACTTGTGAACTGCTTAGAGCAGGACCAATGTGGGAATTCTTTATCTCAGTAGGTATTGGAGTATGATCACTATGGCTGATTTACTGCTAACCTGCCATCTCCATATTTTGGTCTTTTTATGAGGATAGTATATTGTTTATTTATTTAGCATTTAATTACTGGGATAGTCTGACTAGGTAAGAGCCCTTTTTCAGCAGAGTCCCAGGAAGAAAAGCTCCAGAGGCAATTAAATACAATAAACAAACTATTTGTACATGCCACAAAATTAACTTGAGTTACATACATTAGGACTGAATTAAATATATACAGGTTGATAGAAAGTTAACTAAATAAATATTTTGGGAACAATGCACTGTATGGAGTACAGAACATTAACAGAGAAAAAATGGCATTGTGATTAGAGAAGTAGGATAGTGAGTAACATAAGTGTAATAATCTAGGTAGGAAAGTACATTAGCAGAAGGCTAGGTGGTTGTGGTGGAGGATGGGGAAGTAGGGTTTAACCTACACCAGTACATGGACAGAGCCAGTTGATATTGAGGTGGATTCTACTTAGTTTTTGAACTGTACTGGGTCTGCAGTAGTTATAAAGTGTGGTGGTATGATATTACATATTTTGGAGATGAAGTTAGAGTAGAGGGAGTCACCTGCGTTATTGCTGGATGTAGATATCAGTAATAGGGATTTATTTGATGATCAAAGTTCACGTATGTTGATATGATGTTGAAGAAGAAATTGGAGTACCGGGGTCTTATCAAGTTTGTGGACTGTTTTATGGGCATTGGAGAGTTGAGTGCACAGTAAGTAATTGGGAAGTTCTAGCCAGCGGAGTTGCTGGAGGGAGTAGCAGTGGTGAGACCTATGTGCAGAATTAGTTGCAAATTTTGCTATTTTATTGCAGCAAGATTCAAGTTGGCTAGATCTTTTCTCCTTAGGTTGGTGAGACTAGGGGAGGCATATAGCAGGGTGAGGAGCAAATGAGTTCTAGCAATTGGCTGCCTCAGTGTTATTCAGGTAAGCTTTGATTCTGTATAGAAAACCTAGTTTAATGTGCGTCTTTTGGATTGACTGAGATATGTGGATGTTAAATTTCAGGTTGTCTGTTAAAACATCTTAACTTGGCTTGTTAAACAGCTGTTAATGTAAAGTTGTTGGATGAATGAATTTGGAAAGTAGTAAATGGATGTCATGATTTGCTGGGGTGAAAGAGCATCAGTTTAGTCTTGGATGGGCAAGGATTAGGTGAGAGTTAGACATCCAGGATTCAACAGCAGAGGAGGAATGTTGTGTTACATCTTCAAGTTGCTTCTTGGAAGGTACGGCACAGATAAGGGTTGAGTTATTTGCATATTGGATGATGTAGGCAAGAGGCAAAGTTGTGTAGTCTGTTGAAAATACTGAAAAGAGGACTTTGAATTGATCCTTGGCGAACCCCCTGTGTTAACAGGTTGAAGGGATGAGAGTTATTGCCATTTGCCAGCTTGTTGACGGTCTGTTAGGTAACTGTGCATCCAGCACAGTGATGAGGGGCTAAGATGCAAGGTGGATTGCTCATCAAGAAGTTTCTGATGGGAGACTGTATCAAATGCTTTGGATAGATCGAAGAAAATGGAGGACATGTTTCCATTTTTTTTTTATTGTTTGATGGGGTTGGTAAAATGTAGGAGGGCGGTTGTGCTATGATTGGGCCAGAATTCATGCTGTGGTTTTGATAAGAGGTTATTAGATAACTGGTAGTTTAAAAGTTGGGTTGGATGCACTTTTCTAAGATTTTGGGTAGGGAGTTGCCACCTTTGTGTAAGGGGATAATGTAAGATTTTCCAGATTAAGAGAATGTAGTTTAAAGTGATAAAGTGGTTGATTAGGATAGTAAATGGGGGTAAGCAATCACATCTGCAGCTAGTTTTAGGAATTCTGTTGGTATGTTGTCAACTGCTAGGATTGTGGGTTTGGTTTAGAGTATTTTTTTATAGTAGAGGTTTGAACTGGTTTAAAGGAGAAATTGCTGTTAGGATCTTTTGTTATAGTTGAAATAGAAGGAGTTGGTTGGGAAGGACATTGGAAAGAGAATGAAAGGAATATATAAAGAATGTATTAAATTCTGCAGCTATGCTGTCATTAGAAGTTGGAGTAGGTGAGGTTGGTTGACCTGTATTCAGTAGCTTGTTTATGGCGGTCCAAAGTTTTCTGGGATTGTTGTGGTGCTCCTTTGAAATTTGATGTAGAATCTTTTTTTTTTTGTCTAGTTTGATTTGTGACTTGGCCTGATTCCGAAGTTGCCTGTAGTAGTCTAGCTTAACCCAATATCTGATGATGTCAGTTTTCATTTTATCCTTGAAGATTGGGTTTGGCTCCGATATTGGAATTGATTTGGCCATTACTACAGCATGAGCAGGCCAAAAACTCTCGAGCTTCACCCTTGTCCATAGTCCCCCTCTCCCAGTTACCCCAAATCTCATTTGCTGTTTTATGGACAGACACATGCGCCTCAGCTCTCAAACTAACTTGATTTCCGGTAATTTCTTCTTAAAATTTCGATACTTCCATTTTCCTAGAGTAATACATTACCTTTAAAAATATTTTTCCCTTTTTATTTCTATCTTTCCATACATTAGTGTACCGTAACGGTCATTGCTGATGGTCCTTTCCCATACACTTAGTGTATGAATACTATCATTGTTGATAGCCCCCCCCTCCTTCTTTATTTATCAAAAAAAAATAGTAATACCCTTCTTTATTGTTCTGTTCTGCCTTTTCCATAAACATCCAGTGTACCTAAAATTATCATTGTTAATGGTTCTCTCTTCTTTGCAATTTCGTTTCTCTGTTATCCTTCATCATTATGACTGACGAACCCAAAAGCCCCGCTGGCTTTAAAAAAATGCCAGAAGTGTGGCCACAAAATTCCTTTCTTGGACTCGCATCTCCTGTATGTGTATTGATTAGGTGCCATTCACCTTCAAGAAGATTATTAGTATTTGCCACAGCGTTAGCCACAGAAATCTCATCAAGAGAGAGAATAAATTAAATTAATATTGACGGGCTTAATTCCTTCAGCTTTTGGGAAAGCCATATCTGCTGAAGAGAGTAGAATTGATATTTATTTCCCATCTTATTCATAATCATCTTTGGGAAGGACCAAAAATAAGAGCTTGTCATTTCCATCATCTCCCTTGGAACTGCCTCACAGGAAGCATACATCCTTGGTTCCACAAAGTGTGTCTGATACGACGGCTTCTCCTTCAAAAACGTTGGTGCTGGAAAAGAAGTCATTGGTTACCGACAACTGCTTCGGTTCCAAAGACTTTGACACCAAAACCTTTGGTACAACAACACATTCAAATACCAGCTCAGGACAAATGCTTCACCACTCCTTTGATGCTGACCTCCGCAGACAATTCAACAGTTTGATTTGCAAAGGGTGGTTTATTCAATATCTGTTGACCCTTTTGCTGGCAAATTACCCGAGGTCGTTTTACAAAGACCTGAATCAATTTCCCAGGGCTCTAGCCATTCCATCAACAGTCTCACAGAAGTTGATATGGAGAGACTAGTGAAAAAAATTCTGTGGGCGCGAGGACATACAAGACTCCCCTCGGCTCTGACCCCTTTGAGTCTCTGAACAGATTCCGCCTTTACTGTTTTAACTACTCCTCTTCTGAGGTTTTAGAGAAGTTGCCTGTTGCCAACTGTATCTGTTTGAGACCTTTCTCCGTTCGGAACTGATATTATCCTGAGTTGTTCTGCTCTGTTGGATCAGGAAACCTCCCGGGGCTGTATCTGTCCTGTCAGTTCGGAGGTGCCAGGATTGACTTTCAATTTTTTTGGGGCCATCCCTGCACCTTGGAGCTTCGGCATGGCTTCTGTCTTGGGGGCTTTCTCATTGGTGCAGGGAGAGACCATGGTTCCGAGGCAGTCTTCCCCAGTTCTGGACTCCCTTCCCTCTTTGGAGGGACTAGCCTTCGAGGCAGTTGAGGGCCTTATCCACAGCAGTCTCATTTGGCCCATTCCTCCTCTGAGTATATCCCATCCTCACGCTACCTTATTTGTCCCGTCTTTCCGCTTGGGCAGCGAGTACCAAATCTGCAGGTCTCACAGATTCAGATTCTGACTTCTTCTGATACCGCCCCAGACTATTCCCCTGAGGAGGTTCCTCAGAAGAAGTGCAAGAGGAAGCACTTAGATTCCACACAGGAATTGGTCACAGAAGACCTTGATTTTGATGAGGGGAAAGGGTCCCGAAGGTCACCCCCTGATGATGTCTCCAAAGGAGACATCTTAGAAATTTTGAAATGGTGGGGGGTGACTGGAAGCCCCAAAATCCTTCCTCGGAGAAGTTAGTTTACTTGCAGGCTTTCGATACTCACCCATCTAACTCTTTGGTGACTCTCCCTGCTGCAGTGCTCATTCAGTTGATCTCACACTGGGCGTGGAAGGCACCAGACACCATTGAACCTATCCCCAAGAGATTGGACAAACCTTTTATCTGCCCCTGAGGACAAGCAATTTTGGGCCAAAGGTTTATCAGTAGGTGCAATGGTCATAGCGGCCACCACCAAAAAGGAGCTCACTGAGGAGATTTTCCACTCCCCAAAGATCTTTTTCCCGGAATCATAGGAGTGGTGAAAAATGTGGTTCAGAAAGTCTCCAGGGACTTTCTAGGACGCACATGGAGCCAGTTCCCCCAGGGGCAGAAGGGTGAGCTATAATGGATGATGTTGGCTCAGAGGCAGAATTGGCCCGCAGAGTCAGGGTTCCATGGATTCCCTCCCAAGGAAACACAGTAAGTGCTCCTGAATGGAGGCCCAATTTTCTTCCTCTGGAGGCAGTTGGGGGCAGCTTATCCCTGCACAACCTTCCTGGCTACAAATAACTTGGATTCCTGGGTGCAGAGGATCATTTCCAGAGATATTCAATCCCCCCATATGCAAAAACATCCCTGACATATCCCACCCAGTCAGGGGGAACAAGCAGCAGTAGAAATTCAAAAGCTGCTAGAAAAAAGTCATCCAAGAAGTCCCACTAGACAAAATCGAATCCAGAACTTACTCGAGATTCATTTTAGTGCCAAAAACAAAAAAAAAAAAAACTGGAATGGAGACTAATTCAGTGAGTTCTTCAAA